>NC_137328.1:127193609-127654415 GCF_965287045.1 Carcharhinus amblyrhynchos | reverse complement strand
TATCCCAGTGTCTCTCTCTCTCTCTCTATCCCAGTCTCTCTCTCTCTCTATCCCAGTCTCACTCTCTCTCTCTCTATCCCAGTCTCTCTCTCTCTCTCTATCCCAGTCTCTCTCTCTCTCTCTCTATCCCAGTCTCTCTCTCTCTCTCTCTATCCCAGTCTCTCTCTCTCTCTTTATCCCAGTCTCTCTCTCTCTCTATCCCAGTCTCTCTCTCTCTCTCTCTATCCCAGTCTCTCTCTCTCTCTATCCCAGTCTCTCTCTCTCTATCCCAGTCTCTCTCTCTCTCTCTCTATCCCAGTCTCTCTCTCTCTCTCTCTATCCCAGTGTCTCTCTCTCTCTCTCTATCCCAGTCTCTCTCTCTCTATCCCAGTGTCTCTCTCTCTCTCTCTATCCCAGTCTCTCTCTCTCTCTATCCCAGTCTCTCTCTCTCTCTCTCTCTATCCCAGTGTCTCTCTCTCTCTCTCTATCCCAGTCTCTCTCTCTCTTCTCTCTCTATCCCAGTCTCTCTCTCTCTATCCTGGTCCAGTCTCTCTCCTCTCTCTCTATCCCAGTGTCTCTCTCTCTCTCTCTATCCCAGTGTCTCTCTCTCTCTCTTATCCCAGTTCCTCTCTCTCTCTCTATCCCAGTGTCTCTCTCTCTCTCTCTATCCCAGTCTCTCTCTCTCTCTCTATCCCAGTCTCTCTCTCTCTCTCTATCCCAGTCTCTCTCTCTCTCTCTCTATCCCAGTCTCTCTCTCTCTATCCCAGTGTTCTCTCTCTCTCTCTCTATCCCAGTCTCTCTCTCTCTCTCCTATCCCAGTCTCTCTCTCTCTCTCTCTATCCCAGTGTCTCTCTCTCTCTCTCTATCCCAGTCTCTCTCTCTCTATCCCAGTCTCTCTCTCTCTATCCCAGTGTCTCTCTCTCTCTCTCTATCCCAGTCTCTCTCTCTCTCTCTATCCCAGTGTCTCTCTCTCTCTCTCTATCCCAGTGTCTCTCTCTCTCTCTCTATCCCAGTCTCTCTCTCTCTCTCTCTATCCCAGTCTCTCTCTCTCTATCCCAGTGTCTCTCTCTCTCTCTCTATCCCAGTCTCTCTCTCTCTCTATCCCAGTCTCTCTCTCTCTCTCTCTATCCCAGTGTCTCTCTCTCTCTCTCTATCCCAGTCTCTCTCTCTCTCTCTCTATCCCAGTCTCTCTCTCTCTCTCTCTATCCCAGTCTCTCTCTCTCTCTCTATCCCAGTCTCTCTCTCTCTCTCTCTATCCCAGTGTCTCTCTCTCTCTCTCTATCCCAGTGTCTCTCTCTCTCTCTCTATCCCAGTGTCTCTCTCTCTCTCTCTATCCCAGTCTCTCTCTCTCTCTATCCCAGTCTCTCTCTCTCTCTCTCTATCCCAGTCTCTCTCTCTCTCTCTCTCTATCCCAGTGTCTCTCTCTCTCTCTCTATCCCAGTCTCTCTCTCTCTCTCTCTATCCCAGTCTCTCTCTCTCTCTCTCTATCCCAGTCTCTCTCTCTCTCTCTATCCCAGTCTCTCTCTCTCTCTCTCTCTATCCCAGTGTCTCTCTCTCTCTCTCTATCCCAGTGTCTCTCTCTCTCTCTCTATCCCAGTCTCTCTCTCTCTATCCCAGTGTCTCTCTCTCTCTCTCTATCCCAGTCTCTCTCTCTCTATCCCAGTCTCTCTCTCTCTATCCCAGTCTCTCTCTCTCTCTCTCTATCCCAGTGTCTCTCTCTCTCTCTATCCCAGTCTCTCTCTCTCTCTCTCTATCCCAGTCTCTCTCTCTCTCTCTCTATCCCAGTCTCTCTCTCTCTCTCTATCCCAGTCTCTCTCTCTCTCTCTCTATCCCAGTCTCTCTCTCTCTCTCTCTATCCCAGTGTCTCTCTCTCTCTCTCTATCCCAGTGTCTCTCTCTCTCTCTCTATCCCAGTCTCTCTCTCTCTCTCTCTCTATCCCAGTCTCTCTCTCTCTATTTCCACACTCACCTTCTCCTCTCTCTCTCCAGCTGCTCTGCGCCTATTTGTCAGAGGGAGACGTCCCTCACCCTGTCCTGGCCGCTGATTGGTTGATCTGGTGCCGTGGCCCCGCCCTGTGTTGTGTGACGCTGTTGTCCTGGCAACGGCCCTGCAGCTGCTGCCGCTTCCTCATTAACTCATTAACTCCCGGGTAACCAACAGCCCCGCCCCCCGGCCCGCGCCAGGGCCACAGCGAGCAACACTTCACCCTCACTCACTCACTCACACTCTCAAACCCTCACCCTCACTCCCTCACTCCTTCACTCCCTCGCACCCTCACTCCCTCACACACTCCATCACTCCACTTCCTCACACCCTCACTCCCCACTCCCTCACCCCCACTCCCTCACCCCCACTCCCTCACCCTCATCCCCACTCCCTCACCCCCTCTCTCACCCTCACCCCCTCACTCCCTCACACCCTCACTCCCTCACACCCTCATTCCTCACACCCTCACTCCCTCACACCCTCATTCCTCACACCCTCACTCCCCACTCCCTCACTCCCCCGCTCCCTCACTCCCCCACTCCCTCACTTCCCCACTCCCTCACCCCCACTCCCTCACCCTCACCCCCACTCCCTCACACCCTCAACCCCCTCACTCCGTCACACTCTGTCCCCGTCACACTCTCACTCCCTCACTCTCATGCCCTCACTCTCATCCCTCGCACCCTCACTGTCATCCCTCACACCCTTGCTCCCTCACTCCCTCAGAGCCTCAGACCCTCACCCTCGCTCCCTCAGACCATTGCTCCCTCGGACCCTCACTCCTTCACCCCTTCACCCTCTCACTCCCTCACCCTCTCACTCCCTCACCCTCTCACTCCCTCACCCTCTCACTCCCTCACCCCCTCACCCTCACTCCCTCTCCCTCACACCCTTTCTCCCTCCCACCCTCAACCCCCTCACTCCCTCCCACCCACACTCTCACTCCGTCACACTCTCACTCCGTCACACTCTCACTCCGTCACACTCTCACTCCATCACACTCTCACTCCGTCACACTTTCACTCTGTCACACTCTCACTCCGTCACACCCTCACTCCCTCACTCTCATCCCTCACACCCTCGGTCCCTCACTCCCTCAGAGCCTCATTCCCTCAGACCCTCACCCTCGCTCCCTCAGACCCTTGCTCCCTCGGACCCTCACTCCTTCACCTCTTCACCCATTCACTCCCTCACACTCTCACTCCCTCACTCCCTCAGACCCTCACTCCCTCAGACCCTCACTCCTTCAGACCTTTCCCTCCCACCCCACTCCCTTCCCTCAGCCCCTTCTCTCTATTGCCCTCACTACCTGAGCTCCTCCCTCCCTCCCCTTCACTCCTTCAGCCTCTCCCCTCCCTTCCCATCACCCATTCCTCTTCCGCCTCACTCCCAATGCCCAATCCCCTTCCCCTCCTTTCCCGTCCACCTTTTCTCTTTCCCCACCCCCTCTCCCCACATCCCTCTCTGAGCCTTCTCTCCACCTCCTCCCCTTTCTCCTCTCACCACACACCTCATTCCTCCTCAATCTCTGCCTCAACTCTCTGCCAATCCACCTTCTCCACCCACTTCAACTGCACCCCCTCCCTCCCCCTCCCCATCTTCCCACCTCCCTCCCCCTCCCCTCTCCTCCCTTCCCCCCTCCTCCCTTCCCCCCCTCCTCCCTTCCCCCTCTCCTCCCTTCCCCCCCTCCTCCCTTCCCCTCCTCCTCCCTTCCCCCCTCCTCCCTTCCCCTCTCCTCCCTTCCCCCCCTCCTCCCTTCCCCCTCTCCTCCCTTCCCCCTCTCCTCCCTTCCCCCCTCCTCCCTTCCCCCTCTCCTCCCTTCCCCCCCTCCTCCCTTCCCCCCCTCCTCCCTTCCCCCTCTCCTCCCTTCCCCCCTCTCCTCCCTTCCCCCCCTCCTCCCTTCCCCTCTCCTCCCTTCCCCCCTCCTCCCTTCCCCCTCTCCTCCCTTCCCCCCCTCCTCCCTTCCCCCTCTCCTCCCTTCCCCCTCTCCTCCCTTCCCCCCTCCTCCCTTCCCCCTCTCCTCCCTTCCCCCTCTCCTCCCTTCCCCCCTCCTCCCTTCCCCCTCTCCTCCCTTCCCCCCTCCTCCCTTCCCCCTCTCCTCCCTTCCCCCTCTCCTCCCTTCCCCCCCTCCTCCCTTCCCCCTCTCCTCCCTTCCCCCTCTCCTCCCTTCCCCCTCTCCTCCCTTCCCCCTCTCCTCCCTTCCCCCTCTCCTCCCTTCCCCCTCTCCTTCCTTTGCAGCTTCACTCATGTCTCACTTTTCAGACAGATTTTCACATCCTGATCTGAACAGCCAACATTTACAATTCCCCTTGACCTTGTGCCATTTCACAGCTGTGCTCACACCCATTCTCAGCAGATAGTCTACTTGCTTCTTCTTTGTACAGTCCTGTTCTCACATTCAGAGGTGATGGTCCCCAGGGATCCCCACCTTTGATGACCATCAAACAATGTGTACTCAGATGGTCCACATGGCAGGATGTCCAAGAGGCTACATTGCTCAGGATTGATTTGCCGTGACAGCCTGAACCTCCTTGGGCACTGATGCTCACACATGTCAAAGACATTGATATGCTGACTGGAGAACAAGTGCTGGCTGAGGAGGGGAGGTGGTGAGCACTTGGGTGGTTTGAGTCCTTTAGGTTGGAACTCTGTGTTCTTCCCCTCTGCCTTGTGAAGCAACATGTGTCCAAAGAGAGGGCAGCGAGGTTATTGCTGTTCCTAGTGCTGGTTCTGTAGCTGCTTCTCTTGTCCCATTCTGGGATATAACGTCTCATGGTTGAGACGTAAAAGATAAAAAATGTATATTCATCAGTTGAACTATTTTATAAAGTCATTTTTATTCTTTTTCTATTTAAAATGGAGAATTGCTGAGCTAACGACATGTTTCCAGCCAATCTTGCAGCAGTTTCAAGGTAACAATAGCCAATGGGATGGGCAGTTTGGTCCAGTTAACTTCGCACAAAGGAAAACCTTTCCTGGTCGTAATCTCCTGTAATGGTGCCCCTGGCTAAAGTATTAGAAATTCTGGCACAATGGTCTCAACAAGGGACAGCCTGTTTGCCAACTCAAGAACAGTGTCTCCAAAAACAAAAGGACTCCAATTAAGATTCCATTGATCCTGTGTCCAACATTGAGAAGTTATGTCACATGGCATCCCTCAAGCTGCTCTGTGATCTTGTTTGTTGGAACGGAATTCCTATAGTTGCTGTCTGATTTCTCAACATGAGCACAATTCCAGGGAACAGCCTGTACTGTCTACCATCAAGCCGGTGGCAGTAAAAAGAACTTGGACTCTCATCAAACCTGCCAACTGTTGAAACCTTGGAACTCATGCCTCCTGACTGATTCTTCCTGTGTGCCAACTCCTGTCGTGCAAGCCTCACTCTGGAGGCATTCTGCAATCAGCCAACTTCCCCTGGGAAGAAACGTTCCAGTTGACTTCTAAATCTGGACTCTGGACATGTGTAAAACACATACTTGAATTTATATTGTGGTTGTACACTGTGTTCTCTTCTTCCTAATCCCCCATTTATTCTGAGTGTAAAAAAGGGTCCATTTCGCAAAACCCCTCTTGCAAGTACATGTGAATGTGTAAAAATAAACCAACCCTTTTATTTCCAATTAATCTTGAATTTGCTGTGCAAATTATTAATAGGTTTTGCAGTCAGCTTTTATGTTTTCTGCAAACCTACTCTCATACTCTATTTTCCATTTTCAAATTAAACCATTTGTTCTCCTCTGCTGGAGTTTTAATTTCCCCAAGTCCTCAGGTTTGCTGCTTTCAGTGGCCAATTTATAAGCCTCCTCTCTGTCTTTAACGCTATCCCTGATATTTCTTGTTAGTCACAGATGAGCCACTTTCCCTATTTTACTCTAATGCCAGACAGGGATGTGCAGTTGTTGAAGTTCATCCATGTGTTCTTTAAATGTCTGCCATTGACTATCCGCTGTCAATCCCTAAAGTGTCCTTTGCCAGTTTATCCTAGTGAATGCATATCTCATACCATCAAAGGTTAGCTTTCCTCAAGTTCAAGGCCCTAGTCTCAGACTTAACTGTCCCACTCTCCATCCTAATGAAGCATATTCTGGTCATTCTTCCCCAAAAGATCTCGCACCGCAAGGTTGCTAATGAATCCTCTCTCATTACACAATACCCAGTTTAGGATGGCCTGCTCTCTAGTTGAGTACTTGACATAATGGTCGAGAAAACCATCCCTTACACGTTCCAAGAAATCCTCCTCCATCGCATTGTTACCCGTTTGTTGAGTCCAATCAATATGCAGATTGATGTCACCAATAGTAACTGCTGTACCCTTGCTGCACACATCTCAAATTTCCTGTTTGATAGTATCCCCAAACTCACTAAAATTGTTTAGTGGCCTGTACACAACTCCCACTCGCGTTTTTGTCCTTCGTTGTTCCACAGCTCCACTCATACAGACTCCACATTGTACAGGCGTATGTCCTTCCTAACTATTGCATTAATCTTCTCTTTAACCAGCAGTGCTACCCCACCTCCTTTCCTTGCCATCTATCGTTCCTGAATATTGAATACCCCTGGATGTTGAGTTCCCATCCCTGGTCACCCTGGAGTCAGGTCTTCGTGATCCCAATTACATCATATCCATTAATTACTATCTGTGCAATTAATTCATCCACCTTGTTACAAATGCTCCTCACATTGTTTTTACCAATTATTGCCCTCTTGGAATTATGAGGCACAGTGGCCCTTTTTGATTTTTGTCTTTGGTTTCTCTGCCTTCCACTTTTCCCTTTACTGTCTTTTGTTTCTGTCTCCACTTTACTTCCTTCTGAGTTCCTGCATCAGTTCCCATCCCCCTGCCACATTAGTTTAAACCCTCCCCAACAGCATCAGCAAACACTCCTCACAGAACTATCAGGAGCATAGACACACAGAGAGATCCCGGAGTACAGGTCCACAGATCCTTAAAAGTGGCAGCACAAGTGGAAAAGGCGGTGAAGAAAGCATATGGCATATTTGCCTTCATCAGCCAGGGCATCGAGTCCAAAAGTTGTCAATTTATGTTACGGTTATATAAAACATTGGCTTGGCCACATTTGGTAGACCATGTCCAGTTCTGGTTGCCACATTACCAGAAGGACGTGGAGGCTTTGGAGAGAGTGCAGAAAAGGTTTACCAGGATGTTGCCTGCTATGGAGGGCATTAGCTATGAAAAGAGATTGACTAAACTTGGATTGTTCTCCCTGGAAAGACAGAGGCTGAGGAGCGACCTGATGGAAGTTTATAAAATTATGAGGGGTATGGATAGGGTGAACAGCTGGAAGCTTTCTCCCAGGTCAGAAATGATAATAACAAGTGGGCACAAGTTCAAGATAAGAGGTGAAATGTTCAGTGGAGATGTGCGGGTTGTTTTTACACAGAGGGTGGTGGGGGCTTGGAATGCACTGCCAAGTGAGGTGGTTGAGGCAGATGTGTTAGTGACATTTAAGAATTATCTGGATGGACACGTGAATAGGTGGAGAAAAGAGGGATACAGGTTTATATAGGACAACGTTATCGGCGTAGGCTTGGAGGGCCAAAGGGCCTGTTCCTACACTACTTTTCTTTGTTCTTTTGTAGGACGTTGGTTCTAGTCCTGCCATGCTCCCACCTCCCCCTCAACCGGTTCCAATGTCCCAGGAATTTGAATCCCTCCCTCTTGCACCATCTCTTACTTGAGAGATGGTGGAATATCCTAACATTCCCACCCTGACTAGCTCATGGCACTGGGAGCAATCCTGAGATTAGTATCTTTGAGGCCCTACTTTTTATTTTAACTCCTGACTTCCTAATTCATCTTTTACCTATCTCGTTGATGCCTATACGCACCACAACAGTGGCTGTTTACCCTCTCCTTCCATAATGTCCTACTGTCGCTCCTAGATATCTTTGACCCTTGCATCGGGGAGGCAACATACCATTCTGGAGTCGCCTCTTCATCTGCAGAAATGCCTATCTATTCACCTTACAATTTAAAGACGGAGCTCAAAGATGGAGAGCAGGTGAAGTTAGCTAGCGAGAAGCTAGATATCTGAAATAACCTGAAAGTTTGTGTTACCTTAGTACAGCCTGTGAAACAGTAGTGTTCTGTTGGCGTGACTGAGTACCTCAGAGATTGTGTGGACGCTTGAATGCATATAACAATCCTGAACAGAGGAATACCAAGGGATTGAAATCCTGGAAGTGGATCCTTGGTTAAGGCAGCTGACTGAAAACGTCGTTTGAGGGGAGATCCTTAGGCATTTCTGCAAAAGTAGAGTTCGGAAACAATTGGAATTCAAGTGAGACAAGTTTGTTTACAGTGTGATAGCATCTGGTGGAGTTAATGAGAATCCACAGATGTTGTATTTGATGGCGCCTGTCACTTGGTTCCAGAATGAGGTGGGTCTAACTACAGTTGGTCTGTTGGTTTATGTGGATTGTGTACTTACTGAGAACATTAGAGTATAACATATTGTAACTTGTATTATCTTTAAAAATATGTGCACAGTTGTAAAGATAAAGGTGAGGAAAGAGCATTACATTATAGTCAATCTTTCCATGTTCACTTAATATCTATTCTTTGTTATAATTTAGTTGGCTGTCCTGTAACTCTGTGCATCCACATTTCTGAACAAAAAGTAAAAGTTACAATCTATCGAGGCAGGATTCCATCCAGGATCCTTACTGTCCAGGATCAGAACAGCAACCGATCAACATTTCCTTCTCATTTGGTATAAATTGTTTCCTTTATTGTTGGTTTATCTTGTGTAGCTTGTCCTGATGAATACAGGGTTAAAAAAAACTTATAGAACATAGAACATTACAGTGCAGTACAGGCCCTTTGGCCCTCGATGGTTTCACAGGTCGGTGCAACAATCTAAAGCTCATCTAACCTACACAATTCCAATATCATCCATATGTTTATGCAACAATCTAACTTCAATAGCATACATCTTTTTCAGCAATATTGAAGTGCCGAAAGAATAATTAACTGTTTAAAAACATTATTCCCATATAAAGGCCTCAGATAGGCCACAGGGTAGGGCATTTTAGTTCAGTCGGGCAGTATGGTCAGTGCAGGCTTGGAGTGTCCAAAGGCCTGCTCCTGTGCTGTAATTTTCTTTGTTCTTTGATCTTTGTTCAATGCAGTGGAAAATCCAGCAATGGATTAAAGCATAACGGCAAGGAGGATCCATTATCCTCCTGCTCAAAACATCCAAACTAACCCGACAGCCACATTAACCATAACCTTAAACATACTCCTAACATAAGAACATAAGAACATAAGAAATAGGAGCAGGAGTAGGCCATCTGGCCCTTCGAGCCTGCCCCGCCATTCAATAAGATCATGGCTGATCTGTCGTGGCTCAGTTTCACATTCCCGCCCTCTCCCCATAACCCTTAATCCCCTCTCTTATCAAAAACCCATCAACCCGCTTCTTAAAAATATTTAGCGAGGCAGCCTCCACCACTTCAACGGGCAGAGAATTCCAGAGATTCACCACCCTTTGAGTGAAGAAGTTCCTCCTCAACTCCGTTCTAAACCGCCTCCCCTTTATCTTGAGGCTGTGCCCCCTAGTCCTACTGTCTTTTTTGAGCGGGAAGAGTCTCTCCACCTCTATCCTATCCATCCCATTCATCATCTTATACATCTCAATGAGATCTCCCCTCATTCTTCTAAACTCTAACGAGTACAAGCCCAGTTTATTCAGCCTCTCCTCATAGCTCAACCCCCTCAACTCCGGTATCAGCCTAGTAAACCTCCTCTGCACTCCCTCCAAGTCCAAAATATCTTTGCGCAGGTGCTGCGCCCAAAACTGCCCACAGTACTCCAGCTGCGGCCTCACCAATGCCCTATACAGCTGCAGCAAGACCTCCCTACTTTTATATTCAATCCCCCTCGCTATGAAGGCCAGCATCCCATTCGCCTTCCTGACCACCTGCTAAACCTGCAAGCTGGGTTTTTGCGACTCATGCACAAGGACCCCGAGGTCCCTCTGCACTGTCGCCTGCTGCAGTTTTTTGCCACATAAGTAATAGTCCTTCCTACCATTCTTCCTACCAAAGTGGACCACCTCGCACTTGCCAACATTAAATTCCATTTGCCATTTCCTGGCCCATTCGCCCAGCCTATCTAGATCCTTCTGCAGACTCTCCACACCCTCCCCTGTATGAACATAATTCCTTAAATTAGCTCAATATTACCCCAATTCTAATCCCAATCTCTTATTCTAAATTTGACCTCAATGCTAATTCCAAGTTTTACCTAATTATAATCCTTAATTGAACTGTAACCCTACACCAATCCTTGTATTCTATAGAAATAGAAACAATAGAAATCATATAGCATAGGAGGAGGCCATTTGGCCCATCTGGTCCATGCCAGCCTGAGGATATCCAGGTGCCCTTTCTAACCCCACCTTCCTGCACCCAGCCTGTAGCCCTGCAGCTTACAGCACTTAAGCTGCAGATCCAGCTACTTTTTAAAAGAGTTTAGGATTTCTGCCTCCACCACCAATTCAGGCAGTCAATTCCATATGCCCACTACTCTTTCTGTAAGAAGGTTCTTTCGCATGTCCCTTCTTATCCTGGATCTCTGTCCCCTGGTTTTTCAACTCTCTGCTAAGGGAAGCAGGTTCCTCCTGTCAACTCTCCCCCTACCCCATAATAATACAATCATAGCCCTAAACGTAACCTGTACCCTAACCCTAACCCATAGCCCTGTACTAACCCAGTTCAAACTCTAAATCCAACCCTAAACCTAATCCCTCTACTAATTGTGGATGTACCTACACCACGGGGACAGTAACAGTTCAAGAAGGCAGCTCATCACCACCTTCTCAAGGGCAATTTTAAATAGTTGTTTGTTAATACAAACAACAGGTATGTAGACTCCTGTGAGAATTTGATTAGGTAGATTGACAGGGACAGAGTAATATGATTAATGGGAAGAGATAAGCTTGCAGAAAAGTCCAGTTTCATCTTAGTCTTAAAATCTAAGCAGTTTTTACCCGGACACGCTAGAACAAACAGGTTTTTCTGTCTATCTGTTGTCTGTCTCTCTCTCACTCTTGAAAGGTTTTCTGAATGCTCTGGGACTGTTAACCTAAGTCAAAAACAAGTATGCCTGTGTTTTGCTAACTAATTATGAAGAGGGGTTTAATTCGACAAGGGGAATTTTGTTTGATTGGAACTTATAGTTTATAGGCTAGCAGTTAAGAATTGTATCTCATCATGTTCTCTGCCCGTTGAAGTGGTGGAGGCTGCCTCGCTAAATATTTTTAAGAAGCGGGTTGATGGGTTTTTGATAAGAGAGGGGATTAAGGGTTATGGGGAGAGGGCGGGAAAGTGGAACTGAGCCACGACAGATCAGCCATGATCTTATTGAATGGCGGGGCAGGCTCGAAGGGCCAGATGGCCTACTCCTGCTCCTATTTCTTATGTTCTTATGTTCTTATGTTTAAGTTGTTCAATCGTTAAATATTAAGCTAATTCATTTGTTATAGTTAAAATGTGTTATTAAATAAATTTATTTTGATAAAAGCTCCTTGGTTGTCAATAGAATCGCGTCTGGAGTGAAGTATCTTATCCTCACATTTATGACAAAGTAGAAAATTATTGGGGTCTAGTCTGGTTTCATAATATACCTTGCTGTTTCTGATCTGGGACCCCAATGGAGGTGACAGATGCACTCTTCACAAGGGCTCACAACTATATCCATTTCGATCAGAACCATGGTAATGCCATTGAATGTTAAGGGGAGATGGGCAGATCCTCTCTTGTTGGAGATGGTCATTGCCTGGCACTTGTGTAGCATAAATGTTATTTTCTACTTATCAGCCCAAGCCTGAATATTGTTGAGATCTTGTTGCATTTGAACATGGACTACTTCAGTATCTGAGGAGTTGCAAATGGTGCTGAACATTATACAATCATCAGCAAACAGCTCCATTTCTTATTTTATGATGGATGGAAGGTCATTGATGAAGAAGCTGAAGATGGTTAGGCCTAGGACACACAACTGAGTGCCTTAGGAAAAGAGATGTCTGATGTCCAATCTCCACAACCATCTTCCCTTGTGCCAGATATGACTCCAGCAAGTGGAGAGTTTTCTCCCTGATTCCCATTGACACCAGTTTTGCTAAGCTTTCTTGATTCCATACTTGGTCAAAGACGGCCTTGATGTTGATCTCATCTCATCCCTGGAGTTCAGCTGTTTTGCCTGTGTTTGAATCAAGGCAATAATGAAGTCAACTGAATGACCCTGCATACTTTGTGGTTGATGTAGTAGGATAGCAAGAACCCACTGTATCTCAGAGTTGTGTAATCTCTTTCCATTGAAATAGCGCAAAATGGAAAGGCTCATATTTTCCCATTTATACTTCATTTGTCTAAGTTTTGTCAGTCTCATGACTTATCTATACCCCTTATATTCTCTTCACAAATTACTCTCATATCAATCTTTGTGTCTTCTGTAAATTTAACAGCGTACCATCTTCGGAAAAAAAGTAAAAACCTTTTTAAAAGTCCCTGCACAACTTATAGTCACCATCCAAATCATTCACCATCCTGACCTGGAAATAGAAACATAGTAAATAGGTGAAGGAGTAGACCACTCAGCCCTTCAAACTTGCACCGCCATTCAATATGATCAAGGCTGATCATGCACTTTCAGTATCCCACTCCCACTTTCTCTCTATACTCCTTGATCCCTTCAGCCACAAGGGCCATGTCCAGCTCCCTCTTGAACATATCTAATGAACTGGCCCCAACAGCTTTCTGTGGGAGAGAATTCCACAGGTTCAATCCTCTGAGTGAAGAGGTTCTTCTCATCTTAGTCCTGAATGGCTTACCCCTTATTCTTAGACTTAACTGTCGCTGGGTCAAAATCCTGGAACTCCCTCCCTAACAGCACTTACAAACAAACAAACAAACATTCTGACAGAAGGAGACCATTCAACCCATCAAGTCTACACAGATTCTCTGACAGTAAACTTTATTAAAAGTTTAATTATTTATTAGTATTTATTAGGCTTACGTTCACACTGAAATGAAGTTACTGTGAAAATCCTCTCGTCGCCACACTACACTCCAGTGCCTATTCAGGCACACTGAGGGAGAATTTAGCATGACCAATTCATCTAACCTGCACACCCTTGAACTGTGGAGAAACCGGAGGCCGCAGCTGGAGTACTGTGTGCAGTTTTGGGCGCCGCACCTGCGCAAGGATATTTTGGCCCTGGAGGGAGTGCAGAGGAGGTTTACTAGGCTGATACCGGAGTTGAGGGGATTGAGCTATGAGGAGAGGCTGAATAAACTAGGCTTGTACTCGTTAGAGTTTAGAAGAATGAGGGGAGATCTCATTGAGACGTATAAGATGATGAATGGGATGGATAGGATAGAGGTGGAGAGACTCTTCCCGCTCAAAAAAGACAGTAGGACTAGAGGGCACAGCCTCAAGATAAAGGGGGGACGGTTTAGAACGGAGTTGAGGAGGAACTTCTTCACTCAAAGGGTGGTGAATCTCTGGAATTCTCTGCCCGTTGAAGTGGTGGAGGCTGCCTCGCTAAATATTTTTAAGAAGCGGGTTGATGGGTTCTTGATAAGAGAGGGGATTAAGGGTTATGGGGAGAGGGCGGGAAAGTGGAACTGAGCTACAACAGATCAGCCATGATCTTATTGAATGGCGGGGCAGGCTCGAAGGGCTAGATGGCCTACTCCTGCTCCTATTTATTTCTTATGTTCTTAAACCCATGAGACAGAGCATCTTACCCAGGCTCACCCTCACCCTATCCACATAACGTCACGTATTTGATTTGATTTGATTTATTATTGTCACATGTATTAACATACAGTGAAAAGTATTGTTTCTTGTGCACTATACAGACAAAACATACCGTTCATAGAGAAAGAAACAAGAGAATGCATAATATAGTGTTACAGTGATAGCTAGGGTGTAGAGAAAGATCAATTTAATGCAAGGTAGGTCCATTGAAAAGTCTGACAGCAGCAGGGAAGAAGATGTTCTTCAGCTGATTGGTATATGAGCTCAGACTTTTGTAACTTTTTCCCGAAGAAGGTGGAAGAGAGAATGCCCGGGGTGCGTGAGGTCCTTAATAATGCTAGTTGCTTTGCCGAGGTAGCAGGAAGTATAGACAGAGTCAATATATGGGAGGCTGGTTTGTGTGATGGATTGGGCTACATTCATGACCTTTTGTAGTTCCTTGTGGTCTTGGGCAGAGCAGGAGTCTTACCAAGCTGTGATACAACCAGAAAGGATGCTTTCTATGGTGCATCTGTAAAAATTGCTGAGAGTCATAGCTGACGTGCCAAATTGCCTTAGTCTTTTGAGAAAATAGAAGCGTTGGTGGGGCTTTCTTAACTATAGTGTCGGCATTGGCGGGGGGGGTGTGGGACCAGGACAGGTTGTTGGTGATCTAGACACCTAAAATCTTGAAGCTCTTGACACTTTCTACTTCATCCCCATTAATATAGACAGGGGCATGTTTTTCTTTACGCTTCCTGAAGTTGATGACAAACTCTTTTGTTTTGTTGACATTGAGGGAGAGATTATTGTTGCCGCACCAGTTCACTAATAAGAACTTAAGAACATAAGAAATAGGAGCAGGAGTAGGCCATCTAGCCCTTCGAGCCTGCCCCGCCATTCAATAAGATCATGGCTGATCTGTCGCTGCTCAGTTCCACTTTCCCGCTTTCTCCCCATAACCCTTAATCCCCTCTCTTATCAAAAACCTATCAACCCGCTTCTTGAAAATATTTAGCGAGGCAGCCTCCACCACTTCAACGGGCAGAGAATTCCAGAGATTCACCACCCTTTGAGTGAAGAACTCCGTTCTAAACCGCCCCCCCCTTTATCTTGAGGCTGTGCCCCCTAGTCCTACTGTCCTTTCTGAGCGGGAAGAGTCTCTCCACCTCTATCCTATCCATCCCATTCATCATCTTATACGTCTCAATGAGATCTCCCCTCATTCTTCTAAACTCTAACGAGTACAAGCCCAGTTTATTCAGCCTCTCCTCATAGCTCAACCCCCTCAACTCCGGTATCAGCCTAGTAAACCTCCTCTGCACTTCCTCCAAGGCCAAAATATCTTTGCGCAGGTGCGGCGCCCAAAAATGCACACAGTACTCCAGTTGTGGCCTCACCAATGCCCTATACAGCTGCAGCAAGACCTCCCTACTTTTATATTCAATTCCCCTCGCTATGAAGGCCAGCATCCCATTCGCCTTCCTGACCACCTGTTGCACCTGCAAGCTGGGTTTTTGCGACTCATGCACAAGGACACCGAGGTCCCTCTGCATCGTCGCCTGCTGCAGTTTTTCTCCACGTAAGTAATAGTCCTTCCTACCATTCTTCCTACCAAAGTGGACCACCTCACACTTGCCAACATTAAATTCCATTTGCCATTTCCTGGCCCATTCGCCCAGCCTATCTAGATCCTTCTGCAGACTCTCCACACCCTCCGCACAATTTGCCGTTCCCCCAATCTTGGTGTCATCAGCAAATTTCGACACTCTACACTCGGTTCCCTCCTCCAGATCATCTATATAAATGGTAAAAAGCTGAGGCCCCAGCACCGACCCCTGGGGCACTCCACTAGTCACCATCCGCCAATCCGAATAGCACCCGTTGACCCCCACTCTCTGCCTCCTATTTGACAACCAATCCTCTATCCACGCTAACACCCTACCCCCAACTCCATGTCCCTCGACCTTCTGCAATAACCTCTTGTGAGGCACTTTGTCAAACGCCTTCTGAAAATCTAGAAAGACCACATCCACTGGCTCTCCTCTATCCACCGCCCTAGACACATCCTCATAGAACTCCAGTAAATTTGTCAGACACGACTTCCCTTTCATGAAACCGTGCTGCGTCTGCTCTATCAAGCAATTCCCTTCAAGATGCCTCGCAATTTCATCCTTAATGACAGATTCTAACATTTTACCTACCACAGACGTTAAACTAACCGGCCTATAATTCCCCGCCTTTTGCCTCGCACCCTTCTTAAACAACGGCGTAACATTAGCCGTTTTCCAATCATCCGGCACTTCCCCGGAATCCAGCGACGTTTGGAAAATAACCACCAAGGCATCCACTATCACCTCCGCCATTTCTTTCAGAACCCTCGGATGCATTCCATCCGGTCCTGGGGACTTGTCCACAATCAGCCCCTCCAGTCTGTCGAGCACCGCTTTTCTAGTAACAGTAATGTCATTAAGACCCTCCATTCCTACCACCTTTCCATCTCTAACACCCGGCAAATTATTCACGTCCTCCTCCGTGAAGACAGAAACAAAAAAGTTATTCAAGACCTCCGCCATATCCCCATCCCCTACCACTAGGTCCCCTTTCTCATCCTCTAAAGGACCAACGTTCACCCTAGCCAGCCTCTTCCTTTTTATATATTTATAAAAACTCTTGCTATCCTTTTTTATATTAAGCGCTAGCCCAGCTTCATAGTTTCTCCTACCCTTCCTTATCAACTTCTTTGTCAATCTTTGTTGACATTTAAACCTCTCCCAATCCTCTTCTCGCCCACTACTCTTAGCTACTCTAAATTCCTCCGCTTTTAGTTTCTAGATTCACTATCACTAGATTCTCTATCTCATTCCTGTACTCTGTCTCGTCATTGTTTGATCCGATCCACTATGGTGGTGTCGTCAGCAAACTTGAAAATCAAATTGGAAGTGAACTTGACTGCACAGTAATGGGTGTACAATGAGTATAGTAGGGGGCTGAGAACACAGTCTTGTGGGGTACTAGTGTTGAGGATTATCATGAAGGAGGTGTTGCAGCCTATCTTAATCTTATTCTGCTAATCCTCCTAATTTTCACATCATTGGACATTGAGGGGCAATTTAGCACAGCCAGTCCACCTAACCAGCGCAGCTTTGGACTAAGGGAGGAACCTGGAACACCTGAAGGAAACCCACCCAGACACAGGGAGAATGTGCAAATTTCACACAGTCAGTCACCTGAGGCTGGAGTTAAACCCAGGACCGTGGCGCTGTGATGCAGTGGTGCTAACCACTGTGCCACTCTGAAAACCCTAGCAACCAGCACAAATTTGATGGAACTCCTAAGCTCTGTGTCAGGGAACTGAGCCACGGTCTCCCCTATAACCACTACACTAAGGAGGAACCCTGTGTGGGTGCTTGCACCACATGGACTGTACCCGTCAAGGCAGCTCACCACCACCTTCTCAGGGGCAATTAGGTATGGGCAGTTAACGCTGGCCCGGCCAGTGATATCCACACCCCAGGAAAGCATTTGATAAAGTGTTGGCCAAAATCTTGAGTCTGCCAATTTGGTAGCAGCATTTGTTGTGGTGATTTGTGCGTTGCAGAGTGTTATAAGTTGAATGTGTCCATTTACAGGATCTGGCTGTCAATGTGAGGTTTGTTTGTGTGTGAAAGTGAAAGAATCCAGGATAATCCCGCCTCCTGTAAGGGGGGAGCCCCAACTCTGTGAACGCAAAGCCCAGTTTCCTTGGGTGTGGGTGAGAAACTGGTTGATTCGCTATGACTTGTGACCGTTAGGACAGTGCACACTCCGCTCTCTGTCCCTCTAGTTCAGGTTTGTGTGTTTCAGTCTCACGTCGTTTCTCCTGTTTGGCGGATCGCTGTACCGGGCCTGCTTTACCGATCACAAAGGCAGCGATTTATTTCGGCTGAGGGTGCGAAAGTTGCAGCAATATCCCGGGAGAAATCCCAGCAAACTGAGCCCAGGAGTGACTGCGGAGTGAGAGCTGGTGTCAGAGTTACGATGCAGATTGAGTAAATGTCCCAGTTACGGGGGGGAGAAGGAGGAGGGGGGGGGGGGGTTGGGGATAGGCTTGATGAAGCAGCAGGGGTCCAGGGAACAAGAATACCGCCTGCAGAGTGGATTAAATATAACAATAAATGGATTAGTGTATTAGCAGCCAGCAGCTCTGCAGGCACTCATTAACACTGTTTGTTTAAACAACGTATTAATTAGATTCTGAAAGGGGAAATAAGAGTTATTCGGAATTGTGATTGTTAAGGGGGGAGTGGGTACTGTTGTTGCTGGCATCCTTTTGGCTCCAATTTTGTCTTGGTTTCTGCTTCCTGACTTAAAGTTTCTAGACTGAAGTCAACGACTTCTTTCTCAATCTTTTACATCTTGATTTGGCAGCAAAATACTTCTGAGCCTTGTGAAATTGATGCGTTCTGTCGATTTCCCGCAGCTGCCCTAACCTCTGGATCATGCGGGGAAAAGGCAGACTCCTCCAGCTGGCTTTCGTATTTGCATTTCTGAAATCGACAGAATCGGCCAAGATCCTGGTCGTTGTCCTGATCGGTAAGTGCTGGGATACAGCATTGCCCAGAGTGGTGGCAACTTTAACACGCCATTCCCAATCCAATAGGACTGATTTATGCTATGATAGTTCCAGTTCTTCTGCTTAATTAGGAAGTCGTAGCTTCTATTTGCTGAGGGTGGAGTCTGCCTCGCTAAATATATTTAAGACGCGGGTAGATAGGTTTTTGGTAGGCAAGGGGATTAAAGGTTATGAGGAGAAAGCGGGAAAGTGGAACTGATCCACTTCAGATCAGCCATGATCTTATTGAATGGGGGGGGGGGCAGGCTCGAAGGGCTAGATGGCCTACTCCTGTTCCCATTTTTTATGTTCTTATTATGTTCTTATGAAAGACAGTAAGAAGTCTGACAACACCAGGTTTAAGTCCAACCAATTTATTTGATAGTAAACTCACAAGCTTTCCCGGTTTGCCCCTTTGTCAGGAATGGAGAGTTCTGGCCTCAGACAGAGCATATGAAGCACAGACAGTTTACAGGTTACTGATTAGAATGCGAATCCTTACACCTAACCTGCTATTCAAGTCTTAAAGATGCCAACAATGTGAGTGGAAGGAGCACTGATCACAGGTTAAAGAGATGTGTACTGTCTCCAGACAGTACAGTCAGTGAGGTTTTGCAAACCCAGGCAAGTGACGGGGGTTACAGATAGTGCGACATGAACCCAAGATCCCTGTTGAGACCGTCCTCATGTGTGCGGAACTTGGCTATCAGTCTCTGCTCAGCGACTCTGCGCTGTCGTGTGTCGTGAAGGCCGCCTTGGAGAATGCTTACCCGAAGGTCAGAGGCTGAATGCCTGTGACCACTGAAGTGTTCGCCAACAGGAAGGGAACAGTCTTGCCTGGTGATTGTTGAGCGATGTTCATTCATCCGTTGTCATAGTGTCTGCATGGTCTCCCCAGTGTACCATGCCTCGGGATATCCTTTCCTGCAGCGTATTAGGTAGACAACATTGGCCGAGTTGCAAGAGTATGTACCGTGTACCTGGTGGATGGTATTCTCACATGTGATGATGTCTCCGTGTCGATGATCCGGCATGTCTTACAGAGGTTGCTGTGACAGGGTTGTGTGGTATTGTGGTCACTGTTCTCCTGAAGGCTGGGTAGTTTGCTGCAGACAATGGTCTGTTTGAGGTTGTGCGGTTGTTTGAAGGCAAGAAGTGGGGGTGTGGGGATGGCCCTGGTGAGATGTTCATCTTCATCAATGATATGTTGAAGACTCCGGAGAAGCTGTTGTAGCTTCTCCGCTCCAGGGAAGTACTGGATGATGAAGGGTACTCTGTCCACCGTGTCCCGTGTTTGTCTTCTGAGGAGGTCGGTGTGGTTTTTCGCTGTGGCGCATCGGAACTGTCGATTGATGATTCGAGCGCCATATCCTGTTCTTATGAGGGCATCTTTCAGCGTCTGGAGGTGCCTGTTGCGATCCTCCTCATCTGAGCAAATCCTGTGTATACAGAGTGCTTGTCCATAGGGGATGGCTTCTTTAATGGGTTTAGGGTGGAAGCTGGAGAAGTGGAGCATTGTGAGATTGTCTGTGGGCTTGTGGTACAGTGAGGTGCTGAGGTGACCGTCCTTGATGGAGATGCACATGTCCAAGAATGCAACCGATTCCGGAGAATAGTCCATGGTGAGTCTGATGGTGGGGTGGAACTTGTTGATGTCATCATATAGTTGTTTCAGTGATTGTTCACCATGAGGCCAAAGGAAGAAAATGTCATCGATGTATCTAGTGTATAGCATCGGTTGAAGATTCTGTGCAGCGAAGAAGTCTTGTTCGAACCTGTGCATGAAGAAGTTGGCATATTGAGGTGCAAATTTGGTCCCCATGGCTGTTCCGTGTGTCTGGATGAAAAATTGGTTGTTGAAGGTGAAGACATTGTAGTCCAGAATGAAGCGGATGAGTTGTAAAATTGCATCTGGAAACTGGCAGTTGTCGGCGTTGTGTGCTGAGGCAGTCGCAGCAATGCCATCGTTGTGGGGGATGTTAGTGTAGAGCGCCAAGATATCCATTGTGACGAGGAGTGTCCCTGGTTCAACTGCTCCATGTGTGCTGAGTTTCCATAGGATGCCCTCATAAGAACAGAATGTGGCGCCCTGACAGGCTCAACAGGGATCTTGGGTTCATGTCACACTATCTGTAACCCCCATGACTTGCCTGGGTTTGCAAAACCTCACTTACTGTACTGTCTGGAGACAATACACATCTCTTTAAACTGTGCCTACTGCTCTTTCTACTCACATTGTCTGCATCTTTAGGACATGACCAGCAGGTTAGTTGTAAAGACTCACATTCTAGTCAGTAATCTGTAAACTGTCTGTGCTGTTATATGCTCTGTCTGAGGCCAGAACTCTCCATTCCTGACGAAGGGACAAACCCCGAAAGCTTGTGAGTTTACTATCAAATAAATTGGTTGGACTTTAACCTGGTGTTGTGAGCCTTCATACTGTGTTTATCCCAGTCCAACGCCGGCATCTCCACATCATGACTGTTATTGGAAAGACCCATTTTTCGTTCATTGTGCTAATGTCTGCTCTTTGATAAAGCTTGCTGCATTTCAGACAGGTTTGATAAAGTGTCATTTGAAGGTCAGTGTTCAAGATAAGGGATGGTTGGGGTTTGGGTAAATGTGTTATCATGGATTAAAGGTTGATTAGTACATGGAAAATCGAGAGTTGGAATAAATGTGTAGAGTGGATGGAATCGGGTGTTGGTGTTCAGTGGGTAGAGGGCACAGCAAGTTTTCAAAGCCATGTCCGCCTTTTGGCTGAGATGAAACATCGGATCAAGCCCAAGAAGGGGAGCAATGCCTCATCCTGTCCTCATGGGTCTTGTTTATCTCTCTTGTGGGGATCAATGAATTGGATTTAATTTGAATTTGATTTCTGAAGCAAGCAAGGAATGGATTACCCAATCCACTCTGAGCAGTGCTTTGAAAGTTTAAGGGTAGAGTTAAAAAATAATTTAAAATAGGGTGTTCTTATGCAAGAAAAGCATCGTGTTGTTGGAGTTGGTATTACAGAAGAGTATTGGAATGATGTGATTGCACTGAAGAGGGTGCAGAGAAAATTATTGGGATGCTGCCTGGGCTGGAGCATTTCAGCAATGAGGAGAGACTGGTTAGGCTGGGGTTGTTTTGCTTAGTCATGATGTGGAGATGCCGGGGTTGGACTGGGGTAAACACAGTAGGAAGTCTTACAGCACCAGGTTAAAGTCCAACAGGTTTATTTGGTAGTAAACGCCACTAGCTTCGGGGTTTGCTCCTTCGTCAGGTAAGTGAGTGTTGTTTTCCTTACAGCAGAGAATGCTGAGGGGGGACCTGTTTGAGGTGTACAAGATTATGAGGGACCTAGATAAGAAGAAACTTTTCTCCTTGGCTAAGGGGTCAACACAGTGAGAAGTCTCACAACACCAGGTTAAAGTCCAACAGGTTTATTTTGCAGCACAAGCCACTACTTTTGGAGCGCTGCCCCTTCATCAAGTGAGTGGGAGTTGTGTTCACAAGCAAGGCATATAAAGACACAAACTCAATTTACAAAATAATAGTTGGAATGCGAGTCTTTACAGGTAATCAAGTCTTACAGGTACAGACAATGTGAGTGGAGATAACATTAAGCACAGGTTAAAGAGATGTGTATTGGCTCCAGACAGGACAGTTAGTGAGATTTTGCAAGCCCAGGCAAGTCACGGGGGTTACAGAGAGTGTGACATGAACCCAAGATCCCTGTTGAGACCGTCCTCGTGTGTGGAACTTGGCTATCAGTCTCTGCTCAGCGACTTTGCACTGTCGTGAGTTGTGATGGCTGCCTTGGAGAATGCTTATCTGAAGAGCAGAGGCCGAATACTCGTGAATGCTGAAGTGTTCGCCAACAGGAAGAGAACCGATTGCTGAGCGATGTTCGTTCATCTGTTGTTGTAGCATCTGCATGGTCTCCCCAATGTACCATGCCTCAGGACATCCTTTCCTGCAGTGTATCAGGTAGACAACGTTGGCCGAGTTGCAAGTGGTAGATGGTGATCTCACATGAGATGATGGCATCCGTATTGATGATCTGGCATGACTTGCAGAGGTTGCTGTGGCAGGGTTGTGTGGTGCCGTGCTCACCTCCCCTGTGGCCAGAGAAGAATTGAAAATTTGGGTCAGAGCCCCTGCAATCCCCTCCCTTGTCTCCCACAGCCTGGGACACAATTCACCTGGAATCACCTCTGCCACTGAAGCTGGCTGAAAGTAATGTTTTGCCCTGGTTTTTCAGTCTTGGTGCACAGTTAGGGAGTGGCCCAATGAATAATTGATTTTTGCTGAAGGTGCATATCTGGATTTACAGCCTGAGATTTTTAATGTATTTGTTAACATTGGGAAATGTGGCAAATGGACTTTTTTCAGAATGAGGAGTGGCGCGACATGAGAGGAAAGGCGATGACAGTGGTGACTGGCCTGACCAAGGTAGGGAGAGCTGTGAAAGGAGGGAGTTGGGGAAAGAAGAGGGGGGAGGCGGACGTGCTCACAATAACTAGGGGGCTATGTGGAAAGAGGGCTGTGAAGTGGTAGGGAAGGCCAAGGACTCACAATGGCAGGCAGAGAGACAAGGAGATGGATGAAGAAGACGAAGAATGAAAGGCAGAGGGAAAACCAAGGGGAGAGGAGCTGGACTCCGACAAGATTGTTTGAATCTCTTAAAAAAACAAAGAGCTCTAATGGATCACACACTGGAGTGTCCTGAGTGGAGGCCTCCAGGGTGTCTATTTGACACGCATCCTTCCTGTGGGTGCCAGAAGCCCCACCCTGACACCTGCAGGAAATGGGGTACCTGGAGGGAGGTCAAGGTGCCTCACTTCTGTGTCACCTACATCCTGATGGTGCCCCTAGAATGAGTGACCATAGAGTGATTGCCAAGCACAAATCCAGCAAGGTCACCATGGTGGTTATTAACAAGGTAACCATGATGACCTTGCAGTGCTCACATAGAATCATACAGTACAGGAGGCCGTTCGGCCCAACAAGTCTGGACTGTCCATGTCCCACCCAGGCCCTAGTCCCGTAACTTCATACTCTTACCCTGCTAAACTCCTGTCACTAGGGTTAATTGAGCATGGCCAATCAACCCAACTCATGTATCTTTGAACTGTGGGAGGAAACCAAAGCACCCGGAGGAAACCCACACAGACATGGGGAGAATGTGCAGATTCCACACAGACAGTGACCCAAGCCATGAATCAAATCTGGGACCCGGGCGCTGTGAGGTAGCAATGCTAACCCCTATGTCACCATGCCGCCAGTAATGTTGCATGTCAGAGCCACAACATTACAGAAGGTGGAAAGACTCTTCTATTGTGTGTTCTACTCTTGTTGAAGGTCTGCTGATGTTCCACTGCCTGGTTTTACATCTCCACCAGTGAGTTGGCAGCTGCTTCCAAACTCACTGAGACTGGGACTGAGCAGGTGCTGGTCTTCAGCAGGTCTCTGAGTACCAGAACCCTGGGCTGCCCCTTCCTCCCACTGTTTCAGGGATGTGTCAGTGAGTTGTCTCCAGAAATTAACCCTGAATCTAATCTAGAGCTACACCACACTGAGGCGTGTGTCTCTGTGCTACAGAGGGTGTGGGTGAATGCTATGATTATTCTTTCTGAGTCCTATCACCCTTAGACATACTCCAGGAGCTTGGGGAGCTGCCAGGCTGTGGTCTGCTGGTACCTGAAAATAATTTTGAGCAGTCGGCACTCTGTGAATTACAGGACTGGGTGAAGTGTTGGAGCTGAGTTCCATACCAGGCTGTTGCAAGGGGCCAAGCTCTGTGCTGCTACTGACCTCCTGGGCAATGGCCTCTCAGGCTGGTGAGGTGAAGTCAGTGTACTTCTTTGAGTCTTCCTTGGGACAGAGGGCACATCAGTGAGCCAGGACTCCCCAGTAAGGGCCCCAATGCTGCCTCTTCTCAAGAATTCTAGCCTTTTCCCTTTGGTTTCTGAATATTGTGTACAATCTGTTGAAGACAGGTGGGTTAGAGAGGCTGTTACAAATGTGCTGGAATAGTGTCCAGAATCATCTGCCAGGAAATTTGGAGGGAAATATTCCTGTGCATTATTAACAAGGTTCCAAGTGCTGAATCTGGCGCAGGATCCCAGCATTCTGGTCAGTGGGAAAGGCACCCCAAGAGCCATATCAAAATGGGAGATTTCAGTCAGGCAGGCAACAACCTCCAGGAAGAGCGAGGTAATTTAAATATCATTGAGTTAACAAAGCATGATGGAGATTTGCATTTTGCTGAGTGTCTTCTTCACTTGTCAGGGATGTGTAAGACCGATTCTTCATGGACAAGAGTGGAAATTGGAGTGGAGGCTATAAGCAGGATGTTATTGAATGTCAGGACAGCTCAATGGGTCAGCTGACCTCCTACTCCTATTTCTCAGGTCTTTAAGCAGCTTGCTGGGAATGTGGAAATGCTGCAAAGCTACACATCACAGCCAATCAGCAGCAGACAGCACATCGCCCAGTTGGTTGGCAAGAAAGAAGCTCAAACCTCTTTCAGCCTCTGAAGTGTTCCAACACTCCTTGCAGCAACTTAATAAGAGACAGCTGATGGCAAATCCTGATTTCAGCCAGAAATATCTGTGCAAGTTCACTTTCTGGGATTCCAGCAGTGATTATGCCACAGCAGGAATTCCAGCAGTGATTATGCCACAGCAGGAATTCCAGCAGTGATTATGCCACAGCAGGAATTCATACCCTGAGTTAGCACCAACTGCTTCCTGTGGCGATGAGTTCCACAATTCCACCACCCCATTGATGAACAAGTATTTTCTAACCTGACCGCAATGGCTTGGCTCTGATTCTAATCTCATGTCTCTTTGTCATAAACACTCACCAGAAAAAAAACATACAAAAATGCACAACCCCTTAATCTCCTCTATTCCCAGGAATTCAATTCTTATTTATGTAATAATAATCTCATAATCAAACTTTTTGAGCTATTCTGACAAATCTATATTATATCCCTTCCAAGATCAAGATCAGGCATAATGATACTGTCACTGGGCTGGTAATTCAGAGGCCCCAGGCTGATGTTTTGGGGACATGGGTTCAAATCCTACCACACTAGCTGGTGAAATTCAACTTCAGTGAAAATCTGGAATTAAAAGCAATGACAGCTATTATCGATTGTTGTAAAAACCCATCTGAATCACAAAATATCCTTTTGGGGAAGGAAATCTGCCGTCATTATCTGGTCTGGTCTACACATGACTCTGGACCCATTGCATTGTGGTTGAGTATTAACTCCCCTCTGAAATGGTCAGGCAAGACACTCAGTTCAAGGGCAATAAGGATGGGTAATAAATGCTGGGCCAACCAGCAATGCTCATGTCCTGTCAAAAAATGAAGACATTTTTTCTGGTGCTGAGAACTCTATGTTCTGTTGGTTAATTAGAGATGGACAGTGAATACTGGCCTAACCAGCAAAACCCACATTCCTTTGTGCAGCTTTTGTAAAACCTCCTTCCCTTTACGTTCCAATCCTGGAGGAGGTGTCCAGATAAAGGAGCGAGAAGGGGAGGAGTGTGAAAGTATGAGGTGGAGAAAGCAAATGTGCGATTTGGAGGTTTGCAGTCATCAGATTTTTGCACAGATGGAGAAGCAGTGCCTGTAGAGATCTGAGCACGCAGCTAACAGACTTTCAGAATGATTGAATTATTCCTTCACTCTGTCCACAGGAGGAAGCCATTATCTGCTCTTTGATGAAATTTCTCACGTACTTTATGAGGGTGGACATGATGTGAACATGTTGGTGCAGACTGGTAACCCCAGAATCAAGGGTAGGTCTACTCTCTCACTCATCTTTCTCTATATGTTACAAAGCTTCTGGTACTTTGCCAATCATCCGTTAGTATTGGTCTAGACCCGGATTCGAATCCCATTTGGCAAACAGTGAAATTTGATTCCAATAAAATCTGAAATTAAAAGTCTAATGATGACCAGGAAACCATTATCGATTGTCGGAAAACCCCAGCTGGTTCACTAATGTCCTTTAGGGAAAGAAATCTGCCGTCCTTACCTGGTCTGGCCTACATGTGACTCCAGAGCCATAGCAATGTGAAATGTCCTTTTGAAAAGCTTTGGAAACTCTGTTCAAGGTCAGTTAGAGATGGGCAATGAATGGTGACCCAGCCAGCGACGCCATGTCCCATCCTGTTTGAAGCAAGCCTCTGCTCTTTCCTTTGGTCTCATCCTCTGCCCCTTTTTTGATAGTTTGGGACCTCTCAAGGCTTGGCTATCCCACTTTCTATCTTCATTCATCAATTGCTTACTGTTCACGCACTCTGTTCTTTGCCAATGATTCGACTTATAGCGATTCAGATTGGATATACTGGGCTGATTTTTGTATGTGACACAAGTGTGGTGCAGGTGGAATCCTGTCTATTTCCTGTTTGACCATGTTTGGGGTTCTTGTCCAGAGATCGGCATGGTAGCACAGTGGTTAGCGCTGCTGCCTCACAGTGCCAAGGACCCGGGTTCAATTTCCGGCTTGGGTCATTTTCTGTGTGGAGTCTGCACGTTCTCCCCACGCCTGTGTGAGTTTCCTCCAATGCTCCAGTTTCCTTCCACAGTCCAAAAGATGTGCTGGTTACGGTGCATTAGCCTAAATTCTCCCTCAGTGTACCCAAACAGGTGCCAGAGTGTGGCAACTAGGGGATTTTCACAATAACTTCATTGCAGTGTTAATGTAAGCCTACTTGTGGCACTAATACATAAACTTTAAAAAACTAGTTGGAAGCTTTGTTAGGATTAATGTACTATATTTTGTTGAATGTCAAAATGCCAGCATGTTCAGGAAGGTTTTTGGGAAATGTATCTTAGGATGGACCAGTGGTGGGGCAGTCCATTATAGGGTTAAATGTCAAAGTTTTGACTTCTTTTTGTAGCAAGGTGCAGAGGGCTTTCTCGTTCTGCTAAAAGATGATGGACTTCTGGTGGTCTCACCAATTATTCCGACGACGGTTCCTGCCATGGTTAGGACTGGAAAATCCCAGCCATTGAATATTTTCATCAAACAAGGAAGCTTTTCAGTCTGTGCCAGCTGTAGATAGTTATCTGATGTAATCGCATTGCCCAGCTCTCGATTGCAGCTTTATAGGTTTCAGCAAGTCAAATGTTTATCTACCATTTATTTTTACATGCAGTGTGTGTTTTTATCTTTACAATCCTTTCAGACAGTGAACTGTAGACCATCTCTACAATCTGGGTGCAAAATTTCCCCTCTCCTTGGTTACTGAGTTCTTTTAAGTAAGGAAATTCCGAGTCACTCTACCTAGCTATTCAATTTGTTTCAATTAAATCGTCTCTTGGCCTCCTACGTTTCAAGGAAAACAACCTCAGTCTGTCCAATCTTTCTCATTGCAAAACTTCTCCATACATCACTTCTCAACCTCTCTCGAGTGATCGCATCCTTCCTGTGAGTCAGTGACCGGAGCCATACGCAGTATTCTAGCTGTAATCAAGCTAGTATTATATTCGGTTTGAACATAATCCTACTTCTCTTTATTCACCAAGGGATAGAACGTATCACATGAATCTTCTTAACTACCTTACTTGTTTATGTTGCTGCCCCCAGGGATTTGTGCACATGCTCAAAGGTGCCTCTCACAAAGCAATTCTCAATATCTGACTATTTCTTGTTTGTTCCTTTGTCTTGTTTATCCCTCCCCAAGTACATTACCTCACACTTCTCCTCACTGAATTCAATTTGCTACTTTTCCACACACTTGTCTGGTCTACTGATATCTTCCTGCAGTTTACAGCTTTCTTCTTCACGATCGGCTGCACAGTCAGTTTTTCCATCATCTGCAAACTTCTTATTCATGCCTCCTACATTTGAGTTAAAATAATTGATATATTACAAACAGCATGTGTGGAATTTGACTGGAAATGGCCTTCCAGTCACACAAAATTGGTCCACCTCAAAAGTGACCAAAGAGGTGGATGGGGGTAAGGCAGTTGATGTGGTATATATGGACTTTAGTAAGGCGTTTGATAAGGTTCACCATGGAAGGCTTCTGCAGAAAATGCAGATGTATGGGATTGAGGGTGATCTAGGAAATTGGATTAGGAATTGGCTGGCGGATAGGAGACAGAGGGTGGTGGTTGATGGTAAGTATTCGACATGGAGTTCAGTTACGAGTGGTGTGCCTCAGGGATCTGTTTTGGGGCCACTGCTGTTTGTAATTTTTATTAATGATCTGGATGAGGGTATAGAAGGATGGATCAGTAAATTTGCTGATGACACCAAAGTCGGAGGTGTGGTAGATAGTGAGGAAGGGTGTCATAGTTTGCAGGGAGACTTAGACAGGTTGCAGAGCTGGGGCGAGAGGTGGCGGATGGAGTTTAATGCGGAAAAGTGTGAGGTAATTCACTTTGGCAGGAATAATGGATGTGCAGAGTATAGGGCTAACAGTAGGACTCTGAATAGTGTGGATGAACAGAGGAATCTAGGTGTATGTGTACATAGATCCCTGAAAGTTGGGAATCAAGTAGATAAGGTTGTTTGGAAGGCATACAGTGTCTTGGCGTTTATTGGTAGGGGGATTGAATTTAGGAGCCGCAGCGTCACGTTGCAACTGTACAAAACTCTGGTGCGTCCGCACTTGGAGTATTGCGTACAGTTCTGGTCCCCACATTATAGGAAGGATGTGGAGGCTTTGGAGAGGGTGCAGAGGAGGTTTACCAGGATGTTGCCTGGTATGGAGGGGAGGTCCTATGAGGAGAGACTGAGGGATTTGAGGTTGTTTTCGTTAGAAAGAAGGCGGCTAAGAGGGGACCTTATTGAAACATATAAGATGATTAGAGGTTTAGATAGGGTGGACAGTGATAGCCCTTTTCCTTGGATGGAGAAAGCTAGCACAAGGGGGCATAGCTTTAAATTAAGGGGTGGTAGTTATAGGATGGATGTCAGAGGTAGGTTCTTTACCCAGAGGGTGGTGAGGGATTGGAATGCCCTGCCTGCTGCAGTTGTGGATGCGCCTAGTTTGGGGGCGTTTAAGAGATCCGTGGATAGGTTTATGGATGGAAAGGGTTTGGTTTAGGTTAGAGGGTCATTGTTTTTTAACTGGTTGGCGCAACATCGTGGGCCGAAGGGCCTGTTCTGCACTGTAATGTTCTATGTTCTAAAATCTCATTTACCATAACCTTTCACTTCCTGCCTCTCGGCCAAATTAAATTCACCAGGTCACTTCCCTGAGATCCCAAGGCCCTTTCCGGGTGAGTTTACTTTCTCTTTGCTGCTCTCTACTCACTACTCTTTTTTCCAGGGGTGATTCTCTGCCAGATGTGTGTTATGGGGAAAGGGTTAGATGTGGCGGGGTGCCCTGTGCTCTCCTGCGGTATCCATTCCATCACACCTGTGCACAGAGGTGAAATGACCTGGGGCTGATAGACATTGTGCTGGGAAATGCTCCACTCACCCAAGTTAGGTGATGGACCAAGATCGGCAGGGGAGTCCTGACACTCAGGATCACCTGTACCTGTTGTCAGATTTCAGCTTTTAAGGGCGCTCTGCATTTTTCTGACCGTAACAGGTATAAACTACACTGGGAGAAACAACAGTTACCGAATTACATCGTGGTCTGCAGGTGATGAATACCTGTCCAACTACAACAAATGGTTCCTGGAGCAGCAGAAATTATTCTTTCAGGGGAAGTATGACTGTTAATTATAATATGTACAGGGGCTGTTGTTCCCATTATATCTCCAGTCTCCTCATAGAACTGTCCCATTCCTGTTACCATTCTAGTATTTTTCTGCACCCTCTTTACTGCCATAAGATCCCTCCTGAAATATGACCCACAAAACTGGGTACCAGGCTCTGGCTGTGTTCTGTATAACCGTCTCTCCGTTGTACTCTAATCATCTTTTCCTGCATTATGAATAGATGTATTCAGAAGTACAACCATTCTTGTTCATAAAAATAAAATGCTGCATGTGTGGAGAGAGAAAGAGTTTGAACATTTCAGGGTGACACAGTGCTGCCTCACTAGGGACCCGGGTGCAATTCCCACCTTTGCTCACTGTCTGTGTGGAGTTTGCACATTCTCCCCGTGTCTGTGTGGGTTTCCTCCGGGTGCTCTGGTTTCCTCCCACAGTCCAAAGATGTGCAGGCTAGATGGATTGGCCGTGCTAAATGTGCAGGGTTATGGGGATAGGGAGGAAGTGAGGGTGGGATGATCCTTTGGAGAGTCAGTACAGATTTGATGGGCCAGAGGGTCTCTTCGTGTTCTGTAGGGATTCTATGGTTCAGATCGTGATCTTGCATCAGAAATGATTGATAGTTGATATGAAATGAGAGAGAAGTGGACGGGTCTAAATAATGTCTGGCAGAACTAAAAGGAAACTATTTAAAGAAGGTAAGGCGACTAAAGAGGTACGTAAGAACATAAGAACATAAGAAATAGGAGCAGGAGTAGGCCATCCAGCCCTTCGAGCCTGCCCCGCCATTCAATAAGATCATGGCTGATCTGAAGTGGCTCAGTTCCACTTTCCCGCTTTGTCCCCATAACCCTTAATCCCCAAGAAGGTAGATGAGGACAGTGGAATCGACATTGTCTACATGGACTTTAGCAGGCCTTTAACAAGGTACCGCATGATAGGTTGTTGCATAAAGTTAAATCTCATGGGATTCACGGTGAGGTATCTAAATGGATACAGTGGCGAAAAACTGCAGCAGGCGACGGTGCAGAGGGACCTCGGGGTCCTTGTGCATGAGTCGCAAAAACCCAGCCTGCAGGTGCAGCAGGTGGTCAGGAAGGCGAATGGGATGCTGGCCTTCATAGCGAGGGGGATTGAATATAAAAGTAGGGAGGTCTTGCTGCAGCTGTATAGGGCATTGGTGAGGCCGCAGCTGGAGTACTGTGTGCAGTTTTGGGCGCCGCACCTGCGCAAGGATATTTTGGCCTTGGAGGGAGTGCAGAGGAGGTTTACTAGGCTGATACCGGAGTTGAGGGGGTTGAGCTATGAGGAGAGGCTGAATAAACTAGGCTTGTACTCGTTAGAGTTTAGAAGAATGAGGGGAGATCTCATTGAGACGTATAAGATGATGAATGGGATGGATAGGATAGAGGTGGAAAGACTCTTCCCGCTCAAAAAAGACAGTAGGACTAGGGGGCACAGCCTCAAGATAAAGGGGGGGCGGTTCAGAACGGAGTTGAGGAGGAACTTCTTCACTCAAAGGGTGGTGAATCTCTGGAATTCTCTGCCCGTTGAAGTGGTGGAGGCTGCCTCGCTAAATATTTTTAAGAAGCGGGTTGATGGGTTTTTGATAAGAGAGGGGATTAAGGGTTATGGGGAGAGGGCGGGAAAGTGGAACTGAGCCACGACAGATCAGCCATGATCTTATTGAATGGCGGGGCAGGCTCGAAGGGCCAGATGGCCTACTCCTGCTCCTATTTCTTATGTTCTTATGTTCTTATGTTCTAAAATTTGCTGGATGACAGAAGACAGAGGGTGGTTGCAGAGGGTTGTTTTTCAAACTGGAGGCCAGTGACTAGAGGTGTGCCTCAGGGATCAGTTCTGGGTCCATTGTTATTTGTCATTTATATTAATGATTTGGATGAGAATATAGGAGGCATGGTTAGTAAGTTTGCAGATGACACCAGGATTGGGGGCATAGTGGACAGTGAGTTGGGACATCTTGTTGAAGTTGTCCAAGCCATTAGCAGGGCCACACTTGGAATACTGTGTACAATTCTGTCACCCTATTATAGAAAGAATATTATTAAAGAATGCGGAAAAGATTTACTAGGGTGCTACTGGGACTAGATGGATTGAGTTATAAAGAGAGGTTTGATAGATTGGGACTTTTCTCTCTGGAGCATAGGAGGCTGAGAGGTGATCTTACAGAGGTCTACAAAATAATGAGGGGCTTTGAACAACGAGCAAAGATCAGTCCAGCACTGGGAGAGACCCTGCGCCGATCATGATGCCTGCCTAAACTAAAACCTATAAGTAAATCCATCTAGAATGTGCAAACTCCACAAAGACAGACATACGGAGTCTGTATCCTTCCATTCCCATCCTATTCATGTATTAGTCTAATTGTCCCTTAAATGCTGCTATCGTACCTGCTCCCACCACCTCCCCGGTCAGCGCGTTCCAGACATTCACCACTCTCTGTGTAAAAAAACTTGTCTCGCACATCTCCTCTATGACAACGTTCCGATGAGACGAGGGGGCTTTGGTGGGTCGAGGGAACCGTGGTGCACAAAGGATGTGTTGAACCTAGTCAGGAAGAAAAGGAAGGTGTACAAGAGGTTCAGGGAATTAGGAGATGTTAAAGATCTTGAGGAGTATAAGGACTGTAGGAGGGAACTTAAAAGGGAAATTAGGAGAGCCAGAAGGAGTCATGAGAAGTCCTTGGCGGGTAAGATTAAGGAGAATCCCAAGGCCTTCTATAAATATGTGAAAGGTAAAAGGATAAGAAGAGAAGGGATAGGACTTATAAAAGGTGAGGGGGGAAAGGTTTGTGTGGAACCAGAAGAAATGGCGGAGGTGCTTAACGAGTACTTCGCCTCAGTATTCACAGTGGAAGCCGATCTGGGAGATTTTGTTATGGATTTGCAGCAGATGGAAAGGATTGAGTACGTGAATATTAAGGAGGAGGATGTGTTGGAACTTTTGAATTCTATCAAGGTAGATAAGTCGCCTGGACCAGATGGGATGTACCCCAGGATACTGTGGGAGGCGAGGGAAGAGATTGCAGAGCCCCTGGCGATGATCTTTGCGTCGTCAATGGAGACGGGAGAGGTTCCAGAGGATTGGAGGATTGCGGATGTAGTTCCTATTTTCAAGAAAGGGAACAGAGATAGCCCGGGAAATTACCGACCGGTGAGTCTGACCTCAGTGGTTGGTAAGCTGATGGAGAGGCTTCTGAGGGACAAGATTTACGAACATTTGGAGAGGTTTGACATGATCAGGAATAGTCAGCATGGATTTGTCAAGGGCAGGTCGTGCCTTACAAGCCTAGTTGAGTTCTTCGATAATGTGACTGAACACATTGACGAAGGAAGTGCCGTGGACGTAGGGTACATGGACTTCAGCAAGGCGTTTGATAAGGTCCCCCATGCAAGACTTCTTGAGAAGGTGAGAGGGCATGGGATCCAAGGGCCTTTGGCCTTGTGGATCCAGAACTGGCTTGCCTGCAGAAGGCAGAGAGTGGTTGTGGATGGGGCTTTTTCTGAATGGAGGTCAGTCACCAGCGGAGTGCCTCAAGGATCTGTTCTGGGACCCTTGTTGTTTGTCATTTTCATAAATGACCTGGATGAGGAAGTGGAGGGATGGGTAAGTAAGTTCGCTGATGACATGAAGGTCGGTGGTGTTGTGGATGATCTGGAAGGATGGCAAAAGTTGCAGCAGGACATAGATAGGATGCAGGACTGGGCGGAGAAGTGGCAGATGGACTTCAACGCGGATAAATGTGTAGTCGTCCATTTTGGCAGAACCAACGGGATGAACGAGTACACTATCAAGGGCAGAAGTCTGAGTAGTGTTGAGGAGCAGAAGGATCTTGGGGTCCGGGTCCACAGGACTCTTAAATCGGCCTCGCAGGTGGAGGAGGTGGTCATGAAGGCGTATGGTGTACTGGCCTTCATTAATCGAGGGATTGAGTTTAGGAGTTGGGAGGTAATGCTGGAACTTTATAAGACCCTTGTCAGGCCTCATTTAGAGTATTGTGCGCAGTTCTGGTCGCCTCACTATAGGAAAGATGTAGAAGCTATTGAAAGGGTACAGAGGAGATTTACAAGGATGTTGCCTGGACTGGGAGGCATGCCTTATGAAGTTAGGTTGAGGGAGCTGGGACTCTTTTCCCTGGAGAGACGAAGGTTGAGAGGCGACCTGATAGAAGTTTACAAAATATTGAGAGGAATAGATAGGGTGGACTCTCAGAGGCTATTTCCCCGGGTTGAAATGGTCACTACGAGAGGACACAGATTTAAGGTGCGGGGAGGGAGGTTCAGAAGTGATGTTAGGGGTAAGTTTTTCACTCAGAGGGTGGTGAGTGAATGGAATCGGCTGCCGTCAGTGGTGGTGGAGGCGAACTCGCTGGGGTCTTTTAAAAGACTCCTGGATGAGTATATGGGGTTTAATGAGATTGAGGGTTATAGATAGGTCTGTAGGTTGGTAGGTGATGATGTGATCGGCGCAACTTGTGGGCCGAAGGGCCTGTTTGTGCTGTAGTGTTCTATGTTCTATGTTCTATGTTCTATTTCCCCACCACCTTAAACTTATTTTCCCCAGTACTTGAGACTTTTCTACCCTAGGAAAAAGCTTCTGACTATCCACTCTGTTCATGCCATTCATAATCTTGTAAACCTCTCTGAAGTCACCCCTCAATCTCCATCATTCCAGTGAGAATAAACCAAGTTTATCCAATCTCTCCTCATAGCCATTATCCTCCAGACCCGGCAATATCCCAGTAAATCTTTTCTGTTCTCTCTCCAAAGTATCCACATTCTTCAGGTAGTGTGGCGACCAGAATTGTACACAATATTCTAAATGAGGCCTAACTAAGGTTCTATACAGCTGCAGCATGACCTGCCAACTTTTATACTCAATGTCCCGACCAATGAAGGCTAGCATGCCGTATGCCTTCTTGACTATTTTATCCATCTGTGTTGCCACTTTCAGTGATCGGTGGACATGTACGCCCAGATCTCTCCGCCTGTCAATACTCCTAAGGGTTCTACCATTTACTGTATAATTCCTACATGCATTGGACATTCCAAAATGCATTACATCACACTTGTTCAGATTAAACTCCATTTGCCATTTCTCCTCCTAAGTCTCCAACTGGTCTATATCTTGCTGTATCCTCTGACAATCCTCTTCACTATCCACAACTCCACCAATTTTTGTATCGTCTGCAAACTTACTAATCAGACCAGCTACATTTTCCTCCAAATCATTTATATAAACTACAAACAACAAAGATCCCAGAACTGATCTCTGTGGAACACTGCGAGTCACAGCCTTCCATTCAGAAAAGCATCCCCGTACTGCTACCCTCTGTTTCCTATGCCCATGATGTGGAGATGCCGGCATTGGACTGGGGTAAACACAGTAAGAAGTCTCACAACACCAGGTTAAAGTCCAACAGGTTTATTTGGTAGCAAAAACCACTAGCTTATGGGGCGCTCTCCTTCATCAGGTAAGTGGGAATTCTGTTCACAAACAGGGCATATAAACAAACTCAATTTACAAAATAATGGTTGGAATGTGAGTCTTTACAGGTAATCAAGTCTCAAAGGTACAGACAATGTGAGTGGAGAGAGTGTGAAGCACAGGTTAAAGAGATGTGTATTGTCTCCAGCCAGGACAGTTAGTGAGATTTTGCAAGCCCAGGCAAGTCATGGGGGTTACAGATAGTGTGACATGAACCCAAGATCCCAGTTGAGGCCATCCTCATGTGTGCAGAACTTAGGTATCAGTCTCTGCTCAGCGACTCTGCGCTATCGTGTGTCCTGAAGGCCGCCTTGGAGAACGTTTACCCGAAGATCAGAGGCCGAATGCCCATAACAGCTGAAGTGTTTCCCAACACAAAGAGAACACTTCTGCCTGGTGATTGTCGAGCAGTGTTCGTTCATCCGCTATCGTAGCGTCTGCATGGTCTCCCCAATGTACCATGCCTCGGGACATCCTTTCCTGCAGCATATAAGGTAGACGACATTGGCCGAGTTGTAAGAGTATGTACCGTGTACCTGGTGGATGGTGTTCTCACGTGAGATGATGGCATCCGTGTTGATGATCTGGCATGTCTTGCAGAGGTTGCTGTGACAGGGTTGTGTGGTGTCTGGTCACTGTTCTCCTGAACGCTGGGTAGTTTGCTGCAGACAATGGTCTGTTTGAGGTTGTGCGGTTGTTTGAAGGCAATAAGTGGGGGTGTGGGGATGGCCTTGGCGAGATGTTCATCTTCATCAGTGACATGTTGAAGTCTCCGGAGAAGATGTCATAGCTTCTCTGCTCCGGAGAAGTACTGGACGATGAAGGGTACTCTATCCGCCGTGTCCCGTGTTTGTTTTCAGTGTGGTTTTACGCTGTGGCGTGTTGGAATTGTCAATCGATGAGTCTAGTGCCATATCCTGTTCATATGAGAGCATCTTCCAGTGTCTGGAGATGTTCTGTTGTGATCCTGTGTATACGGAGGGCTTGTCCATTGGGGATGGCTTCATAAACATGTTTAGGATGGAAGCTGGAGAAGTGGAGCATCGTGAGGTTATTCGTGGGCTTGCGGGACAGTGAGGTGCTGAGGTGACCATCCTTGATGGAGATGTATGTGTCCAAGAATGCAGCCGATTCCGGACAGTAGTCCATGGTGAGTCTGATGGTGGGATGGAACTTGTTGATGTCATCATATAGTTGTTTCAATGATTGTTGACCATGAGTCCAAAGGAGGAAAATGTCATCGATGTATCTAATGTATAGCATCAGTTGAAAGTCCTCTAAGGTGAAGAGGTCTTGTTGGAACCTGTGCATGAAGATGTTGGCATACTGAAGTGTGAATTTGGTGCCCATGGCTGTTCCGTGTGTCTGGATGAAGAACTGGTTGTTGAAGGTGAAAACATTGTGGTCCAGGATGAAGTGGATGAGTTGTAAAATTGCATCTGAAGACTGGCATTTATTGGTGTCGAGCTCTGAGGCAGTTGCAGCAATCCATCATCGTGGGGGATGTTGGTGTAGAGCGCCAAGATATCCACTGCGACGAGGACTGTCCCTGGTTCAACTGCTCCATGTATGCTGAGTCTCTAGGAAGTCCGTAGTGTTACGATAAAGGCTGGGGGTTCTTTGTACAATGGATTTCAGGATGCCCACGACGTAGCCGGAGAGGTTCTCACACAGGGTTCCATTGCCCGATACAATGGGACGGCTGAGTGTGTTCCCTTGTGTATCTTTGGGAGGCAGTAGAGATCTCCAATGCGGGGACTGAGTGGGATGAGAGCACGGAGGGTGCTCTGAAGGTCCAGATCAAAGGTCTTGATCGGTCTGTTGAGTCGATGAGTGTGTTCTTTGGTCGGATCTGCAGGTGACTGTAGTGTTCCTCGTTGTTCAGTTGTCGGTACGCTTCTTTGCAGTAATCCGTTCTGTTCAGTATGACGATGGCCCCTCCTTTGTCTGTTGGTTTGATGACAATGTTGCAGTTGGTCTTGAGAGTGTGGATGGCGTTACGTTGTGATTGGGTGATGTTCGGGTCTTTCTTATGAGTGTGGTTAATGAATCTGGTGTTGATTCATCTCCTGATGGCTTGGGCATACATGTCAATTCGAGGGCAGCGGCCTTCCAGAGGATAAACACGGGACACGGTGGACAGAGCACCCTTCGTCATCCAGTACTTCCCCGGAGTGGAGAAGCTACGGCACTTTCTCCGGAGCCTTCAACATGTCATTGATGAAGATGAACATCTCACTAGGGCCATCCCCACACCCCCACTTCTTGCCTTCAAACAACCTCACAACCTCAAACAGACCATTGTCCACAGCAAACTACCCAGTCTTCAGGAGAACAGTGACCACAACACCACACAACCCTGCCACAGCAACCTCTGTAAGACATGCCAGATCATCAACACAGATGCCATCATCTCACGTGAGAACACCATCCACCAGGTACACGGGCATACTCTTGCAACTCGGCCAATGTTGTCTAACTGATACGCTGCAGGAAAGGATATCCCGAGGCATGGTACATTGGGGAGACCGTGCAGACGCTACGACAGCGGATGAATGAACACCGCTCGACAATCACCAGGCAAGAGTGTTCTCTTCCTGTTGGGAAACACTTCAGTGGTCACGGGCATTTGGCCTCTGATCTTTGGGTAAGTGTTCTCCAAGGCGACACACAACAGCGCAGAGTCGCTGAGCAGAGACTGATAGCCAAGTTCTGCACACATGAGGATGGCCTCATCTGGGATCTTGGGTTCATGTCACACTATCTATAACTCCCATGACTTGCCTGAGCTTGCAACATCTCATTACGTGTCTTGTCTGGAGACAATACACATCCCTTTAATCTGAGTTTAATGCTCTGTCTCTACCCACATTATCTGTACCTTTGAGACTTGATTACCTGTAAAGACTTGCATTTCAATCACTATTTTGTAAATTGAGATTGTGTCTTTATATGCCCTGTTTGCGAATAGAATTCCCACTCACCTGACGAAGGAGCCGCAAGTGCTTCGAAAGTTAGTGGCTTTTGCTGCCAAATAAACCTGTTGAATTTTAACCTGGTGTTGTGAGACTTCTTACTGTGTTCTGTGGCCAAGGCAGTTCTGTACCCATCTTGCTAGCTCTCCTCTCATCCCATGTGACGTCACCTTTCATACCAGTCTACCACGAGGTACCTTGTCAAAGATTTATTGAAGTCCATGTATACAACATCCACTGCCTTTCCCTCATCTATCATTTCGTCACTACTTCGAAAAATTCAATCAAGTTAGTGAGGCATGACTTCCCCTTCACAAAACCATGCTGCCACTAATAATTCCATTTGTTTCCAAATGCGAGTAAATCTGTCCCTAAGAATCTTTTCCAATAATTTCCCTACCACTCATATAAAGCTCACTGGCCTGTAATTACCTGGATTATCCTTGCTGCCCTTCTTAAACAATGGAACAACATTGGCTATCCTCCAGTCTCTGGAAGATAGATAAGCTGGATACCTTTCCCAAAGGTAGGGGAGTCTGAAACTACAGGATTTGGGTTTAAGGTGAGAGGGGAGAAATACAAAAGGGTCTAGGTAGGCAATTTTTCCACACAGAGGGTGGTGAGTGTCTGGAACAAGCTGCCAGAGGCAGTAATAGAGGCAAGTATGATTCTGTCTTTTAAAAAGCGTTTGGACAATCACGTGGGTAAGATGGATATAGAGGATATGGGTCAAATGCGGACAATTGGGATTAGCTTAGTGGTTAAAAACTGTGCAGCATGGATAAGTTAGACGGAAGGGCCTGTTTCCATGCTGTAAACCTCTATGACTTTAAATTGTCACAGTTGCCAGGCCGAGGGAAACTGGGGAGAAATTTGCTGCTTTTCTTTGGAAAAAGCACTGCAAGATCTTTTACAGAAGTGGGAGAGTGAGAGCAGGAATGGAATGAGGTGGAGGGTGAATGCATGGCTGAGGGACTGGAGGAGGGGGGCAGGGATTCCAGTTCCTGGATCATTGGGACCTCTTTAGGGGCAGGTGTGACCTGTACAGTAAAGACGGGTGGCACTTGAATCCCAGGGGGACCAATATCTTGGCGGGAAGGTTGGCTAGGGACACTGGGGGGACTTTAAACTAGAACAGTTGGGGGGAGGGAATAGAGATGAGGAGACCTGAGAGTGAGGAGGTTAGCTCCCAGGTAGAGAAGGACTGTAGACAGTGTGATAGGGAGGTTAGACGGGTAATGGAGAAGGGAAGTGCCCAGGCCAAGGGTCTGAGGTGTGTCTACTTTAACGCCAGGAGTGTAGTGAACAAAGTAGATGAGCTTAGGGCATGGATTGCTGCTTGGGAATGTGATGTGGTGGCCATTACGGAGACTTGGATGTCTCAGGGACAGGACTGGGTACTTCAGGGGCCAGGATTTAGATGTTTCAGGAAGGACAGGGAGGGGGTCAAAAGAGGTGGTGGAGTGGCACTGTTGATCAGGGACAGTGTCATGGCTGCAGAGAAGGAGGATGCCGTGGAGGGACTATCTACAGAGTCTCTGTGGGTGGAAGTTAGGAACAGCAAAGGGTCAAAAACTTTGCTGGGTGTTTTCTATAGGCCACCCAATAGTGACAGGGAAGTTGAGGTGCGGATAGGGAAACAGATCCTAGAGAGATGTAGTAATAACAGAGTTGTCGTGATGGGAGACTTTAATTTCCCAAACATCAACTGGAATATCCCTAGGGTAAGGGTTTGGATGGGGAGGAGTTTGTTAGGTGTGTTCAGGAGGGTTTCCTGACACAGTACGTGGATAAGCCTACGAGAGGAGAGGCTGTACTTGACCTGGTGCTGGCGAATGAACCAGGACAGGTGATGGATCTCTCGGTGGGAGAGCATCTTGGGGATGGTGATCATAATTCTATCTCCTTCACGATAGCATTGGAAAGAGATAGGATCAGGCAGGCTAGGAAGGTGTTTGTCTGGAGTAAGGGGAAATATGATGATATCAGGCAGACAATTGGACGAGTAAACTGGAAGGAGGCGTTCTTGGGGAAAAGTACTGAAGGAAGGTGGCGGATATTCAAGGAATGTTTGTCTGGAGCTCTGCACGGCAATGTTCCGATGAGACAAGGAGGTTATGGTACATCGTGGGAGCCGTGGTGCACGAAGGTTGTGGTGAACCTGGTCAGGTATAAAAGGTTCAGAGAGCTAAGAGATGTTAAGGATCTAGAGGAGTATAAGGATTGTAGAAAGGAGCTTAAAAGGGAAATTAGGAGAGCCAGAAGAGGTCATGAGAAGGCCTTGGCGGGTAAGATTAAGGAGAATCCCAAGGCGTTCTGCAAATATGTGAAGAGTAAAAGGATGAGAAGAGAAGGGATAGGACCTATAAAAGGTGAAGGGGGAAAAGTCTGAGTGGAACCAGAAGAAATGGCAGAGGTGCTTAATGAGTACTTTGCCTCGGTATTCACGGTGGAAAGTGATCTGGGAGGTTGTACTACAGGTTTGTGGCAGACTGAAAAGATTGAGCATGTGGATGTTAAGGAAGAGGATGTGTTGGAACTTTTAAATTCTATCAAGATAGATAAGTCGCCGGGACCGGATGGGATGTACCCCAGGTTATTGTGGGAGGTGAGGGAAGTGATTGCAGAGCCCCTGGCGATGATCTTTGCGTCGTCGATGGAGACGGAAGAGGTTCCAGAGGATTGGAGGATTGCGGATGTGGTTCCTATTTTCAAGAAAGGGAACAGGGATAGCCTGGGAAATTACTGACCGGTGAGTCTGACCTCAGTGGTTGGTAAGTTGATGGAGAGGATTCTGAGGGACAAGATTTATGAGCATTTAGAGAAGTTTAAAATGATCAGGAATAGTCAGCACGGCTTTGTCAAGGGCAGGTCGTGCCTTACGAGCCTAGTTGAGTTCTTTGAAAATGTGACTGCACACATTGACGAAGGAAGAGCGGTGGACGTGGCGTATATGGACTTCAGCAAGGCGTTTGATAAGGTCCCCCATGCAAGACTTCTTGAGAAGGTGAGACAGCATGGTATCCAAGGGGCTTTGGCCTTGTGGATCCAGAACTGGCTTGCCTGCAGAAGGCAGAGAGTGGTTGTGGATGGGTCTTTTTCTGCATGGAGGTTGGTCACCAGTGGAGTGCCCCAGGGATCTGTTCTAGGACCCTTGCTGTTTGTCATTTTCATAAATGACCTGGATGAGGAAGTGGAGGGATGGGTTAGTAAGTTCGCCGATGATACGAAGGTTGGTGGTGCTGTGGATGGTCTGGAGGGATGTCAGAAGTTGCAGCGTGACATAGATAGGATGCAAGACTGGGCGGAGAAGTGGCAGATGGACTTCAACGCAGATAAATGTGCAGTGGTCCATTTTGGCAGGACCAACGGGATGCAGGAGTACAATATCAAGGGTAGGAGTCTTAGCTGTGTTGAGGAGCAGAAGGATCTTGGGGCCCGGGTCCATAGGACTCTCAAATCAGTCTCGCAGGTGGAGGATGTGGTCAAGAAGGTGTATGGTGTACTGACCTTCATTAATTGAGGGATTGAGTTTAGGAGTCGGGAGGTAATGCTGCAACTTTATAAGACCCTTGTCAGATCCCTTGGAGTACTGTGCGCAGTTCTGGTCGCCTCACTACAAGAAGGATGTGGAAGCTATTGAGAGGGTGCAGAGGAGATTTACAAGGATGTTGCCTGGATTGGGAGGCATGCCTTATGAAGATAGGTTGAGGGAGCTGGGTCTCTTCTCCCTGGAGAGACGAAGGTTGAGAGGCGACCTGATAGAGGTTTATAACATGTTGAGAGGAATAGATAGGGTGGATTCTCGGAGGCTATTTCCCAGGGCTGAAATGGTCCCTACGAGAGGACACAGGTTTAAGGTGCTGGGGAGCAAGCACAGAGGAGATGTTAGGGGTACGTTTTTCACTCAGAGGGTGGTGAGTGAGTGGAATCGGTTGCCGTCAGTGGTGGTACAGGCGAACTCGCTGGGGTCTTTTAAAAGACTTCTGGATGAGTACGTGGGATTTAATGGGATTGGAAGTCACAGATAGTTCTATGGCTTGGTCAGTATAGATGTGATTGGCGCAACTTGTGGGCCGAAGGGCCTGTTTGTGCTGTAGTGTTCTATGTTCTATGTTAAGTGACAGGATGAATCTGCAGCAGTGCGGCATTCCTTCACTACAGCACTGGACTGGAGGTGTAACAGAATCACAGAATTGTTACAGTAGAGAAGGAGGGCATTCAGCTCACCAAACGAACACCATCATTTGCCATTCCCCTGTCTTTTCCCGTACCTGATAAGTGGCAAATAACATGGAGTGGCATGGCGGCACAGTGGTTAGCACTGTTGCCTCACAGCGCCAAGGACCTGGGTTTGATTCCTAACTCAGGTCACTATCTGTGTGGAGTTTGCACATTTTCCCTGTGTCTGCATGGGTTTCCTCTGGGTGCTCCGGTTTCCTCCCACAGTTTGAAAGACTCGCTGGTTAGGTGCATTGACCTGAACAGAAGCTGGACTTAGGGAATTTCACAATAACTTCATTGCAGTTTTAATGTAAGCCTTACTTGTGACTAATAAATAAACTTTATTTTAACTTTAATATTCATTTTAAATGCTAAGACATGACCACCTCCAACAAGAGAGAATCTAACCACCTTCTTCTCTGGCCTCCTCCACCCTTAGTTTTATTTTGTGAATGTTACCAAGTTTTTGTAACTGATTTCTTTTTTTTTTACAGAGAAACTTTTCATGGGTTTTTGGATTTTATGGGCCATTTAGCATTGCAGTGTGAGTGGATGATGAGTGACAATGACCTGATGAATTCTTTGAAAGCCGAACAGTTTGATATTGCACTGGTAGATGCATTCAACCCTTGCTCACTGCTGGTAGCAGAGAAGCTCCATCTACATTTTGTGGCTGTCCATTCGGGAAATTTTTGGAGTTGGTACTTGGCTGGACTACCAAGCCCACTGTCCTACGTTCCTGTAGCACACTCCCTGCTGACAGATCAGATGGGATTTTGGGGTAGACTGATGAATTCCATAATCTTTCTATTCTCATCTTTATCGGAAAGGATGATCTTGGCAAAGTTTGATAAAGCCATCAAGACTTGCTTCCCAGTTGGATCTGAGCCCAGTCTCTCTGAGCTGTACCTAAAGGCTGAGCTGTCAATCTATAATACAGACTTTACCTTAGAGTTTCCCAGGCCGCTGCTACCTAATGTTGTGTATGTTGGAGGGTTACTTGCAAAACCAGCTAAACCAGTTTCCCAGGTATGTCTTTGTAATATCCATTGTCTCAGTGCATTTTCTCTCTTTCCAATCCCTCTCTCTGTCTGTCTTTTGGTTTTTCTCTACCTTCTCCTGTATAGAAACATAGAAAATAGAAGCAAGAGGAGGCCATTCGGCCCTTCACGCTGCTCCATCATTCATTTTGATCATGGCCAATCATTGAATTCAATGTCCTGATCTCCCCTCCCCCAACAATATCCCTTCATCCCTTTAGCCCCAAGAGCTATATCTAATTTCTTCTTGCAATGAGGCGTTTTGGCCTCAATTACATTCTGTGGTAGTAAATTCCATACATTCACCACTCTCTGGGTGAAGAAATTTCTCCTCATCCCAATTCTAAAAGCTTTACCTCTTATCCTCAAACTGTGACTCCGAGAAGGAAAGTGTAACTGGATTGATTAGTAAGTTTGCGGATAGCGATGAGGACCGTCAGAGGATACAGCAGGATACAGATCAGTTGGAGACCTGGGCAGAGAGATGGCAGATGGAGTTTAATCCGGACAAATGTGAGGTAATGCATTTTGGAAGGTCTAATACAGATAGGAAATATACAGTAAATGACAAAACCTTTAAGAGCATTGACAGGCAAAAGGATCTGGCTGTACAGGTATCCAAATCATTGAAAGTGGCAATGTAGGTGGAGAAGGTAGTCAAGAAGGCATACGGCATGCTTGCCTTCATCGGCCGGGGTATTGAGTTTAAAAATTGACAAGTTAGGCCACACTTGGAATATAGTGGTCAATTCTGGTCGCCACACTACCAGAAGGATGTGGAGGCTTTGGAGAGGGTACAGAAAAGATTTACCAGGATGTTGCCTGGTATGGAGGGCATTAGCTATGAGGAGAGGTTGGAGAAATTTAGTTTGTTCTCACTGGACTGACAGAGGTTGAAGGTGACCTGATAAAGTCTACAAGATTATGAGGGGCATGGACAGAGTAGATAGTCAGAAGCTTTTTCCCAGGGTGGAAAAGTCAATTTAAGGTGCGAGGAGCAAGATTTACTAGGGGGCACAGCCTCAAGATAAAGGGGAGGCGGTTTAGAACGGAGTTGAGGAGGAACTTCTTCACTCAAAGGGTGGTGAATCTCTGGAATTCTCTGCCCGTTGAAGTGGTGGAGGCTGCCTCGCTAAATATTTTTAAGAAGCGGGTTGATGGGTTCTTGATAAGAGAGGGGATTAAGGGTTATGGGGAGAGGGCGGGAAAGTGGAACTGAGCCACGACAGATCAGCCATGATCTTATTGAATGGCGGGGCAGGCTCGAAGGGCTGGATGGCCTACTCCTGCTCCTATTTCTTATGTTCTTATGTTCTTATTTAAGTGATATATGAGGCAAGTTTTTGACACAGAGGATGGTGGGTTCCTGGAACTCACTGCTGGGAGAGGTACTGGAAGCAAATATGATAGTGAGTTTTAAGGGGCATCTTGACAAAGACATAAATAGGATGGAATAGAGGGATATGGTCCCCTGAAGGGTAATGGGTTTTAGTTCAGTCGGGCAGCATGGTCAGTGCAGTCTTGGAGGGCCGAAGGGCCTGTTCGTGTGCTGTAATTTTCTTTGATTTTTGTTCTAGTTCTGGACTACCCTTTCTGCATCTACCCTGTCTCACCCTGTTAGAATTTTGTAAGTTTCTATGAGACCCCCTCTCACTCTTCTAAACTCCAGTGAATATAATCCTAACTGATTTAGTCTCTCCTCATATGACAGACCTGTGCAGGAATCAGTCTGATAAGCCTTCACTGTAGTCCCTCTATAGCAATGACACCAAAACTACACACTATACTCCAGGTGTTAAACCAAAAGAGAAAATTCTGGAAAAGATCAGCAGGTTTGGCAGCATCTGTGAGGAGAGGAAAGAGTTGACATTTAAAGTCCAGATGACCTTTTGCCAATGCTTTTGGCTTCAGATTCCAGCATCCACAGTAATACACACCAGGTGTGGCCTCACCAGTGCCTTGCGCAATTGCAGCAACACATCCCTATCCCTATATTTAAATCCTCTCGCTATGAAGACCAACATACCATTTGTCTGCTGTACCTGCACACTTACTTTCAGCATCTGATGCATGAGGACTCCAAGGTCTCGCTGACTATCCACCTCTCTCACTTTACACCCATTCAAGTAATAATCTGTCTTCCTATTATTGTTACCAAAGTGGATAACCTCACATTTATCCACATTATACTGCATCTGCCATGCAGATACCCACACACTCAGCCTGTCCAAATCACACTGATGCATCTCTGTATCCCCCTCACAGCTCACCCTCCCACCCAACTCTGTATCATCTGCAGATTTGGAGATAATACATTCAGTTCCCTCTTCCAAATTATTAATATATAATGTGAACAGTTGGGGTTCCAGCACAGATCCCTGAGGAACCCCAGAAGATACTGCCAATCACAAAAAGCATTTATACCAGCTCTTTGTTTTTTATCCATCTCAAGACATTACCTGCAATCATAAGAACATAAGAAATAGGAGCAGAAGTCGGCCATCTAGCCCTTCGAGCCTGCCCCGCCATTCAATAAGATCATGGCTGATCTGAAGTGGATCAGTTCCACTTTCCCGCTTTCTCCCCATAACCCTTAATTCCCTTGTCTGTCAAAAACCTATCTACCCGTGACTTAAATATATTCAGCGAGGTAGACTCCACCACTTCAACGGGCAGAGAATTCCAGAGATTCACCACCCTTTGAGTGAAGAAGTTCCTCCTCAACTCTGTTCTAAACTGCGCCCCCCCCCCCCCTTATCTTGAGGCTGTGCCCTCTAGTCTTGCTGTCCTTTCTGAGCGGGAAGAATCTCTCTACCTCTACCCTATCCATCCCTTTCATTATCTTATACGTCTCTATAAGATCCCCCCTCATCCTTCTAAACTCCAACAAGTACAGACCCAGTCTATTTAGTCTCTCTTCATAGTCCAACCCCCTCATTTCCGGTATCAGCCTAGTGAACCTCCTCTGCACTCCCTCCAAGGCCAAAATATCCTTGTGCAAGTGCGGTGACCAAAACTGCACACAGTACTCCAGCTGCGGCCTCACCAGTACCCTGTACAGTTGCAGCAAGACCTCCCTGCTTTTATATTCTATCCCCCTCGCTATAAAGGCCAGCATCCCATTTGCCTTCTTGATCACCTGCTGCACCTGCAGACCACATGTTTTAACTTCACATAGTAATCTGTTATGTGAGACCTTGTCGAAAGCCTTCTGAAAATCTAATTAAACCACACCCATTATTCTCCTTGGTCAACTCTATTGGATACATCCTCAAAAAATTCCAATAGATTCGTTAAGCATGATTTCCCCTTTGTAATTCCATGCTGACTTTGCCTGATTATACCACTGCCTTCCAAATGCTGAGTTATGAAATCCTTGATAACGGACTCTAGTATGGCTCTATGTTTTCTCTCTCTTCTCTCCAATTCTTCTTCATATTAATCTCTATCTCCAGTCCCTGGGTCTCAGTTGAGCCTCTCTTTGCCCTGTGATACGTGATAATGTTGATCTGTCCTTGTTCTTCTTAGGAACTGGAAGAATTCATCTTGGCAGCTGGAGAGAATGGCTTTGTGGTGGTGACCCTTGGTTCCATGCTCTCCTCTGTGACTGTGCCCATGGTGCTAAAGGAAATGAACCGTGCCTTCTCACAGCTCCCGCAGGTGGTTATCTGGCGGCACTTGCACAGTCAATGGCCGAGTGATGTCCAGCCTGCCCCTAACATCAAGCTAGTGGACTGGCTTCCTCAGAATGACCTACTCGGTGAGATATTTTGCCTACAGACCATTTTGATAGCTTTTTCCTTAGTTTTAGCTCAGGTTTGTGCAGCTTTTCATGTGCTGGGGGGAGGGGTGGGTGCGGGCAGACATTTTTATTTTTTAACCACTCAAGAGACTTATGGGCAAATCTCAGAAAGTTGAAGATTGGCAAAACATTCAGCATGAATTTCAGAAAGAGTTGAGGTCTTAAGAAATGAAACAACTTGCTGAGCAAAAATCAAGTGATCAAAGCCATACAAAAATACAAGTATATAGGAACAGAAATTTAGAAGCATAGAAAATAGGAGCAGAAGGAGGCCATTCGGCCCTTTGAGCCTGTTCCGCCATTCATTATGATCATGGCTGATTATCCAATTCATTAACCTGATCCCATCTTCCCTCCATATTCTTGGATTCCCTTCATCCCAGTGCAATATTTAGCTCCTTGAAAGCATAAGAACATAAGAACATAAGAAATAGGAGCAGGAGTAGGCCAACTAGCCCTTCGAGCCTGCCCCGCCATTCAATAAGATTATGGCTGATCTGTCGTGGCTCAGTTCCACTTTCCCGCCCTCTCCCCATAACCCTTAATCCCCTGTCTTATCAAAAACCCATCAACCCGCGTCTTAAAAATATTTAGCGAGGCAGCCTCCACCACTTCAACGGGCAGAGAATTCCAGAGATTCACCACCCTTTGAGTGAAGAAGTTCCTCCTCAACTCCGTTCTAAACCCCCCCCCTTTATCTTGAGGCTGTGCCCCCTAGTCGTGCTGTCCTTTCTGAGCGGGAAGAGTCTCTCCACCTCTATCCTATCCATCCCATTCATCATCTTATACGTCTCAATGAGATCTCCCCTCATTCTTCTAAACTCTAACGAGTACAAGCCTAGTTTATTCAGCCTCTCCTCATGGGTCAACCCCCTCAACTCCAGTATCAGCCTAGTAAACCTCCTCTGCACTCCCTCCAAGGCCAAAATATCCTTGCATAAGTACGGCGCCCAAAACTGCACACAGTACTCCAGCTGCGGCCTCACCAGTGCCCTATACAGCCACAGCAAGACCTCCCTACTTTTATATTCAATCCCCCTCGCTATGAAGGCCAGCATCCCATTCACCTTCCTGACCACCTGCTGCACCTGCAAGCTGGGTTTTTGCGACTCATGCACAAGGACCCCGAGGTCCCTCTGCACCGTCGCCTGCTGCAGTTTTTCGCCACGTAAGTAATAATCCTTCCTACCATTATTCCTACCAAAGTGGACCACCTCGCACTTGCCAACATTAAATTCCATTTGCCATTTCCTGGCCCATTCGCCTAGCCTATCTAGATCCTTCTGTAGACTCTTCACAGCCTCCGCACAATTTGCCGTTCCACCAATCTTGGTGTCATCAGCAAATTTCGACACCATACACTCGGTTCCCTCCTTCAGATCATCTATATAAATGGTAAATAGCTGAGGCCCCAGCGCCGACCCCTGGGGCACTCCACTAGTCACCGTCCGCCAATCGGAATAGCACCCATTGACCCCCACTCTCTGCCTCCTATTTGACAAACAATCCTCTATCCACGCTAACACCCTACCCCCAACTCCATGTCCCCTGACCTTCTGCAATAACCTCTTGTGAGGTACCTTGTCAAACGCCTTCTGAAAATCAAGAAAGACCACATCCACCGGCTCTCCTCTATCCACCGCCCTAGACACATCCTCATAGAACTCCAGTAAATTTGTCAGACACGACTTCCCTTTAACGAAACCGTGCTGCGTCTGCTCTATCAAGCAATTCCTCTCAAGATGCCTCACTATTTCCTCCTTGATGACGGATTCTAACATTTTACCTACAACAGACGTTAAACTAACCGGCCTACAATTCCCTGCCTTTTGCCTGGCACCCTTCTTAAACAACGGCGTAACATTAGCCACTTTCCAATCTTCCGGCACTTCCCCGGAATCCAGCGACGTCTGGAAAATAACCACCAAGGCATCCACTATCACCTCCGCCATTTCTTTCAGAACCCTTGGATGCATTCCATCCGGTCCTGGGGACTTGTCCACAATCAGTCCCTCCAGTCTGTCGAGCACCACCTCTCTAATAACAGTAATGTCATTGAGACCCTCCAGTCCTACCACCTTTCCATCTCTAACACCCGGCAAATTATTCACGTCCTCCTCCGTGAAGACAGAAACAAAAAAGTTATTCAGGACCTCAGCCATTTCCCCATCCCCTACCACTAAGTCCCCCTTCTCATCCTCTAAGGGTCCAATGTTCACCCTAGCCAGCCTCTTCCTTTTTATATATTTATAAAAACTCTTGCTATCCTTTTTTATATTAAGCGCTAGCCCAGCTTCATAGTTTCTCCTACCCTTCTTTATCAACTTCTTTGTCAATCTTTGTTGACATTTAAACCTCTCCCAATCCTCTTCTCGCCCACTACTCTTACCTACTCTAAACGCCTCCGCTTTTAATATAACACTTTCCTTCACCTCCTTCGTTATCCACGGCTTATTACCTCTCCTCCTACTGTCCTTTTTGACCATCGGAATAAATTTCCGCTGAGCACCAAGAAAGATCTCCTTAAAGATCCTCCACTGCTCCTCAGCAGACCTACCTTCCAACGCGCTCCCCCAGTCCACATTCGCCAATTCCTCTCTCATCCTACCGTACTCCCCTCTGTTCAAACAAAGGACGCGTGTCCGGAAACCCACTTTCTCCTCCTCCATCTGCATCAGAAACTCCACCATACAATGATCACTCTCCCCAAGAGGATCCTTCACCGCAAGTTCCCTAATTCTACCCGCCTCATTACATAGCACCAGATCCAAGATAGCTCGCTCCCTCGTCGGCTCCAACACACACTGTTCCAGGAAACTATCCTGGCAGCATTCCAAGAACTCCTCCTCGAGCCCACCGCGTCTAACATGGGTCGACCAATCTATATGTAGATTGAAATCCCCCATAACTACGGCCGTCCCACTCCTGCACGCCGCACTTATTTGCGCGTTAACAGCCCGCCCCACCTCCAGATCATTTCTGAGGTAAAGAATTCCACAGGCTGCTCACTCTCTGAATGAAGACATTTCTCCATATCTCAGTCTTAAATGGTCTAACTCGTATCCTCATTCTGTGACCCCTGCTTCTGGACTCCCCCACCATCAACAACATCTTTCTTACATCTACCCTGTTTAGTCCTATAATTTTTTTTATGAGATCCCCCCTCATTCTTCTAAACTCCACCGAATATAAGTCGAACTGATTGAATCTCTCCTCATACATCAGTCCTGCCATTCCAGGAATAAGTGTGGTAAACCTTCTCTGTGTTCCCTCCAGAGCAAGACCATCCTTAATCAGAAAAGGACACCAAAACCGCACAGAATATTCCAGGTGTGGCCTCACCAAGGCCCTGTGTAATTGCAGCAAGACATCCCTGCACCTGTACTCGAATCCTCTCGCAATGAAGGCCAGCATACCACTTGCTGCCTTCTGCCTGGTGCACCTGCATGCTTACCTTCAGCGACTGGCCTACAAGGACATCCAGGTCTCAGTGCACACTCCCTTCTCCAAATCTCTAGCCATTCAGATAACAATCTGCCTTCCTGTTAATTCCAGATGGTAAGATTTGAACCAGAGCATTACCTTGGGTCTCCTTCTGGTGAAACATTTCAGAGGACATTTAAAAGCTGTGGGTCTGATGTCTCATTGAAAATAAGACCAAGAGCAGGCCTGGGGCTCCTAGAGCCTGTTCTGCCATTCAAGCAGGTTGATGCTCTGTGGACACAGGTTCAAATCCCACCATGGCAGCTGATGGAATTTAAGTTCAGTTGATAAATCTAGAATATAAAGATTGTCTCAGTGATGGCAACCATGAAATTATCATCTGTTTTGGTAAGCACCCATCTAGTTCACTGATGTCCTTCAGAGAAGGAACTCTGCCATTTTTACCTTGCCTGGATTATAAGTGACTCCAGAGCCACAGCAATGTGGTTACCTCTTAGCTGCCCCTCTGAAATGGCCCAATATGACACTCAGTTCAGGGGCAGGTAAGGATGGGTGACAAATACTGACCTTATGAAAGAATAATGAGTATCACCATCACCTCCTCATGACTATGGGGGCTGTGGCTTTGGGTGAAGGTACTACCTTCCTGAAACTCTCCCCTTTCCTTTGGTCCTCAGCACTGCCATCCGCGAAATGCAGCTTTTCAGCCTGTTCATCTTCTTGCCAGAAGTGCTGCTGCACTGAACGCTCAGACACAGTTCTGGCAATGATTTGTGCAAGGCTCCAGGAGTTTCTAATTGGAAAATTAAAATGACTTAGCATCAGAGTTGTCAATGTGAAGTGATTTATTTTAGTAGGAAGCATGGAGAGCTAAAGGGTAAAATTCTAAATGGAGCAGAGGGTGTGCATAAATCAGTGGAGGTGAACATAGAACATTACAGCGCAGAACAGGCCCTTCGGCCCACGATGTTGCGCCGACCAATTAAGAAAAAAGCAATGACCCTCTAACCTAAACCATTCCCTTTCCATCCATAAACCTATCCACGGATCTCTTAAACGCCCCCAAACTAGGCGCATTTACAACTGCAGCAGGCAGGGCATTCCATACCCTCACCACCCTCTGGGTAAAGAACCTACCCCTGACATCCGTCCTATAACTACCACCCCTTAATTTAGAGCTATGTCCCCTCGTGCTAGCTTTCTCCATCCGAGGAAAAAGGCTATCACTGTCCACCCTATCTAAACCTCTAATCATCTTATATGTTTCAATAAGGTCCCCTCGTAGCCGCCTTCTTTCTAACGAAAACAACCCCAAATCCCTCAGTCTCTCCTCATAGGACCTTCCCTCCATACCAGGCAACATCCTGGTAAACCTCCTCTGCACCCTATCCAATGCCTCCACATCCTTCCTGTAATGTGGGGACCAGAACTGTACACAATACTCCAAGTGTGGCTGTACCGGTGTTTTGTACAGTTGCAACATGACGTTGCGGCTCCTAAATTCAATCCCCCTACCAATAAACGCCAAGACACCGTATGCCTTCCTAACAACCTTTTCGACTTGATTTCCAACTTTCAGGGATCTATGCACATATACACCTAGATCCCTCTGTTCGTCAACACTATTCAGAGTCCTACCGTTAGCCCTATACTCTACACATCTGTTATTCCTGCCAAAGTGAATTACCTCACACTTTTCCGCATTAAACTCCATCCGCCACCTCTCGGCCCAGCTCTGCAAGTCTCTCTGTAAACTATGATACCCCTCTTCACTATCTACCACTCCTCCGACTTTGGTGAAAGGACAAGATGAGAGAGTGAGTAATAAAGCCCAGAATATTGTGTGCTTTTTTAATAGGGACACAGTGTACAGGAGCAAGGAAATTGTGTTAGACCTATATAAAACACACTGATTCAACCTTGACTGGAGAATTGTGTATAGTTCTGGGCTCCACTCATTAGGACTGATGTGAAGACATTAGAGAGAGACAGAGAGAGAAAGAGAAAGAGAGAGTGCAGAAAATATTCAGGAGAATGGTTTTGGGGATGAGGAGCTTTGGTGATGACGATAGATTGGAGAGGCTGGGACTGTTGCCCTTTGAGAAAAGGCCAAGGGGAGATTTTATTGAGGTGTTCAAAATCATGAGGGGTCTTGATAGACGAGATAGAAAGAAACTGCTCCCATTGGTGAAAGGATTGAGAAGGAGAAGGAACTGATTTAAAGTAACGAGGAAAAAACACAAAAGTAAAACGAGACACAAAAGTGAAACAGGATCTTGATCAATTGGGCCAGTGGTATGACGAATGGTAGATGAAGTTTAGTTTAGATAAATGCGAGGTGATACATTTTGGTAGATTAAACCAGGGCAAGACTTACTCAGTTAATGGTAGGGCGCTGGAACAAAGAGATCTAGGGGTACGTGTTCATAGCTCCTTGAAAGTGGAATTACAGGTGGACAGGGTGGTGAAGAAGGCATTCGGCATGCTTGGTTTCATTGGTCAGAACATTGAATACACGAGTTGGGATATCTTGTTATACAAGACATTGGCAAGGCCACATTTGGAATACTGTGTATAGTTCTGGTCACTCTATTATAATATTATTAAACTAGAAAGAGTGCAGAAAACATTTACTAAGATGCTACCGGGACTTGATGGTTTCAGTTATAAGGAGAGGCTGGATAGACTGGGACTTTTTTCTCTAGAGAGTAGGAGGCTGAGGGGTGATCCTATAGAGGTCTATAAAATAATGAGGGACATAGATCAGCTAGATAGTCAATATCTTTTCCCAAAGGTAGGGGAGTCTAAAACTAGAGGGCATAGGTTTAAAGTGAGAGGAGAGAGATACAAAAATGTCCAGGGGGGCAATTTTTTCACACAGAGGGTGGTGAGTGTCTGGAACAAGGTGCCAGAGGTAGTAGTAGAGGCGGGTACAATTTTGTCTTTTAAAAAGTATTTGGATAGTTACATGGGTACGATGGGTATAGAGGGATATGCCAAATTCGGGAATTGGGATTACTTTAGGGGTTTAAAAAAAAGGGTGGCGTGGACAAGTTGGGCCGAAGGGCCTGTTTCCATGCTGTAAACCTCTATGAGGACAAAACTTTCCATGCAGCGAGTGGTCAGGATTTGGGGGGGTGGTGGGGTGAGGAAGATTCATTCAAAGTATTCAGAAGAGAATTAGACTGTTATCTGAAAAGGAAGAATGTGCAGGGTTCTGGAGAGAAGGCAGGAGAGTGGCATTAGGTGAGTTGCTCATTGGAGAGCTATTGCAGACACAAAGGACCAAATGGCCTCCCACTAAACTGTAACAATTCTGTGAAAAGCTTGAGTGTGACCTGTCCAAATAATGTACTTTGTTAACCCTATATGTGCCATAGGACACCCAAAGGCTCGTCTCTTTGTGACCCATGGTGGCCTGAACAGCCTGATGGAAGCAGTGCACCATGGAGTACCAGTTATTGGAATCCCACTATTTGGAGATCAATTTGATAACATGGTGAGAGTGGAAGCAAAGGGCCTTGGTTTGACCATCCGAGTCAACCAGCTGCAAGCCCAGGAGCTAAGGAACGCCATGGCAACAGTTATAGGAGACAAACGGTATGTGTAACTTTGTAAGAGTATTTCTATGGGTATTTGTGTGCAGAACATGTGAGAGAGTGTGGACAGAGTTTTAAACTGAATCGAAGAAGCTATGGGGCTGAGTATTGATTGTTGTTTGCAGTTACAATTAACAAATTCTATAGTGTAGAAGGAGGCCTTTTGGCCCATTAAGCCTGCACCGACAGCAATCCCACTGAGGCCTGATCCCTGCAACCATGCGTACTTACCATGCTAATCCTCCTGACATGAAGGGGCAATTTACCATAGCCAATTAACCTAACCTGCACACCTTTGGACTGTGGAAGGAAACCGGAGCACTGGAGGAAACCCACGCAGACACGGGGAGAAAGTGCAAACTCCACACAGACAGTGACCTAAGGCCGGTATTGAACTGGGTTCCTGGTGCTGTAAGGCAGCAGTGCTAACCACTGTGCTATCCTAATCTGGCACTGGCCAGTTAATGTGGGATCATCTAATCTTGCTGCATCTGATAAAGAATAATAGAATCCCTACAGTGCAGAAGGAGGCCATTTGGCCCATGAGGTCTGCACCAAGTTTCTCTGATGGCTCCGAGTATATCTGACTGAGCATCTCACCCAATTAGCACCCTAATTCGGCTGTTACTGAGAGATGATCTATGTGATCGGCTGTACATATTCTAAGTGAGCATTAAAAAAGGGGCCTTTCAAGTGAGGCCAATCCTGCCCCAGAATTCTTTGGATTGCAGTTCTCACACTGCCATCTATATAGTGCTCCAGCACTAACCCTGTCAATTATGTGGACTCAAGGAGAGTGCACCTTGAACCAGGAGGAGGCAGAATGCATCTGGGGTGTTTCCCAGGTTATCCAGGCAGAAACCTTCAACTCATTTAAAATGTACCTAGATCCCTACTGGAACTGGTGCTGGAAGGTGGGATTACAATGGGTGGATGATATCTTTCAGCCAGTACAGATGGGATGGGCTGAATGGTCTCTTTCTATGCTGTAACTTTTCTCTGATTTCAGTGGTTTTGGGCTGCCAGAAAATTACTCTCTCACTGTCAGATTACCAAGCTCCATCAGCCCCCGAAAATTCTCCTGGCAGATTCATAATCCGAAGTTCACAACACCAGGTTAAAGTCCAACAGGTTTATTTGGCAGCACGAGCCACAAGCTTTTGGAGCACTGCCCCTTCATCAGGTGAGTAGGAGTTGTTTTCAAAAACAGGGTATATACACACAAACTTAATTTACAAGATAATGTTTTGAATGTGAGTCTTCTTACAAGAAATCAACTCTTAAAGGTACAGACAATGTGAGTGGAGAGAGAGTTAAGCACAGGTTAAAGAGATGTGTATTGTCTCCAGCCAGGACAGTTAGCGAGATTTCACCAACCCAGGCAAGTCGTGGGGGTTCAGATAGTGTGACATGAATCCAAGATCTGGGTTGAGGCCGTCCTCATGTGTGCGGAACTTGACTATCAGTTTCTGCTCAGTGACTCTGCGTTGTGTGTTGTGAAGGCTGCCTTGGAGAATGTTTACCCAAAGATCAAAGGCTGAATGCCCATGACTGCTGAAGTGTTCCCCAACAGGAAGAGAACTCAATACTCAATGCTGACAACTGCCGATCTCCAGATGCAATTTTACAACTCATCCACTTCATCCTGGACTACAACGTCTTCACCTTCAACTACCAGTTCTTCATCCAGACAAAGAGAACTGCCATGGGCACCAAATTTGCAGATCAATATGCCAACATCTTCATGCACAGGTTCGAACAAAACCTCTTCACTGCACAGGACCTTCAACGGATGCTGTATGCTAAATACACCAATGACATTTTCTTCCTTTGGACTCATGGTGAACAGTCACTGAAACAACTACATGATGACATCAACAAGTTCCATCCCACCATCAGACTCACCATGCACTACTGTCTGGAACTGGTTGCATTCTTGGACACACACATCTCCATGATGGAGGGTCACTTCAGCCCTTCACGGTACTGCAAGCCCTTGGATAACCTCACGATGCTACACTTCTCCAGCTTCCACCCTAAACACGTTAAAGAAGCCATCCCCTAAGGACAAACTCTCCGTATACACAGGATCTGCTCAGATGAAGAGGATTGCAACAGACACCTTCAGATACTGGAAGATGCCCTCATAAGAACAGGATATGGCACTCGACCCATCGATCGACAGTTCCGACACATCACAGCAAAAAACTGCGCCAATTTCCTTAGAAGACAAACACGGGACATGGCAGACAAAGTACCCTTCGTCGTCCAGTACTTCCCTGGAGTGGAGAAGCTACAACATCTCTGGAGCCTTCAACACATCATTGATGAAGACGAACATCTTGCCAGGGCCATCCCCACACCCCCACTTCTTGCCTTCGAACAACCGTACAACCTCAAACAGACCATTGTCCGCAGCAAACTACCCCGTCTTCAGAACAGTGATCATGACACCACACAACCCTGCCACAGCAACCTCCGCAAGGCATGCGGATCATCGACACAGATGCCATCATCTCACGTGAGAACACCATCCACCAGGTACACGGTATGTACTCTTGCGACCTGGCCAACATTGTCTACCTGATACACTGCAAGAAAGGATGTCCCGAGGCATGGTACATTGGGGAGACCATGCAGACGCTACGACAATGGATGAATGAACACCACTGGACAATCACCAGGCAGAAATGTTCTCTTCCTGTTGGTGAACACTTCAGCAGTCATGGGCATTCAGCCTCTGACCTTCGGATAAGCATTCTCCAAGGCGGCCTTCACGACACACAATGTAGAATCGCTGAGCAGAGACTGATAGCCAAGTTGGGCACACATGAGGACGCCCTCAACCAGGATCTTGGGTTCATGTCATACTATCTGTAACCCCCACGACTTGCCTGGGTTTGTAAAATCTCATTAACTGTCCTGGCTGGAGACAATACACATCTCTTTAACCTGCGCTTAACGCTCTCTCCACTCACATTGTCTGTACCTTTAAGGCTTGATTACCTGTAAAGACTCACATTCCAACCATTATTTTGTAAATTGAGTTCGTGTCTTTATATGTCCTGTTTGTGAACATGACTCACACTCACCTGATGAAGGGGTAGTGCTCTGAAAGTTTGTGGCTTGTGCTACCAAATAAACCTGTTGGACTTTAACTTGGTGTTGTGAGACTTCTTACTCTGCCTATCCCAGTCCAACGCTGGCATCTCCACATCAGATTGACAATCACCAGCTCCTTCTCCGTATCCCTCCAGAATTCACTCAGAAGTAGGGCTCTTGCCATTCAGAGTTATATCTAGTGGAAAAACCTATCACACAGCAGAGTCCCAAACAAATGAGTTAGAAGACTGAATACGTAGGCACATTGCTGAAGAAGGCAACAATAATGGGGGATTTTAGCTACTCCTGAACCCTCTGGGACAGAGAATTCCAATGATCCACAAACCTTTGGCTGAAGAAATTTTTTCTCATGTTAGTCCTGAATGATTGGTCCATTGACTGCCCCCCCCGCCCCCATCTGTGTTTTAGATTCCTTGACCTGTGTCCACAGGCCCTTTCAAGATTTTGTTCATTTCCATGAAATTGCCTCTTATTTACCTGAAGGCCAGAGAATTTCAGCCCAAACAAATTTGAAATGATGAGGATGATTCTCCCAAAAGTGTTGAATTGGTGGGAAAATTGTTATAAATTATGACTGTTAGTTCAGCTGCTGACTCGAATTTTTGCACTTTGTGCACTGAAGAGGTCCCAGTCGGGAATCTCATTAAAAACACAGGGAGGAAGGGCCTATTCGTGCTAGAGTCTGACAGTTGTGGAGGTCTGCGCGTGTGCAGTGGCCCTGATCTGTCAGTCTCCCCATTTGCTGGCCAGCCCGAGACCCTCGCAGTGCTGCACCCCCTACGGCCTGATCGCAGCCCCCATAGCAATTCCCAGGCCAGCTCTTACCTCCCCTCGTCCAAGAGCATCCCAATGTCCAACCCATCCACCCCCCAGCAGTGGCGATCCCCCACCCACTTCACCCCAGAAGACCCCACCCCCAGCCTGCCCAGAGTCTGACTCTCCTCTGCTGGGGGCAGCCTCCTCCGCAGTAGACCATCACCCCCCTGACCCGCCCAGCCTGCTCCAATCGCTGCCCTGCCTCCATCCCAGAGTGATCCCAATGCAGAGTGATAGCGGGAGCCCCTACCAATTACCTGTAGGCCCTGCCCCCTTGGCACTGCCCAGTGTCTGCTGGGCAGTGTGAAGACGCCCTTGGGCAAGGGCACTTTGCCTCTTGGGCAGTGCCGGGGGCACAGGCTGGCACTGCCAAGCTACCTGTGCCCAGCAGGCACCACATCCCTGCTGCCTGACCCTCTGGGGAGGCCCCGATTGTCCCCTCCCTTCATTCCAGCATGGTCTCCCACTAGTTCCCCGAATGTGGGGAGCCAGTCTGAACCCCACCAGAATGAAGTACTGCTAGCGGAGTGGGAGATTCAATCGGGATCGTAAGTTCCCAATAATCACATGCAAATCATATTAAAAAATTCAAATCGGCGCAACTTGTGCTGTAGTTTTTCTGTGATTTTCTATGAAGTGACTTGCTTGTCTTCCCGTTGGTTTCCAGCGTGGTCTGGTCTCCAACTGTTCTCCGGCTCTGGGAGATGTCCGACTGGACTCGCCAGAGAAATTGCTGGTCACAATGGGAGAATTGCGGCCGTTAATTCTACTTCTCTTTCCACAGATACTGCTGGAGCTGCATTTTCTGTTTATATTTAATATAGGTTGTAAATAGCTGAGGCCCCATCACTGATCCCTGCAGGACTCCACTACTTCCTCCATGCCAGCTTAGAATCATACAATCCCTCCAGTGCAGAAGGAGGCTATTTGGCCCATTGAGTCTACACTGACAACAATCCCTCCCAGGCCCTATCCCCACATATTTATTCTGTTAATCCTCCTGACACTAAGGATCATTTTAGAATGGCCAGTCAACCTAACCCACACATCTTGTGGAAGGAAACCGGAGCACCCAGAGGAAACTCACGCAGGTGCAGGGAGAATGTGCAAACTCCACATAGACAGTCACCTGAGGAAGGATTTGAACCCAGGTCCCTGGCGCTGAGGCAGCGGTGCACTATTGTTGTTTAGTTCCCCTGTTTATACCCACTCTTTGTTTTCCATCTGCTAACCAATATTTATCAATGCTAATAAGAACAAAGAACAGTACAGCACAGGAAACAGGCCCTTCGGCCCTCCAAGCCTGTGCAGCTCATTAGTCCAACTAGACCATCCGTTTGTATCCCTCCATTCCCAGTCTGTTCATGTGACGATCCAGATAAGTCTTAAACAATCCCAGCGTGTCCGCCTCCACCACCCTGCTGGGCAGTGCATTCCAGGCCCACACCACCCTCTGTGTAAAATACTTCCCTCTGATATCAGAGTTATACCTCGCCCCCCCCCCCCCCCCCACCTTGAACCTGTGACCCCTCGTGTTTGTCACCTCTGACCTGGGAAAAAGCTTCCCACTGTTCACCCTATCCATACCTCTCATAATTTTATTCACCACTATTAGGTCTTCCCTCATTCTCCATCTTTCCAGGGAGAACAACCCCAGTTTACCCAATCTCTCCTCATAGCTAAGACCCTCCATACCAGGCAACATCCTGGTAAACCTTCTCTTCACTCTCTCCAAAGCCTCCACGTCCTTCTGGTAATGCAGCAACCAGAACTGGACGCAGTACTCCAAATGTGGCCTAACCAATGTTCTATGCAGCTGTAATATCAGACGCCAATTTTTATACTCTATATCCCGTCCTATTAAGGCAAGCATACCATATGCCTTCTTCACCACCTTCTCCACCTGTGCTGCCACCTTCAAGGATCTGTGGACTTGCACACCCAGGTCCCCCTGTGTGTCTATACTTTTGATGGTTCTGCCATTTATTGTATAGCTCCCCCCTACAATTGTGTATTGTTAAAATCTTTAACCGATGCATAATGCTATCTCCACTCACATTGTCTGCACCTTTAAGACTTGAATAGCAGATTAGCTGTAAAGACTCATGTTCTAATCAGTATTCTGTAAACTGTGTGTGCCTTTTATATGCCCTTCTCTGAGGACTAAAACCTGGTGTTGTCAGACTTTTTACTGTGTTTACACCAGTCCAACGCCGGCATACCCACATCAGAATTTTCCACACACCTGACGAGGAAACAGCGTTTCTGAAAGCTTGTGGGTTTATTATCAAATAAACTGGTTGGACTGGTGTTGTGAGACTTCTTACTGAGTCACAGGTGGACTGAGTGGTGAAGAAGGCATTCAGCATGCTTGGTTTCATCAGTCAGAACATTGAATGCAGGAGTTGGGATGTTTTGTTGAAGTTGTGCAAGACATTGGTAAGGCCACACTTGGAATAAATACTGTGTACAGTTCTGGTCACCCTATTATAGAAAGGATATTATTAAACTAGAAAGAATGCCAAATTGGGTGAAGGCTCATTACAACAATATTAGGCAAGAACTGAAGAATGTAGACTGGGGGCAGATGCATTTTGGTAGATTGAACAAGGGCAGGATTTACTCAGTTAATGGTAGGGCACTGGGGAGAGTTACAGAACAAAGAGATCTGGTATATGTTCATAGCTCCTTGAAAGTGGAGTCACAGGTGGACAGAGTGGTGAAGAAGGCATTCAGCATGCTTGGTTTCATCAGTCAGAACATTGAATACAGGAGTTGGAATGTCTTGTTGAAGTTGTACAAGACATTGGTAGGGCCACACTTGGAATACTGTGTACAATTTTGGTCACCCTATTATAGAAAGGATATTATTAAACTAGAAAGAGTGCTAAATTGGGGGAAGGTTAATTACAACAATATTAGGCAGAAACTGAAGAATGTAGATTGGGGGCAGATGTTTGAGGGCAAATCAACATCTGGCATGCGGAAGGCTTTCAAGTCTAAGTTGATAGGGATTCAGGACCGGCACATTCCTGTAAGGGTGAAGGATAATTATGGCAAGTTTGGGGAACCTTGGATAACGAGAGATATTGTGAGCCGAGTCAAAGAGAAAAAGGAAGCATTTGTCAAAGCTAGGGGGCTGGGAACACACGAAGCAAGTGTGGAATACAAGGGAAAAAGCACTCCCTTGAATACATTTCAAGAATTCCATCCCCCAAGCCCTTTACACTATGACTATCCGAATTAAGATGTGGAGATGCTGGCGTTGGACTGGATGGGAACAGTAGGAAGTCTCACAACACTAGGCCAAAGTTCAACAAGTCCATCTGACAGTGCGAGCCTTCAGAATGCCGCTCCCCTAGGTGACTCACCCGATGAATGAGCAGCACTCCAAAAGCCTGCATTCCAAACAAACCTATTGGACTCCAACCTGGTGTTGTGAGACTTCGCACTATCTCAATTAATGTTGGGGAAGTTGAAATCCCCTAGTATAATTACCTGATTATTCTTACACAGCTCAGTGAATTATCTACACACCTGCTCCTATATTGCTGACCTTTTGGGACTCTATAATACACTCGCAGTATTGTGGCTTTTCCCTTTATATTCCCAAGTTCTGGGACTCTATGACTCTACCCACAAGGCTTCACTTGAAGATCTTTCCAAGATATAATTTCTCCTTATTGTAGTAATCGACTCCTTAGAAGTGCAACAGCACCTCCCTTTTCTCACCCTCATCTGTCTCGCCTAAAGTTCGTATCTCTGAAATGTTGAGTTGCCAGACTTGCACTTCCTTTAACCATGTCTCTGTGGTGGCAACAATATCACACTTCCAGGTGTCAATCCATGCTCTTAATTCATTAGTCTTACCTATTACACTCCTGGCATTAAAGACATCCAACCTAGACTGTGAAACCTTGTACAGTTTGACATAGGAAATGGGAAGGTATTAGAGCCTTTGACAGATTTAAAAACTGACAAACTCCCTCTCCTGGATGTATTACATCCCAGGCTGCTCTGAGAGGCAAGGCAGGAAATTTGCTCCGACACAAATATTTAATTCTTCTCTGGCCACAGGGGGAAATACCGAAGGATAGCTAATATGGTTCCAACTTTCAAGAGTGGTAGAGGTGAACCAGGGAATTACAGACTGCTGAATCTCATGTCAATGATGGGGAAACTACTGGGGGAAATTCTGAAGGAAAGAACTAGTCTTCACTTGGAAATGATGAGTGGAAAATGATGAGTGGAAAAGCAAATTGCGTGGAGGGTGTGGAAAGTCTGCAGAGGGATCTGGATAGGCTGATCGAGTGGGCAAGGATCTGGCAGATGGAGTACAATGTTAGCAAGTGTGAGGTTATCCACTTTGGCAGGAATAATAGTAGGAGGGATTACTATTTAAAGGGCGAAAAGCTGCAGCATGCGACCTTGTGCATGAGTCGCAAAAACCCAGCCTGCAGGTGCAGCAGGTGATCAAGAAGGCGAATGGGATGCTGGCCTTCATAGCGAGGGGGATAGAATATAAAAGCAGGGAGGTCTTGCTGCAACTGTACAGGGCACTGGTGAGGCCGCAGCTGGAGTACTGTGTGCAGATTTGGTCGCCGCACTTGCACAAGGATATATTGACCTTGGAGGGAGTGCAGAGGAGGTTCACTAGGCTGATACCGGAGATGAGGGGGTTGGACTATGAAGAGAGATTAAATAGACTGGGTCTGTACTCGTTGGAGTTTGGAAGGATGAGGGGGGATCTTATAAAGACGTATAAGATAATGAAGGGGATGGATAGGGTAAAGGTAGAGAGATTCTTCCCGCTTAGAAAGGAAAGCAGGACTAGAGGGCACAGCCTCAAGATAAGAGGGGGGTGCAGTTTAGAACGGAGTTGAGGAGGAACTTCTTCACTCAAAGGGTGGTGAATCTCTGGAATTCTCTGTCCGTTGAAGTGGTGGAGGCTACCTCGCTAAATATATATAAGTCACTGGTAGATAGGTTTTTGACAGACAAGGGAATTAAGGGTTATGGGGAGAAAGCGGGAAAGTGGAACTGATCCACTTCAGAGCAGCCATGATCTTATTGAATGGTGGGGCAGGCTCGAAGGGCTAGATGGCCTACTCCTGCTCCTATTTCTTATGTTCTTAAATGCCCAAGCACCAGGAATCAATGTGTGGGGAATTGTCGATACGAATCTGACTTAAAATATTGCCATTTAAGTAGTTTATCATTTCTAAATTTAGAAAAGGAAATTAGATCAGAGACGTAATAAAAACAAGCAAAAAATATTTTTATTTAGAGAAAAATAAGGCATGAGTAGGCTATTCAGCCTCTCTATCTTTCTCTGCCACTCAGTGCAATCATGGTTAATCTTTAGACTCAGCTCTGCACTCTTGCCTGCTCTCCATATCCCTTAGTGTCAAAATGCTGTTGACCTCTATCTTGAATTTGCTTTGAACATGCAAAACTCTCTAGAATCCTTTGAAAAAAAATTCTCCTCTTCTCAATCTTAAACCAATTACCCTGAAACTCTGCTGAAATATAGATATAGTGAATTGGCATTGCTCTCCACTATTCTTTAAATACATTATGTTTTAGATGATTGGATCTTACTGATGGTAAATAAAGAAGCATAGAAAATAACAGGCACAGGCCATTAACTCCCTTGAGCTTGCTCCGCTATTCATTCAGATCATCCAGCTCAATAGATAGTCCCAGCTTCCCCTCCCCAACATATCCTTTGATCATCTTCACCCCAAAAGCTATATCTAACTCCTTCTTGAAAATGTACAATGTGGCCTCAACTGTTCACCACTCTCCGGGTGAAGAAATTTCTCCTCATCTCTGTCCTAGAAGATTTACCCCTTAGACTATGACTCATGGTTCTGAACACCCCTACCATTGGGAACATTCTTTCTGCATCGACCTTGTTTTGTCCTGTTAGGATTTTTAGGTATGAGATTTCCCCTCATTCTTCTGAACTCCAGCGAATATAATCCAAACCAACTCAATTGCTGCTCATATATCAGCCCCACCATCCCAGGAATCAGTTTGATGTTGTAATTGTTGGTGTGGAGGAGAGCAGGGCAAGGTTTCCTGTGAACAGGAAAGGTATCTGAGAAATGTGATAATCTGCATTAGGGAGAGGGAATGATACCCAATTGGGGAATTGGGGAGGGGGGGAATGTCCGAGCCTGAACTGGGAGGAGGCTGATTGTAAACAGCAGAATCAACTGGACAGGTAGTGAAAAGAAAATCGGAACAGCTGTAGGCCATTCAGCCTGTCACGTCTACTCCACCATTCAATATGATCATGGCTATCATCTACTTCAGTGAGAGGGGAGAGATACAAAAGTGTCCAGAGGAGCAATTCTTTTCACACAGAGGGTAGTGATGTCTGGAATAAGTTGCCAGAGGTAGTAGTAGAGACAGCTTTAATTCTGGCTTTTAAAAAGCATTTAAACAGTTTCATGGTAAGACGGGTATAAAGAGATATGGGCCAAATGCGGGCAATTGGGACTAGTTTACGAGTTTTAAAAAAGGGCAGCATGGACAAGATGGGCCGAAGGAACTGTTTCCATGCTGTAATCCTCTATGATTCTATGAAAGTAGAAAGAAACTTAAGCAAGGAGTAAGAACAGTAAGGAGTAAGAAGAACTAGAGGGCACAGCCTCAAAATCAGAACTAGGGGGCACAGCCTCAAAATAAGGGGGGTGCGGTTTTAGAACCAAGTTGAACTTCTTCACTCAAAGGGTGGTGAATCCCTGGAATTCTCTGCCCATTGAAGTGGTGGAGGCTACCTTGTTGAATATACTTAAGTCACAGGTAGATAGGTTTTTGGTAGGCAAGGGGATTAAGGGTTATGGGGAGAAAGTGGGAAAGTGGAACTGATCCACTTCAGATCAGCCATGATATTATTGAATGGTGGGGCAGGCTTGAAGGGCTAGATGGCCTACTCCTGCTCCTATTTCTTATGTTCTTAAGAGCTAAAAGGAGTCAAGAAAATGCATTGGCCAGCAGGATTAAGGAAAATCCCGAGGCTTTTTAAACATATAAAGAGCAAGAGGGTAGCCAGGGAGAGGGTTGGCCCACAAGGAGCAGGGATGGAAACTATGTATGGAGCCAGAGGAAATGGGGCAGGTATTAAATAAATACTTTGCGTTAGTATTCACCAAAGTGAAGGACTTGGTGGATGATGAGTCTGTGAGAGGGTGTGAAGAGAACTCTCCACTCACCTGACGAAGGGGCAAACCCCGAAAGCTTATGGGTTTACTATCAAATAAACTGGTTGGACTTTAACCTGGAGTTGTGAGACTTCTTACTGTGTTTACCCCAGTACAAGAGAGGTCCCAGAGGATTGGAGAGTAACCAGTGTTGTTCCTTTGTTTAAAAAGGGTAGCAAGAATAATTCAGGTAATTAAGGCCGGTGAGCCTTACATCAGTGGTAGGGAAATTATTGGAGAGGATTCTTCGAGACAGGATTTATTCCCATTTGGAAATAAGTGGACGTATTAGTGAGAGGCAACATGGTTTTGTGAAGGGAGGTCGTGTCTTACAAACTTGATCGAGTTTTTTGAGGAAATGACGAAGATGATTGATGAGGGTAGGGCAGTGGATGTTGTCTACATGGACTTCAGTAAGATCTTTGAGAAGTTCCCTCATGGCAGACTGGTGCAGAAGGTTAAGTCGTATGGGATCAGAGGTGAGCTGGCAAGGTGGAGGGGCATCTGTTCAATGCCTGTGCCATTTCCTCAGTCCTCTGAAAATTCCTCTTGTTTCTGCTTTTAAAAGATCAATGTTTACTTGAGCTACTCACTTCCTTTTTTCTATGCTGATAAAAACTCTTGCATTCTATTTTGATATTTCTGTTTACCCATGTTCTGTTTTTTCTGTTTTTATCCACTTTATGGTTGCCCAGTGCTGGTTTCTCAAAGAATTTTGCTGCTGAATTTTTTTTTGCAGTATTGTCAGCCTCTTCTTTTAATCTAATACTCTATCCTCAACTTTCTGACTGAGGTGTGGATGGGTCCTTCTGCTGAGTTTTTGTTCTTCAATACAATGTATTTTAAATTGTTTCATGCAATATTTCCTTCTGTTTATTTACCTCCCTTTCCTTTGGTCTATTTTCCCAATTAATGATAATAAGCTCTCCCCTTATACCCATCTAACTGGCTTTGTTACATTTTAAGATTTTTGTTCGCAATTGGAAAATATCTTTTTCAAACTTAGCATGAAATACAGTAATATTACAGCCCTTATTAACCCCGCTTCATTTCACAATACTCAGGTAGTTTTATCCCTGGTCAGTTCAACAATATTTTATCCCAAGAAGCTGTTACAAAAACATTCTACTTATCTTCTAGACTATTTTCTCAATTTGATTCTTGCAGCCTACATGAAGATTAAGGTCCTCCAAGCTATTGTTTTTCCTTTTTTTAGTTAATTCATGGGATGAGTGTTGCTGGCTGGACCAGCATTTGTTGCCCTCAAAGGTGGTGGTGAGCTGCCTTCCTGAACCCCTGAAGTCCATATGATGTAGGTACATCCACAGTGCTGCTAATGGGAAGGGAATTCCAGGATTTTGGCAGTGAAGGAATGGTTATATATTTCCAAGTCATGATGGTGAATGGTTTGGAAGGGAATCAGCAGTATGAAGTATGGCTGAATCACTTTTTTTCTCTATGACATAGACGCAGTGGACCAAATGGCCTCTGATGCCCTAAATATACTGTTTCTACAGAATGTCTGCTCACAGTCGGTTTACTACTGTCTACCAGGAATCCTTCCATCTCTACCCAACCTAACTAATACTAAGCTTCGGTCGTACAGTATATAGTATGTAATGAGTCACTATGTTGTGATTCTATGATATATGGTTAAGCAACCCTCAAGTCAACTAGGAAGGACTACAAGTGTAACTTTGCCAGCATTGGCACACCACAAGGACCATTATGTACAGTTTGCTGCCAGTTGGGGAATGCCCCACAGGCCCTGATGTAGGCTGAGTGAAAATCTGTTTCTGGTATGCTTGCCATTCTGTTCTGATGAGTTCAAAAAGATGAAAAGCTTTGACAGGATGTATCTTTTTTCAGCAATACTCTAAAGAAGGGAAATGTCAGTGTTTTCTCAGTGTTTCACCCCTGAAGACTGAGGAAATCATTATCCAATGCTACTCACAGGCAGGTTTGGAGGAGCTCCACCAGAACAGCCTGTTACAGAATTCACAAAAGTTGAAGGAAGAATGATTTTTTTCTTTTGAACAGGTACAAGGCTTCAGCACTGGCTCTGAGCCGTATTCATCGCTCACACCCATTCCCTCCACGTGAACGTCTAGTGCGGTGGATAGAGCATATCGTGCATCTTGGGGGAGGAAATCACCTTCGACCATTCGGGTTGCAGCAGCCCTGGTACCAGCACTATCTCATTGATGTCATTGTGTTCCTGTTGGTGATTGTTTCTCTGATCATGTTTGTTGCAATCAAGATACTGAGGAGCACAATAGGCTGTCTGCGTAGGGGAGGGAAATCAAAAGTGGCCTGAAGTGACTTAATCACTGATGAATAACTCAAGTACATTTTCCAGATATGGACTTTTTAATTTCATTTTTATGTTGTTTTGTAATGCACCCATGCAAATGTAATTAACCTATAATGATGGGGTCTCTGAATGATGAAAAACTCACCCAGTAGCACACGATGAATTGTATCCTGTATCGCACTGTTACAAATTGATATCAATTGTAAATTGTCTGAGATATACATCATTTGACCCCATAAGTGAATTATTTTACAAAAATAATTTAGGTGCCTCTTTTAAAAAATAGTATGAGTGCTTATTAGCTTCTTAATGTCAGAATGTGCTTGATATAAATATAGCAAGAAGTCTCACAACACCAGGTTAAAGTCCAACAGGTTTATTTAGGAGCACTGCTCCTCATGTCGTCATTGGCTTCAGGTATAGTGCCGGAAGACTGGAGGATAGCAAATGTTGTCCCCTTGTTCAAGAAGGGGAGTGGAGACCATCCTGGGAATTATAGACCAATGAGCCTTACTTCTGTTGTGGGCAAAGTTTTGGAAAGAATTATAAGGGATAGGATTTATAATCATCTAGAGGGAAATAAATTGATTAGGGATAGTCAACACGGTTTTGTGAAGGGTAGGTCGTGCCTCACAAACCTTATTGAGTTTTTTGAAAAGGTGACCAAAGAGGTGGATAAGGGTAAGGCAGTTGACGTGGTGTATATGGATTTTAGCAAAGCGTTTGATAAGGTTCCCCATGGTAGGCTATTGCAGAAAATGTAGATGCATGGGATTGAGGGTGATTTAGCAGTTTGGATCAGGAATTGGCGACCTGATAGAAGACAGAGGATGGTAGTTGATGGGAAATATTCAACCGGGAGTTCAGTTACAAGTGGTGTACCTCAAGGATCTGTTTTGGGGCCACTGCTGTTTGTCATTTTTATAAATGACCTAGATGAGGGTGTAGAAGGATGGATTAGTAAATTTGCTGATGACACCAAAGTCGGAGGAGTTGTAGACAGTGAGGATGGATGTTATAGTTTGCAGAGGGACATAGATAAGCTGCAGAGCTGGGCTGAGAGGTGGCAAATGGAGTTTAATACGGAAAAGTGTGAGGTGATTCACTTTGGTAAGAATAACAGAAGTACAGAATATAGGGCTAATGGAAGGACTCTTAGTAGTGTTGACGAGCAGAGAAATCTCGGGGTACATGTGCATAGCTCCCTGAAAGTTGGCACCCAGGTTGATAAGGTTGTTAAGAAGGCGTACGGTGCGTTAGCTTTTATTGGTAGAGGGATTGCATTTCGGAGCTGTGAGGTCATGTTGCAACTGTACAAAACTCTGGTGCGGCTGCACTTGGAGTATTGTGTACAGTTCTGGTTGCCACATTATAAGAAAGATGTGGAGGCATTGGAAAGGGTGCAGAGGAGGTTTACCAGGATGTTGCCTGGTATGGTGGGAAGGTCTTAAGAGGGAAGGCTGAGGGACTTGAGGTTATTTTCATTGGAGAGAAGAAGGTTACGAGGTGACCTGATTGAGGCATACAAGATGATCAAAGGTTTGGATAGGGTGGACAGTGAGAGCCTTTTACCTCGGATAGTGATGGCTAACACAAGGGGACATAGCTTTAAATTAAGGGGTAGTAATTATAGGACGGATGTCAGAGGTAGGTTCTTTACTCAGAGGGTAGTAAGGTCGTGGAATGCCCTGCCTGCAGCAGTTGTGGACTCGCCAACTTTAAGGGCGTTCAAATGGTCTGTGGATAGGCATATGGATAACATTGGAATAGTTTAGGTTAGAGGGTCATCAGATTGGTTCCACTGGTCGGCGCAACATCGAGGGCCGAAGGGCCTGTACTGCGCTGTAATGTTCTATGTTCTCTGCTTTGCATTCACCTGATGAAGGAGCAGCACTCTGAAAGCTCGTGCTGCCAAATAAATCTGTTGGATGTTAACCTGGTGTTGTGAGACTACTTACTGTGCCCACACCGGTTCAACGCCGGTAACTCCACATCATGTTGTAAATATAGAGGTAGTTCAGAGAGGATATTATTACTGTCTAGTCAGTCTAATTTCTGAAAAAGCTGTTGCTGTCTGAGGTCGCCACCTTTGTTGTCTCAGAGCCCCAGAACTTTGGGGTAAAATTGAAATTCCAACTTTGGGACCAAATGTGTGTCATGAGACTGAGCCACTGGGCAGAGGGATTACAGAGACTATTTTCCCAGCGATGGACAGAGAGAAGTCAGATTGGCAGCTGATGCTGCAGGGATGAGAGAGAGATATGCATGAAGGGTGGGTGAAAAATTGCTTCAAAGTGATGAAGGGCCCAAGCAGTGGCTTTGGAGCTGTGAAGTCAAGTATTACCACTGGAGAACCACTCAGTGGAACATGAAATCCCTCGGGAGGAAAGCCCATTTTTGGGAATGATGCGGAGATGCCAGTATTAGATTGGGGTGCACAAGGTGAGAGGTCACACAATACCAGATTATAGTCCAACAGGTTCATTTGAAATCACACGTTTTCAGAGCGTTGACTTCACCTAACCTGGTGACGTGTGAACTCTCATTTTTGGGAAGTAGCTGGAAGGTCACCATGATGTACCTGGTAGCCTCCCCACGCAGCTGGGTTGGGGGGGAGGGGGAGAAGTTGTTAATATTGGTCACTAATAAACCAGTTACTGGATTAATTGCTTTCTTGCCCCCAGTTGACTGAGCCAATGCCATTCCTGTTTCTGGAAATATCTCACTGTGGTAGGGCAGCAAAAAGCTCCAGTCTCACTTGTGGCTGGGATTCTCCAGCATCACTGAAAGTGAATGGTGGTTTGGCTGGAATGCCAAATACTCCCTTCTCACTTGCAGCGGGGCGACCACAGCGGAGTCAGAGAATGCCACCCAATATTTTTCCCAGCCCTCCTGCTCTCCAGCACACCTCTAGGTTGTGAGTAAAATGTCACTCCAGCTGTTCAAAAAGGCATTAGCCGAGTTATAGTAAACTGTGCTGTAATTTTCTTTGTTCTTTGAAGGGTTGGGGGTTTTAGTTCAGTTAGGCAGCATGGTCGGTGCAGGTTTGGAGGGCTGAAGGGCCTTTCCTGTGCTGTAATTTTCTTTGTTCTTTGCTCTTTGCAAGGTTATATTGGAACTGTATAAAACATGGTTAGTGATACTGTGTACAGTTTCGTCACTGCAAGAGAAAAAGGAAGCATTTGTCAAAGCTAGGAGGCTGGGAACACACGAAGCAAGTGTGAAATACAAGGAAAGAAGAAAGAAACTTAAACAAGGAGTAAGGAGGGCTAAAAGGGGTCATGAAAAAGCATTGGCCAGCAGGATTAAGGAAAATCTCAAGGCTTTTATACATACATAAAGAGGGTAGCCAGGGAGAGGGTTGGCCCACTCAAGGACAAGGAAGGGAACCTATGTGTGGAGCCAGAGGAAATGTATTCACCAAAGAGAAGGACTTGATGGATGATGAGTTTGGGAAAGGGTGAATAGATAGTTTGAGTCATGTTGAGATCAAAAAGGAGGTACTGGGGTTCTTGAAAAATGTTAAGGTGGACAAGTCTCCAGGGCCTGATGAGATAAACCCAGAATACTGAGAGAGGTAAGGGAGGAAATTGCTGGGGCCTTGAGAGAAATCTTTATATCCTCACTGGCTACAGGGGAGGTCCCAGAGGTTTGGAGAATAGCTAATGTTGTTCCTTTGTTTCAGAAGGGTAGCAAGAATAATCCAGGTAATTACAGGCCAGTGAGCCTTACATCAGTGGTGAGGAAATTATTGGAGAGGATTCTTCGTGATAGGATTTATTCCCAGTCGGAAATAAGTGGACATATTAACGAGATGCAATATAGTCTTGTGAAGGGAGGTCGTGTCTCATGAACTTGATTGAGTTTTTCGAGGAAGTGATGAAGATGATTGATGAGGGTAGGGCAGTGGATGTTGTCTACATGGACTTCAGTAAGGCCTTTGACAAGGTCCCTCATGGCAGACTGGTGCAGAAGGTGAAGTCACATGGGATCAGAGGGTGAGCTGGCAAGGTGGATACAAAACTGGCCCAGTCATAGGAGACAGAGGGTAGCAGTGGAAGGGTGCGTTTCTGAATGGGGGGCTGTGACAAGTGGCCTTCATCGGGGATCAGTGCTGGGACCTTTGCTGTTTGTAATATATATAAATGATTTGGAGAAAAAGGTAACTGGTTTGATTAGTAAGTTTGCGGATGACACAAAGGTTGGTGGATTCGTGGATAGCGATGAGGACCATCAGAGGATACAGCAGGATATTGGTTGGAGACTTGGGCGGAGAGATGGCAGATGGAGTTTAATCTGGACAAATGTGAAGTAATATATTTTGGAAGGTCTAATACAGAGAGCAGAGAGTAAATGGCAGAACCCCACAGGTCACTGAAAGTGGCAATGCAGGCAGAGAATGTTGTCAAGAAGGCATACGGCATGTTTGTCTTTATTGGCCGGGGCATTGAGTGTAAAAATTGGCAAGTCATGTTGCAGCTTTATAGAACTTCAGTTAGGCTACACTTGGAATATAGTGTTCAATTCTGGTCGCCACACAACCAGAAGGATGTGGAGGCTTTGGAGAGGGTACAGAAAAGATTTGCCAGGATGTTGCCTGGTATTAAGAACATAAGAACTTGGAGCAGGAGTAGGCCATCTGGCCCCCTGGCAAGGTGGATACAAAACTGGCTCGGTTAAAGAAGACAGAGGATAGCAGTGGAAGGGTGCGTTTCTGAATGAATAAGATCAAGGCTGATCTTTTTGTGGACTCAGTTTCACTTACTCGCCCGCTCACCATAATCCTTAATGCCTTTACTGTTCAAAAATTTATCTATCCTCGCCTTAAAAATATTCAATGAAGTAGCCTCAATTGCTTCACTGGGCAGAAGTTCCACAGATTCACAACCCTTTGTGTGAAGAAGTTCCTCCTCACCTCAGTGCTATAGAGGGCATCAGCTATGAGGAGAGGTTGGAGAAGCTTGGTTTGTTCTCACTGGAATGACGGAGGTTGAGGGGCAACCTGATAGACGTCTACAAGATCATGAGAGGCGTGGACAGAATGGAGAGTCAGAAGCTTTTTCCCCAGGGTGGAAGAATTTAAGGGGCAAGGTTTAAAGGAGATGTACAGGCAGATTTTTTTTAAACAGAGGGTGATGGGTGCCTGGAACTCATTGCTGAGGGAGGTAGTGGAAGCAGATACAGTAGTCACTTTTAAGGGGCATGTTGACAAATACGTGAATAGGATAGGAATGGAGGAATATGGTCCCCAGAAGGGTAGAGGGTTTTAGTTAAGTCGAGCAGCATGGTCAGTGCAGACTTGGAGGGCCTGTGCTGTAAATTTTCTTTGTTCTTTCTTTGCATTACAGGGAGCACGGGATTGTACCAAGAATGTACATGGAATAGATTTATAGATGTTGTTAGGAACAAAGATTTTAAGTGATGAGGAAAGATTGGATAGACTGAGTTTTTTTTCTTTGAAGCAGAGTAGGTGAGGGAGATTTGACTGAGGTACATATGGAATGAAGGACTGAAATACTTTCTTCCTAAACACTCTTAGGTCCCTGAATGGAATTTTCTCGAACAAAGAAGCATACATTTAAATAGCAGGACGATTAGCAATTGAAGAGAATTGCTTCCCCCAGGTGGTGAGCATTTGGAACCCTATGCCTGAAAAGGAGTACAGGTAGAAATGCTTATCATATTGAAAAAGTACTCAGATATGCATTTGAAGTGTCAGGACCTGTCAGGACAGGGCTACAGACCAAACAGTTAAAGTTGGGATTAGGCTGGGTATCTTGCTTTGGCCAGCACAGACACAATGGGCCAAATGGCTTCAGTCTGTGTGGGGGAGGCAATGACGTAGTGATATTGGTACTGAACTAGTGGTATTGCCACTGATTAGGAATGCAAAGACCCAGGTATTGCTCTGGGGACCCAGGTTCGAATCTCACTACATCAGATGGTGAAATATATATTCAGTAAAACATAATCTGGAATGATGACTATGATACCATAGTTAATTGTTATAAAAGCCCATCTGGTTCACTGATGTCCTTCAGGAAAGGAAATTTGCCATCTTTACTTGTGACTGCAGTTGAATCTTTACTGCCATTCAGTTCCAAGGGCAAGTTGGGATAGGTAACAGACCTAATCTGAAGTTAGCAAATGTAACAGCTCTATCCAATAAATGAGAGAGCAAAACACAAGGAATTACAGACCCAATTAGCCTGATATCTGTGGTTGAAGAACTGCTGGTATTAAGACAGTATTCAAGTGCACTTAGAAAAGCATAATATGATTGGAATAAGTCAGCATGGTTTAGAATCATGGAATCCTGCAGTGCACAAGGAAGCCATTCAACCCATCGAGTCTGCACCAACCACAATCCCCACCTTGGCCCTAACCACCTAACCCCACAGATTTACCCTAGCTAGTGCCCCTGGCACTAAGGGGCAATTTAGCGTAGCCAATCCACTTACCTGCTCATCTTTGGACTGTGGGAGGAAACCAGAGCACCTGGAGGAAACCCGCACAGACATGCGGAGAATGTGCAAACTCCACACAGACAGTAACCCAAGCCAGGAATCATACCCGGGTCCCTAGTGTTGTGAGGCAGCAGTGCTAACCACTGCACCACCATGCCATCCATCAATGGTTCTATCGTTAGAATGTTAACGTGGATTAATAAAAGGGACTCCCTGTATATCAAATTTCTGTAAGTTTTGAAGTTGTAACAAGCAAAGTAGATTAAGAGGAACCAGCAGATGTAGTTTTCCTGGATTTGCATAAGGCATATGGTCAGATCCTACACTGCAGTTAATAGGTAAGATGAGTTGAAGGCAACATGTCAGCATGGATAGACAATTTGTTCGCGGACAAAAAAGCAGATTGAGCATCAATGGAGAACTCTCAATTTGTAAAGCAGTGACAAGTAGAGTGCCGCAAGGATCAATGCCTCAGAAACTTCCAATCTATATTAATAACTTAGACAAAATGGCAAAGAATAATGAACCCAGTTTGTTGATGATACAGAACTAGGTGGGAATTTAAATGGTGAAGAGGACACAGAGAGGCTGCAGAGTGATATAGGCAGCTTAAGTGAGTGGGCAACAGGACAACAGATGCAGTTTAATGCAGGGAAGTGAGGTGTTATTTACCTTTGCCAAATGAGCAGAGAAGGAGAATATTTGAAAGTGCTTCAATCACAGAAAATGGTTCCTTCTCTGTCAGTAATCCATATTTGCATTTATGGGTATTAGAAATAGGATTTCTAGAAATAGAAATAGAGTAAGCTTAATTTTGTGTTTCTGTATTTGAAAGGATACATGTATGGTAATGAGGGTTTATGACTTGAAAGCAAACAGAAATTAAAACAAAACTAGGCTGTTGCTTAGCAACTAAAGGTTACCCCAGGACAAGTCAGATAGATGGGTTGTTTTGGTTGGAGCAGAGAAGACTGAGGGGTGACCTGATTGAAGTGTACAAGATTATGAGAGGCATGGACAGGGAGCAATTGTTCCCTTGAATTGAAGGGTCAGTTATAAGGGGACACACATTCAAGGTGAGGGTCAGGAAGTTTAGGGGGATCTGAAGAAAAACCTTTTTACCCAGTGGATGGTGATGTTCTGGAATACATGGGAGAAGGTGGGTTGCCTCACATCCTTTAAAAAGTACTTGGATGAGCACCATGTCATAACATTCAGGGTTATAGGCCAAGTGCTGGTAAATGGGATTAGGAGAGAGGTCAGTTATTTCACATGTGTCAGTGCAGACTCAATGGGCTGAAGGGCCTCTTCTGCACCATATAATCCTATGATAGTTAAGAAGCCAGACGTCTGAGGTAAATCAGAAGTTTGGTGACATCTTACACTACTGCTTCACAGGCAGTAGTATTTCTGTTGGCATGGCTGGGTTCCTGAAACATTGCATGTGGCAAACCAAGGTAAAAAAATTCTAAAATGAAAGATTGAAATTCTGGGAGTGGATCCTTGATGAAGGCATCACAATAAAGTGTTTCCTGGGAGAAGATTGCAAATGTTTTTAGAGAGGAGAATTTGGAGATACTCATGCAGAAGTCAATATTCCGTGAGTCACTCTGTGAGTTGGCTCACAGTATGAAAAGCATCCGGGGAGATTTGGGCGGCAAGTGTCTTTTGGTTTCAGAGTGTGATGCGTTTGACCACATTTTGCCTATTGGTTTACATGGACTGTGTGTTCACTGAGAACATTAGAATGTAAGATATATTTTGTAACAAGTGCAATCCTTACAAACCTGTGAACATCTGTAAAGATAAGGATGAAAGAAAAATGTATCATAATTATTTTTTCTTATTTAATAAAGGTGTTAGTCTTTTGTCAAAAGTTAATGGTATTCTTGTGACTCTTTTCATCTACATCTCTAAACAAAAAGTTAAAAGTTACGTTATACCAAGCTGTGCTGCCAGTGAGAAAGTGGCCAGAAAACCACCAGATTCAGTGAATCATCTTCTCAAATAGTTTTTGGAGCATTAACATCATAATTGCAGACAATAAGTTGCAGATTTTTGTTTCAGCTACAAAATTCAGCCAATTGTGTATCAGGTAGGCTAAGTTTGCATATGCAACACTCTTGACCAAGAACTATCCTTATTGATACTCTACTAGTGCAGTCCTGTTAGAGCAGACTTCTTCAACTTCACTTTAAATGACTTCATAGTTGTTACGAATCATTATCTCCATGAGGGGCTGTGAGAGTTTGGTTATTAATATAATATTTTCCAGAATGGTATTGTTTCAAAGTAATTAACATTTGCAGGTGAACACTTTGGCTAATTCCTTGAGTAAATAATTGAGTTAAATATTGTTTTTTACAGATCTCCTATTCTAACCAATGTACTTCCCAAGATCTCAAATTTTGCAACTTCTTGCCTCTCTCACTTTGTATCCCTCTACCTTCAGACTTTTAAGTCATGTTCGCCTTCACCTGATGAATGCTGGGTGATTTAACTTGCCTTCACTATTTCCAGACTTCAATTTGTCCTTCACTGATGGCCTGGACCCCTCACCTGGGTGTCTGAATAAAAGACCCAAAATAAAACGTTGAAATCTATTGTTTAAACAATGTAAAACTCTTTAAAAAGGGTGAAAATCATCATCAATACTTGAATGTTAGATGCATCAAGAATAAAAAAGGAAACTTACCATCAACAAAACTGCAAGCATTTTCTGTTGCATTTATATTTATTTCACAAAATTAACAAATTTAAATTGAACAAGAAGCATTTAAAGCGAAATTTGGTTGTACAGAACTTCAGTATTGCTGAAAAGCATTGCTTGGCCATTAACTGCCAGTCACCTGGTGCATTCTCTTCGGCAACACCCCTATCAATCAGAGTCGAGTTGGCAATCAATCAGCACTTTCTGCTCATACAGTATAAATTGTTGATTTCTCCTTATATTCTTGCAAAGTGTCCTGATGAATGCAAGGCAAAAAACTTCGACAAGCCTCTTTTTCAATAAAACTCAAAATGCATTCTTTTTCTGTTTCACAGAAGTGACTTTTTTATATTATATTTTTGGAGTATTGTGAGCAGTTTTGGGCCCCATATCTAGGCAAGGATATGCTGGCCTTGGGAAAGGTCCAGGGGAGAGTCAGGAGAATGATCCCTGGAATTAAGAGCTTGTCGTATGAGGAACGGTTGAGGACTTGGGGTCTGTACTCATTAGAGTTCAGAAGGATGAAGAGAGATCTTATTGAAACTTACAGGATACTGTGAGACCTGGACGTGGAGAGGATGTTTCCACTAGTAGGAAAAACTAGAACAGAGGGCATAACCTCAGGCTAAAAGGACGCTCCTTTAAAACAGAGATGAGGAGGAATTTCTTCAGCCAGAGAGTGGTGAATCTGTGGAACTCTTTGCCACAGAAGGCTGTGGAGGCCGGGTCACTGAGTGTCTTTAAGACAGAGATAGATAGGTTCTTGACTAATAAGGGTTCAGGGGTTATGGGGAAAAGGCAGGAGAATGGGGGATGAGAAAAATATCAGCCATGATTGAATGGCGGAGCAGACTCAATGGGCTGAGTGGCCTAATTCTGCTCCTACGGTCTCATAATCTTATGGGCTCCTATGGTCTTCTGAAATTTTATAACTGTTTAAAGCTTTCTTTTGTTTTGCAGAAGTTTGCAACAATTGTCACTTAATCAGTTTTAAAGCTGTAACAATGGCATAATAATATCTAAGATACATTTGGGGTAAACTTGTATATTCATTTGCATGTCATTTCACTAAAGTATAGAAGTGTCATGAAGGCTCTCCAAACAATAAATGCCATAACAAAATTTAATGGTAGCTTCCACACATTTCATGCACACAGCCTTCAACAGGCCAAAGCATGTTCAGTGGCCCTTCAGTCCACGTAATTCCCCTGTGCACTGAAATGCTGTGTTCTGCCAGGTTTATACTCTAAAAGCTGTGTTGTGTTAGTATGTTGTATTGAAGAGCTGTGTTACACAAGTTTATGTCATTCTGTACTGTGACCAAACAAAAGTTGAATGATTGAATTAAAGTTTGACTATCTGTTTCTGAATGACAAAGCAGAAACATTGAACAATACAAATTTATTCAGCAACTTTTAGTTCTCTGTAAATACCACAACCAAATGATAAACATCTTTGTAACAGTTTCCAAGGAACACTGCCTCCTCAATAGTCAGTTTTTAAATATATTTTTGTGACTCCTTTTTTTACTGGGTTGGAATATTGAAAAGTCAGAATTGCACAGATCAGTTGACTTGTTCCGATTTGCTGCAGTTCTTCATCTTGCACTTACATGAAACTGGTTCAGTAATTGTGAGGATTCTAGTTTTGCCATTGCTACAGAACAAGGTGACGTTGGTAGATTTGGTGATCTGAGGCAGGCAGGAGCTGCAGCTGGTCACACTGCGGACCATGACTGGGTTGTACCTTCTGATTGAGGAACATTCCCCTGTACACACATTGGTCGCTACCTGTGAATGTGAGCAACAACAAAGCTGAGGCCTGAAACTTTGTAAAGTCAGAAAGTCTCTGGGCCGGAGCTAAAATGCTCCTGAAACCCAGAATCTGGAAGTTTCATCCCCAAAGCAAATCAATGGCAGATGCAGTATAATTTGGATAAGTGTGAGGTATTCACTTTGGAAGCAAAAACAAAGTGGCAGATGACTACGTGGATGACTGTAAATTGGGGGAGGGGATGTGCAGTGGAACCTGGGTACTCTTGTGCACCAGTTACTGAAGATAAGCATGCAGGTGCAGCAGGCGGTGAAGAAGGCAAATGGTATGTTTAATTGCGAGCAGTTTTAGAACATAGAACATTACAGCGCAGAACAGGCCCTTCGGCCCATGATGTTGTGCCGACCAATTAAGAAAAAAGCAATGACCCTCTAACCTAAACCAATCCCTTTCCATCCATAAACCTATCCACGGACCTCTTAAACGCCCCCAAACTAGGCGCATTTACAACTGCAGCAGGCAGGGCATTCCATTCCCCCACCCCCCTCTGGGTAAAGAACCTACCTCTGACATCCGTCCTATAACTACCACCCCTTAATTTAAAGCTATGCCCCCTCGTGCTAGCTTTCTCCATCCGAGGAAAAAGGCTATCACTGTCCACCCTATCTAAACCTCTAATCATCTTGTATGTTTCAATAAGTTCTCCTCTTAGCCGCCTTCTTTTTGAGTACAAAGAACAAAGAAAATTACAGCACAGGAACAGGCCCTTCACCCCTCCACGTCTGCACCAACCATACTGTCTGACTGAACCTACCCTTCCAGGGACCATATCCCTCGATCCGCATCCTATTCATGTATTTGTCCAGACACCCCTTAAATCTCACTTTCGTATCTGCTTCCACTACCTCCCCTGGCAGCGAGTTCCAGGCACCCACCACCCTCTGTGTAAAAACTTGCCTCGTACATCTCCTTTAAACCTTGTCCATCACACCTTAAACCTATGTCCCCTAGTAAATGACTCTTCCACCCTGGGAAAAAGCTTCTGACTATCCACTCTGTCCATGCCTCTCATAATCTTACAGACTTCTATCAGGTCTCCTCTCAACCTCCGTCGCTCCAGTGAGAACAAACCAAGTTTCTCCAACCTCTCCTCATAGCTAATGCCCTCCATACCAGGCAACATCCTGGTAAATCTTTTCTGTACCCTCTCCAAAGCCTCCACATCCTTCTGGTAGTGTGACAACCAGAATTGAACACTATATTCCAAGTGTGGCCTAACTAAGGTTCTATAAAGCAGCAACACGACTTGCCCATTTTTAAATTCAATACCTCGGTCGATGAAGGCAAGCATGCCGTATGCCTTCTTGACTACCTTCTCCACCTGCATTGCCAGTTTCAGTGACCTGTGTACCTGTGCACCCAGAACCCTTTGCCTATCAATACTTTTAAAGGGTTCTGCCATTTACTGTATATTTCCTATCTGTATTAGACCTTCCAAAATGCATTACCTCACATTTGTCTGGATTAAACTCCATCTGCCATCTCTCCGCCCAAGTCTCCAACCGATCTATGTTCTGCTATATCCTCTGATGGTCCTCATCGCTATCCACAAATCCACCAACCTTTGTGTCATCCGCAAACTTCCTAACCAATCCAGTTACATTTTCCTCCAAATCATTTATATATATTACAAACAGCAAAGGTCCCAGCACTGATCCCTGAGGAACGCCACTTGTCACAGTCCTCCATTCAGAAACATACCCTTCCACTGCTACCCTCTGTCTTCTTTGACTGAGTCAGTCTTGTATCCACCTTGCCAGCTCACCTCTGATCCCATGCGACTTTACCTTCTGCACCAGTCTGCCTTGAGGGACCTTGTCAAAGGCCTTACTGAAGTCCATGTAAACAACATTCACTGCCCTGCCCTCGTCAATCATCTTCATCACATCCTCGAAAAACTCGATCAAGTTCGTGAGACACGACCTCCCCTTAACAAAACCATGTTGCCTCTTACTAATATGTCCACTTATTTCCAAGTGGGAATAAATCCTGTCTCGAAGAATCCTCTCCAATAATTTCCCTACCACTGACGTAAGGGTCACCAGCCTGTAATTACCTGAATTATTTTTGCTACCCTTCTTAAACAAAGGAACAACATTGGCTAATCTCCAATCCTCTGGGACATCCCCTGTAGTCATGATGTGGAGATGCCGGTGTTGGATTGGGGTAAGCACAGTAAGAAGTCTTAGAACACTAGGTTAAAGTCCAACAGGTTCATTTGGTAGCAAAAGCCACTAGCTTTCGGAGCGCTGCTCCTTCGTCAGGTAAGTGGAAGTTCTGTTCACAAACAGGGCATATAAGGATACAAACTCAATTGTCTCTTTCAGTATTCTGGGGTATATCCCATCAGGCCCTAGGGACTTGTCTACCTTAATGTTTCTCAAGAACCCCAATACCACCTCCTTTTTGATCTCAACATGACTCAAACTTCTTTCCCAGACTCATCATCCACCAAGTCCTTCTCTTTGGTGAGTACTGACGCAAAGTACTCATTTAATACCTTGCCCATTTCCTCTGGCTCCATGCATAGATTCCTGACCCTGTCCTTTGGTAGGTCAACCTTCTCCCTGGCTACCCTCTTGCTCTTTATACATATATAGAAAGGCTTGGGATTTTCCTTAATCCTGCTGGCCAATGCTTTTACGTGACCCCTTTTAGCCCTTCTTACTTCTTGCTTTCCTTATACAGGGGCAAGGATGTGATGTTGCAATTATACAGGACCTTGGTGAAGGCATACCAGGAGTGTTGTGTGCAGTTTTGGTCTTCTTATCTGAGGAAGGATGTTCTTGCTCTCGAAGGAATGCAGCGAAAGTTTACCAGGCTGATTCTGGGGATGGCGGGACTGATGTATGAGGAGAGGTCGACTAGGTTAGGATTGTTTTCGCTGGAGTTCAGACAAATGATGTGCGGGTTAGGTTGATTGGCCATGCTAAGAAACTGCCCCTTAGTGTCCTGGGGTGTGTAGGTTAGAGGGATTAGTGAGTATAATATGTAGGGATATGGGGGTAGGGCCTGGGTGGGATTGTGTTCAGTGCAGACTCGATGGGCCGAAGGGCCTCTTTCTGCACTGTAGGGTTTCTATGAAATGATGGAGGATCTCATAGAGACTTATAAAATTCTACCAGGACTAAATAGGGTAGATGCAGAGAGGATATTCCCGGTGGCGGAGGAGTCCAGAATGAAGGTTCACAATCTGAGGATTCAGGGTAGATCATTTAGGATGGAAGTGAGGAGACATTTCTTCTCCCAAAGAGTGGTGAGCCTTGGAATTCATTAGCACAGGAAGTAGTTGATGTCAAAACATTGAATATATTCAAGAGGCGGCTGGATGTCGCACTTGGGGTGAATGGGATCAAAGGTTATGGGGAGAAAGCAGGATTAGACTATTGAGTTGGATGATCAGCCTCGATCGTGATGAATGGCAGAGCAGACTCAAAGGGCCAGATGGCCTCCTCCTGCTCCTATCCTCTATTTTCTATAAGTGATTTTTATCATCAGTATTTTCAAAACATGACTTGAGGGCTTTAGACATTTGAATAAAAGTTCCAAAAATACCAGAGAGGTCAGCTACCCTTTGAAAGAGGTCAGGTATCCTTTAAGAAGAGGCCACCTACTCTGTGGAGAGGTCCAGGTACCCCTTTGTAATTGTTAGGGCAGACATGACCTTGAATAAAAAGTGAATACATCTTTGGGACTGAAATTAGAATTTCAATATGATTAGCCGACCCAGGGTGGTATTCTCCGGGCCCACCAGTGTCTCCCTCTCCACACCCTGCCTACCAGAGGGGTTCCTTCCAGTGACGCTTATGGCTGCTCCCTACTAATGGAGAGCAGGCATCCTGACCCCGCTGGTGGGGCCAGAGGCCTTTGAAGCCACCCCAAGAGGCTGGAGGCATTGGGCAGTGCAAAGGGCCAGCAGGGCACCCTATGGGTCAGATGCTGGAAGGTGGAAGTAGGCTGAGCAACTTGTTTTGTGGCTGATACAGACATAAGGGGCCAAGCAGTCTCTTTCTGTATTGTAATTGATTCTAACACCAGGACAGTCTCAGGATTAGGGGTTTATCATTTAAGTCTGAGATGAGGAGACATTACTTCATTCAAGGGCTGTGAATCTGAGTAATGTTTGAATATATTTAAGGAGGGGTAGACAGATTTTTGGTCATTCAGGGAATCAATATATATGGGAAGCAGGGAGGAAATGGATGTGAGCTAGAGGATCAGCTTCACTGTGCTGAATGGCTGATGGACGGTCAATTTCTCTTTCTATTTTTTATGTTCTTTTCAGTGCAAAGCCTAACTTTTAATTTCAGTTATTAACTGAAATTAACTTTTTTTTGCTGGAATGGGATCTGATCTCATGCCTTTTGAGCATTTCCCAGGGTAAAATTCAACTATCCTTTACACTCTGCTGCCTCCTTCCAAAATTTGAGACAAAGTTGTGGGGAAGAAGAGGAAAAAATGTGTGCTGTATTACCTGTGTAGAGCAGTTCCCCTCCATCACTATGATATTTTTCACAGTTATACTGCAGCTTGGGATTTTCTGTTGCACTGGAAACAGAAACATAACAATGATTATTCCTTGCAGGAATATTGCCAATTCCACATACTAACAGATTCTACCTGATAGTGGCACAATAGCTGCAGCTCTCACGCGAGGATATGGTGTTTAGTAACTATGGGTTTATTCAATGAGCGACAGGGAGAACTTACCCTGTCACTGAGAAATTTGACTGAGGAGCGGGCAGGAAGAGGTGAAAAGTCACTGAGGTGAAAAGTTAACTCGATTTCTTTTGCCACGGATACTGTTTGAGCTGATCAGCATTTCCAAAATATTTTGTTTTTATTAAAGAACAATCCATTGCATGTAATTTAATAGAGAGAAGACACAGAATAGAATCACAAAATGTTTATATAGAAACCCTGCAGTGCAGAAAGAGCCCATTCGGCCCATTGAGTCTGCACTGACAATAATCCTACCCAGGCCCTATTCCCATCACCCCACATATTTACTCCACTATTTCCTCTAACCTACACATGCCGGGACACCAAACCTAACTCACACATCTTTGGAGTGCAGAAGGAAAGCAGAGCATGTGGAGGAAACCCATGTAGACATGAGGAGAATGTGCAGAATCCACACAGGCAGTGACCTAAGTGGGAATTGAACCCAGGTCCCTGGAACTGTGAGGCAGCAGTGCTAACCATGTGCCACTGTGCCACCCAGAACAGGAATAGGCCATTTGGATAGATATGTCAGTGCTGTTGTTTGCAGAACCTCCTCAATTCATCCCACTTCACCTTCCCCCCGCCCAATCCTGTGACTTTCTTTTTCCTCTTGATACCATTATCCAAGCCATAATGAATTTGTCTCTATGAACTCTAAGGCAGCACATTCCAGATCCCAATCACTCATTGCCTGACAGTTACTAACTGTGAGGTTGGATTTTGTAAATATAAATTAATGGACTTGCTTGAAATGTAACACTAGATGAGGAGGTATGAAACAGTGGGACAAATCAATTTGACAGAATACATAACCAATATTTATGATTTCAAACAGAGGGAAAGGGAAGGCTTGTCCAGTGACCGTACAAATTTATATTAATGGCCTGGGTTCCAGTATTGTTTGGACCTTGGGCCAAATTGGACTGGTTCACAAATTGTTCCCTGTGGTCATGTGCCCTTGAGCTTGCTGGGAAGGAGCAGGACTCATGCAGGGGGTGAGCTGGGGGCCAAGGACACAAGTGAGAAACCTCAACATCTCCAGCCATGGTGCAAGCCTCATGTCAGTGACTTTTTTGCTATCACTGTTCCCCGCCCTGCACTATTGCCATCTCTTTTCCATTGCAGGTCAATCAGTGGGCAAGCCTGGACCATCCTCTCAGACCTTGAACACCACAGACCTGAGCAGCTCCCGGGGAAACATCTCAGAGACAGGCATCATTGAGGCGGTACCGTTGTCACTTGCATCCACCGCCCGTGCAGATACTTGCACCGAGGTGGGAATATTTAGTAGGCAGGGTTCTGGGTCACTCACTGGTGAGAACCTCACAGCTGAAGGTCCACAGCTGGTGGAGACAGGCATATCCCAGGGATCTGGCACTCAGAGGGATGCCAGGGTCCAGGACTCTGTTGAGCCCCAGTCCGATGATGAGCTGCTAGTTCAGACCTCCAAGAGCACCTAGAGTTACAAAGGCAGAATTGCATTAGAAATCAGCATTGCTTCTCAGAATGTAAGGTCAGTGGAAGGAATCACATTGCCTTCTGTCTGAGGAGGTGCTACCATCACACTGACGTAACAGGCCAACACTGCGAGGGTGGCTTCTGCAGTGGACACCCTGGTACAGGACATGCACCCAATGCAGGAAATGTCAGCTCCTTGGTTCAGGCCTGACCTCCATGGCTAAAGGCACGAACTCCATGGTGCAGGGCTTCAACTGCAGGCACGAAGGTCAGTGCCAGAGGACGGTGGGGCTTCTGGATCTCACTTTATCTCATGGAGAAGTCAGGGGCATCTGGGCACCCAAAAGGAACTGTATTGGCATGTACACAGCACAGGGTATTAAACAAAAACAAAGAACAATACAGCACAGAAACAGGCCCTTTGGCCCTTCAAGCCTGAGCCGCTCATGTGCCCAACTAGGCCATTTGTTTGTATCCCTCTATTCTCAGTTCATGTGGCTATCTAGGTAAGTCTTAAACGATCCCAGCATGTCCGCCTCAACCACCTTGCTTGGCAGCGCATTCCAGGCCCCCACCACTGTGTATAATATGTTTCCCTGACATCTGTGTTGAACCTTGCCCCCCTCACCTTGAACTTGTGACCCCTTGTGTTCGTCACCTCCGACCTGAGAGAAAGCTTCCCACTGTTCACCCTATCTATGCCCTTCATAATTTTATACGCCTCTATTAGGTCGCCCCTCATCCTCTGTCTTTCCAGGGAGAACAACCCCAGTTTACCCACTCTCTCCTCATAGCTAAGGCCCTCCATACCAGGCAACATCCTGGTAAACCTTTTCTGCACTCTGTCCAAAGCCTCCACGTCCTTCTGGTAGTGTGGCGACCAGAACTGGATGCAGTACTCCAAATGTGGCCTAACCAACGTTCTATATAGCCGCAACATCACATGCCAACTTTTATACTCCATGCCCTATCCAATAAAGGCAAGAACGCCATATGCCTTCTTCACCACCCTCTCCACCTGTGCTGCCACCTTCAAGGATCTGTGGACTTGCACACCCACGTCCCTCTGTGTGTCTATACTCCCGATGGTTCTGCCATTTATTGTATAACTCCTCCCTACATTAGATCTACCAAAATGCATCACTTTGCATTTATCTGGATTAAATTCCATCTGCCATTTCTCCGCCTAATTTTCCAGCCTATCTATATCCTGCTGTATTCTCCAACAATGTTCATCACTATCCGCAATTCTAGCAATCTTTGTGTCATCCGCAAACTTACTAATCAAACCAGTTATGCCTTCTTCCAAATCATTTATATATATCATGAACAGCAGAGGTCGCAGTACAGAGCCCTGCAGAACACCACTAGTCACAACCGGAAAAAGACCCTTCGACTGCTACCCTCTGTCTTCAATGGCCAAGCCAGTTCTCCACCCATCTAGCTAGCTCTCCTTTTATCCCGTGAGATTTAACCTTTTGCACCAGCCTGCCATGAGGGACTTTGTCAAACGCTTTACTAAAATAAATATTCTACCCAGGAGACCCTGGGGTGTCTAGTGTTAGAATGTAACTAGTGACAACTTTGTATTGGATGTAATGTGACCACTGGGAACAAGATGTAAGGGTCAGCTGACCCAGTAAACCATGGAACCAATGACAGAATGATGTGATGGTCAGCTGACCAGCTGACTCACTATAAATAAGAACCTGTTTAGAATTGTGGGGAGCTTGGAATGGCCCAGGTGAGGACCCAAGTTTGGAGTAGTGAAGTTTCTTTATTAAATCCTGTCTTAGATTTATAAATTGGAGTAGGTTTTGTTATATTTTCATTATCTGCATTTTGAAGAGTTCCTTCTAAAGAAACATTGGCAGCTGAGGAAAACCCCTCGTAACTTGGTGTTTGTTTTTGAAGAAGTGCTACAGCCATGGCAGAAGTTAGAAGTAAACCAATGGAATTGGGCTGTCCCTCTGTCTTTTCAGATGCTGAACCATATCAGCAATGGAAGGCAGAGGTGGAAATGTGGACCCTTGTCACCACCATACTGAAAAAAAAGCAAGGTACAGCATTAGCTTTGTCGCTTCCAAGTAGGAGCAAGCTCAGAAACAAGTATTTTCTGAGTGGATGGCAGATGCCCTAAATAGAGAAGAAGGGCTAGAGCTCCTGACACAATATTTCGAGACGTTTTACCATAAAGATGAGTTCTTGGAGAATTATGAGGGATGGGTGATGTTTGACAGGATTAGGAGACAAGATACCCTGTCCATGGAAAAGTACATCATGAATTTCGACAGGGGCCGTAACAGGCTAATGAAATTTAATCTGGAGATTCCAGATGCAGTATTGGCCTTTAAATTGTTGGACTGTGCATGTCTGTTGCACATGGATACTCTTTTAGTTGTGGCTGGAGTACAATTAAGGGGAACAGAGCCCCTCTTTGATCAAATGGCAGCATCTTTAAGAAAGTTTTTTGGGAAACAATCATTCCCTGCTACCTTGTTCAATACAGACCGGGATGCCATAGCACCCAGAACAGAGGAGTCAATGGTGACTCAACCGCCTGCCAAACCAAATGGTACACGAAGAGACAGTTACGTTAATAGCAGACCTAGTGTCGAAAACAGTTATAACCAATTTGAAAATGGAGAAAGAAGATGCACATGGGATACTGATAAGAGGTTTCAGTGGAAGGAATGCTAGAGGGATTGTGAATCGCTGTTTCCAATGAGACTCCCCCAGGCCACTACATTTTAAACTGTCCAAGAAGAGGAAATTGTGACCTTGAAACCACGTGACACAGAACACTTGGAAACTGACCGTGACGAGGATAAGGACCAGGATAGTCTGGTTTTGGTGGCAGAAAAGTTGGGTCCCATAATGACTGTCCTGATGATAGACAACTGTGCTGTTTTAGATCGTGGAAGTATGTCCACTGTCTGCAGCTCAGGTTGGCTAGATTGTTATTTAGGGTCTCTTGATCATAAAAACCAAAAGAAAGTAAAAGGACATGATAGTTTCACTTGTTTTAGACTGGGAGATGACAACACTCTTAACATCCTCCAAAAGGGTGATACTTCCCTGTAAGATTGCGGGAATCAGTTTATATATAAGTACAGATGTAGTTTCCAGTGATATACCTTTGTTGTTAAGCAGGTCTGTGATGAAGAAAGCTTGGATGACCATCGATTTGAAACAGGATAAAGCTGTGGTTTTTGTGAAAACTAGGGACCGACACCTTACAAGATATGGCCATTATTGTCTTCCTTTAAGTGAACCAAAATTATCAGACCAAAGGATTCACGAGGCATTAGTGTCGCTTACAGACACAACAGCATGATGGACAAAAAGAAGATTATTCTGAAACTCCATAAACAGTTTAGTCATCCAGTACTACAGAGACCGAGAGCACTGCTGCAGGATGCAGGTGTGCTGGACAAAGGATAGAATGATCTCACAGAACAAATATCAGCCCAGTGTGAAATTTGCATAAATATAAGACATCCCTGCATCTAGTCGTGAGTCTACCGCTAGCACGAGATTTCAATGATGTAGTGGTGATGGATTTAAAGATATGGGACAAGGACAAAGGTGTTTATCTACTGCACTTTGTGGACATGGCCACCCAGTTTAGCATATCCACGGTGATTTACAGCAAAGATAAAAAGACCATTATAGATAAAATTATGACCTACTGGATTGGAACAGGATTGGGGGCACCGTCTAAATTTTTGACAGACAATGGTGACGAATTTGCAAATGATGAGTTTCAAGATGTGTGTGAAAATTTAAATATTGTAATATTGTGCATTGCAGCAGAGAGCCCATTCAGCACTGGCCTCTGTGAAAGGAATCACACAGTTATAGGTGACATGTTGCATAAAAATTTTGCTGATCGATGGGCTGTAAATTGCAGATTGCATTAGCATGGGCAGTGCATGTAAAAAAAAAAATTGTTACAAATAGTGGGGACTATAGTTCATCCCAGTTAGTATATGGGAGGAATCCAAAGTTGCCATCAGTACTAACAGATACTCCCCCAGCGCTGGAAGGGACAAGCATTAGCTCCATGTTCTGCACACTTAAACTCCAGCATGCAGGGAGAAAGGCCTTCATTAAGGCTCAGGTTTCAGAATGGATAAGAAGGGCCCTAAGACATTGCAACAGGCCATCGGGAGTATACTTCAAGAAAGGGGATGGAGTCCACTATAAAAGAGAGAGCAAAAAAGAGCGGAAAGGGCCCAGAAAAGTGATAGGAACAGACAGCAAGGTAGTTATAGTACAACACAGTAACCAGATAGTGCAAGCCCACTCTTTGAGAGTAGTGGGACTTGGGCATGAATTCGGAGCATCTGAGCAAGATGCAGAAGTGCAGGAAGCACCTGTGCCTCATATGCACATACCCTGAGTTATTATGAGGATCAGTCAACAATGAATGAGAGGGAATCTGATTAACAAAGTACCAGTGAAACAAAGGATGAAGCTGCTGCTTCAAAGGTTCAGCTACCCAAAATAGGCACAGTGGTATCATACATACCCAAAGAGTCAAGTGGAGGGAGCCACTCTAATCAGGAAAGCAGGAAAGTACAAACACTGGCTCAACATCCAAGAGTGAGGGCAAAAAACCAAAGCTATTGATTGGGAAAATGGGGTGGACAGATGGAAGCAAAAAAAGCAAGACCTAAGACCTGAGGATGAGACAATAAGCATTCATGAACCCAGGAAAATGTGGCAAATCTGTGACTGAAATGGTATCAACAGGGGACAGCGATCTGAGAATAGCAGTGCTGACAGAAATAGACATGGCGGTAGAGGCTGAAACATAACAAGGAAGGCTAGGAATCAAACCAATGATAGGAATAGGAGGCCAACCAAAGGGAGCTGCACAGTTGTAAGGAGTCTGGGGTGTATACCGAGGTATCTGATGAACCTTGGTTCTCGAGGGATATTGCAACTCTGATAAAGAAGAAGAGAGAGATGTATGACATGTTTAGGCAACAGGGAACAAATAAGATGCTTGAGGAGTATAAAAAGTGCAAGAAACTACTTAAGAAGGAAATCAGGGGGGCTAAAAGAAAACATGAGGTTGCTTTGGCAGTCAAGGTGAAGGATAATCCTAAGACCTTCTACAGATATATTAAGAACAAAAGGATAGTAAGGGATAAAATTGGTCCTATTGAAGATCAGATGGTTGGCTTTGTACGGAACCAAAGAAATGAGGGAGATATTAAATGGGTTTCCCGCATTCGTATTTACTAAGGAAACTGGCATGGAGTCTATGGTTTTTATGATCAAGAGACCCTAAATAACAATCTAGCCAATAAGACAAACAAGTAGGGAGGTCATGGAACCTATACAGATTAAAGGGGAGGAGGAGGCAAATCAGAGTAGATAAATCCCCAGGATTGGACAGGGTATTCCCTCGGACCTTGAAGGAGACTAGTGTTGAAATTGCAGGGGCCCTGGCAGATATATTTAAAATGTCAGTGTCCATGGGTGAGGTGCCGGATGACTGGAGGATAGCTCATGTTGTTCCGTTGTTTAAAAAAAGCTCAAAAAGTAATCCGGGAAATTATAGGCCGGTAAGCTTGACGTCGGTAGTAGGTAAATTATTGGAAGGAGTACTAAGCGATAGAATCTACAAATATTTGGATGGACAGGGACTTATTAGGGAGAGTCAACATGGCTTTGTGTGTGGTAGGTCATGTTTGACTAATCTATTAGAGTTTTTCGAGGGGGTTACCAGGAAAGTGGATGAAGGGAAAGCAGTGGAAGTTGTTTAGAACAGAGTACATAGTACATAGAACATTACAGTGCAGTACAGGCCCTTCGGCCCTCGATGTTGCACCGACCAGTGGAACCAATCTAATGACTCTCTAACCTAAACTATTCCAATATTATCCATATGCCTATCCACTGACCATTTGAACGCCCTTAAGTTGGCGAGTCCACAACTGCTGCAGGCAGGGCATTCCACGCCCTTACTACCCTCTGAGTAAAGAACCTACCTCTGACATCCGTCCTATAATTATCACCCCTCAATTTAAAGCTATGTCCCCTCGTGTTAGCCATCACCATCCGAGGAAAAAGGTTCTCATTGTCCACCCTATCTAATCCTCTGATCATCTTGTATGCCTCAATTAGGTCACCTCTTAACCTTCTTCTTTCTAACAAAAATAACCTCAAGTCCCTCAGCCTTTCCTCATAAGACCTTCCCACCATACCAGGCAACATCCTGGTAAACCTCCTCTACACCCTTTCCAATTTTTGTTTTGATCTTAAACTTTGTTTAAGAACAAAGAAAAATAATACAGCACAGGAACAGGCCCTTCAGCCCACCAAGCCCTGCAGTGACACAGAGGCTTTCTAAACTCAAGCCCTTTTGCCTCTAAGTAGTCCGTATCCCCCTATTCGCTGCCTGTTCATGCATCTGTCAAGATGCCTTTTAAACATTGCTATTGTATCAGTTTCTATCACCACCTCTGCCAACACATTCCAGGCATTTACCATCCTCTGTGTAAAAAGCTTGCCTCTCATGTCTCCTTTAAACTTTCCCCCTTTTACTTTAAACCTATGCTCCTTAGTAATTGACATTTCCAATCTGGGGAAAAAACTCTGGAGTGATTGTATCTAAAAAATTCTAAGTGCCAAATGAGCATGAAAACAGGACAAATTCACACTTCTTTTTGGATGATTTAAAAATTGAATCTTACCAGACTTTGTCAAAAAATAACAAGCCAAACTTGGATTCTGCCAGCAGAGGGAGTGAGCGTGGCCTAAATTGCTTGATAGCTAGCTGACAGTAGCAGACTGCACCATTAAGCATGTGCAGATCTTTGTGCTCTATAAGCACAGAAATCTGTCACTGTCTTTCTCAACTATAGCCAGCCACTGTGGTTCATCAACCCCACCCCCCACCGCCCAGACTGATTGGCACCCTCCCCCACCAACAACCGTCTCCACCTGGAGGGATTACAACCTCCCAACCGATTGCTGTTGTAGACGTCAGTTGTCTCTCTCCCACTGATTGCTATTATAGTGCACAGTGGATCACCGTTTCCCCCCACTGATCGCTATTGCAGAGCGTGCAGTGGTCCCCCCGAACGGCCTATCCCTGGTCTGACCCAGTCAGGCCCTGTCCCCTCAGGACCTGCCCCCTTGGCACTGCCCAGTGCCTGGTGGGCAGTGCCAGAGTGCTAGGCTGGTATTGTCAGAGTGCCCAGTGAGCAGTGCCAGGATGCCACGCTGCCCGAGAGACAACCCAACCAGCCCTCAACCTTCTGAGGGGCCTCAATGGGTTTGGTTCTACGAGAAAGGCCATCACGTCTGGTCCCCACTGAAGGGTATCATACATGATCCTCGCCTGTGAGGCCACAGAGGCAAGTGAGCCCGAATGATTGTGTCCTGGGCTCACTTTTAATGTTTAAATGCTACTTACCATTGACTGTAAATATTGAAGTCCTGAACTGCCTTTAAAAGATTCCCACATTTCCCACATGACAGGTGTGGATTTATCCACAAACAGCCACCCCCAACCTACATTCCCCAGTTCCTGCCTAATATTGTCATAGCCTTCCCCCAGTTTAATACTTTTGCCTGAAGACTATTCTTATCTAGAAGCAACTTAAGCCTTACAGAATTATGGTCACTGTTCCTGAAATGCTTCCACATTGAAACTTTGATCATCTGGCTGGGATTATTCCCCAATAATAGGTATATTTTGGCCTCTTCCCGAATTGGAATATGATGTGGAGATGCCAGCGTTGGACTGGCGTAAGTATAGTGAGAAGTCTCACAACATCAGGTTAAAGTTCTACAGGTTTATTTGGTAGCACGTACTTTCGAAGCACTGCCCCTTCATCAGGTGAGGGCGTGGGTCCTGAGGGAACCAGACCAGTGGTGGGCCTTTCACTAGGATGCTACAGGGACTTGATGGTTTGAGTTATGAGGAGAGGCTGGATAGACTGGGACTTTTCTCTCTGGAGCGTAGGAGGCTGAGAGATGATCTTACAGAGGTCTATAAAATAATGAAGGGCATAGATCAGCTAGTTTGTGAATATCTCTTCCCAAAGATAGGGGAGTCTAAGGCTAGAGGGGATAGGTTTAAGGTGAGAGAGGAGTGTTACAAAAGTGTCCAGAGGGACATTTTTTCACACAAAGGGTGGTGAGCGTCTGGAACAAACTACCAGAGGTAATAGTAGAGGCAGGTACAATTTTGTTTTTTAAAAAACGTTTAGGCAGTTACATGGGTACGATGGGTGTAGAGGGATATGAGCCAAATGCGGGCAATTGGGATTAGCTTCGGGGTTTTAAAAAAAGAATAGCATGCACAAGTTGGGCCGAAGGGTCTGTTTCCATGCTGTAAATCTCTATGACTCTATGACTATGATGGATGGTTCCAGAGTATAGTTTAAACTCAGAGAGCTATTTCTCAGAGCTCGTACACCATGGTGCATATACAGTTGGGCCTCCAGGACTGGCAGAGCCAAGTGATTTGCATTCCAACCATTATTTTGTAAATTGAGTTTGTGTCTTAGATGCCCTGTTTGTGAACAGAACTCCCATTCACCTGATGAAGGAGCAGTGCTCCAAAAGCTTGTGGTTTGCGCTACCAAATAACTTCTATAGACTTTAACCTGGTGTTCTGACACTTCTTACTGTGGTTACCTCAGTCCAATGCCGGCATCTCCACATCAGAGCCAAGTGACACAGAGACCTCTGGACCTCAGTCCAACTACAGTACATCATGCCTCCTGTTGGGAGAACCATGCAATGATGAGGTCCTCCCTTGCTGTCCTGCCCTTAGAGCCACCTTTGCACCAGGATGTATAATGCATAGCAGACCACCATGGTGCAGGAGAACTTCGGGGGTTATACTGGAGCACCCAGCCAGGTCGGTCCAGGCAGCGGAACCAAATCTTCAGGAGACTGAATCACCACTGAACAATGGGCTGGGTGGCAGCATGGGTCTTAGTATAGTGAGTCTCCACATCGGTCTGGAACGTCCACACTGGTGTCATCAGCAAGTACCTCTTGCACCCACAAACAATTCTAGAGGCTGGGTGGTCCTCCAAGAGCCCAGGACTGTCCGAGCTCCACAGGGTGAAGCTGTTATGCAGTGTCTGGGTGGTGTGCACATACGTGCATGATATTAAGGTGGTGGTTGCAGACCAGCTGCATGTTGAGTGGAAATTCTTCCGATTGATGAAGGCAACTGCTTGATCGTAGTGCCTCTGTCCTCCTGCTGCAACCTCTAGCCTGTGTTGTCCTTGTGTCCTTGCAGTGGCTGCTCAGCTCCCTCTCCTCACCACGTGCCCCTCACCCCCTCCCAGTCACCCATGTCCCCATGAGTCAATCCGACACCATCCGACACTGCCAATCCGACACCATCACCAGTGCCATGCTGGGCAGCCGACCATTGTCCCACCATTACCATGGCGGGCACAGAGAGCATTCGAGTGGCTGTGAGGGGATTCCATTGGTAACCCTTGAAGCATCGACGTGTGTGCACTCACCTGGATGTCTGGTGCACTGGCTCCCAGGAATGGCTTGCAGTTCAGGCAGACAGTGGAGAAGCTTCCTCGTGACTTGCATGTGACTTGTTGCCATGTTAGGAGCACTGCAGAATCCATGTAGTGTGAGGGGCTGTTTTACCACTTACAGAGTTCCCTCACTGGGGCAACAGCTGCCAGAGCTGCTGCTTGTAACTGTTGGTGGGGTCTGGGATAGAATGTCAGCAATAAACCATAGAGTCTGTCAGATGGCAGGGCAAGCAGAACGACATCCATGGGGTTGGGACTCGGCCTAATATGCAATCCTTTGGGGGCCATCCAGCGGGCAGGGGGAATACATGCAACATGAAACAAGCCACTGGTGGCCCCAAACCTGAGGACTCCCAGATCAGCATGAGCTTCCCCCTCAACCCCTGCACCATGCAGGCTCCCTATCCCATCCTGCATCATAGAAGTGGCTGAGCGCTCCCCTGCATTCCAGGGATTGGTGCTCAGTGGTAGTGACCTCTGCACTTCCCTTCGCTACTGCTGTGTCTGAACAACACTTTTATAGAGCAGTAGTGATTTGCGCTGGTGTGATATCACACCGGAAGCACCTGGGAGGAGGGAAGCTGCCATACTGAACTGGCTAATGACATTGAAATCCAGTCATTCTCAAGCTAATATGTTCCGCATGTGATTGGCACCATTCCAAAGGAAGATTGCAAACAATTATACTCTGGGCACAAATTGGATTTTTTTGCCTCGTACACTATTTTTCCAGCTCACTCACTGATTGATGGGCACGATGAGGTGATAAGATCGTGTCCAAGATTTTGAAGATAAAGAGTTATATTTGTATATGGTGTGGAAACATACTTAAAAGGGAATATGTAGAAAAGTGCCAAATGGCTTCATTCTGTGCTGTATGAATCTCAGTAAAAATGAAAATGTACTTACTGAAACAAGCCATACAGCAGCTGTTTGCAAGTGGAAGAAGAGTGCCTCCATCCTGAGGGAGAAAATACAGAATTAAATGAAAAATAATATCATTCATCTTTCTCCACAAGTATAGTTGCACACTTTTCATGAAGCTGAGAAAAGCACGGCAACAATGGGTCAAGACAAAGCTGCATGTCATATCTATGGTGCTGAATATAGGTCTAAACTTGGAGTCAGCACATTATAGAAAAGATAAAAGATGACATTAAAGGGACTGGCTGCATTTCAAGTACAGTCTCCTCTTGTATTTCACTCAGACTGCACTTGATAAACACAACAGCAGCACAGCACCTACTGTGAGCCTGCTCTAGCCCTAAAAAATGAAATAAAGACGGTTAACTCTACTGCCTCTGGGTGGAATTTTCAGGTCGCTAGGAATGCTTCCAATGTTTTATCAACAGAGTATTTACATCAGGAAACAGACAATCTGGCACCTATTTCACACATCTCCCAGCATGCATATTACAAAAAGAATAATTACGTAACAGCCTTACTGCCTGCTCTACTCTGGAAGAGCTTTGCTTTGTTAAGGGGAAGTTGTGTTTGACGAATTTATTGGATTTCTATGAGGATGTGACTAGTGTGGTAGACAGAGGGGAACCAGTGGATGTGGTGTTTCTAGATTTTCAAAAGGCGTTTGATGAAAGTGCCTCACAAAAGGTTGCTTCAGAAGGTTAGGGTGCATGGAGTTGAGGGTAAGGTGTTAGCGTGGATAGAGGATTGGTTGTCTAATAGGAGGCAGAGAGTTGGTATCAATGGGTGCTATTCTGACTGGCGGTTGGTGATTAGTGGAGTGCCGCAGGGATCGGTGCTAGGGCCTCAGCTATTTACCATTTATATAGATGATCTGGAGGAGGGGGCTGAGTGTAGGGTAACGAAATTTGCTGATGACACGAAGGTGAGTGGAAAAGCAAATTGCGCGGAGGGTGTGGAAAGTCTGCAGAGAGATCTGGATAGGCTGAGCGAGTGGGCGAGGACCTGGCAGATGGAGTATAATGTTAGCATGTGTGAGGTTATCCACTTTGGCAGAAATAATAGTAGGAGGGGTTACTATTTAAAGGGTGAAAAGCTGCAGCATGCTACGGTGCAGAGGGACCTGGGGGTCCTTGTGCATGAGTCGCAAAAACCCAGTCTGTAGGTGCAGCAGGTGATCAAGAAGGCGAATGGGATGTTGGCCTTTATAGTGAGGGGGATAGAATATAAAAGCAGGGAGGTCTTGCTGCAACTGTACAGGGCACTGGTGAGGCCGCAGCTGGAGTACTGTGTGCAGTTTTGGTCGCCGCACTTGCGGAAGGATATATTGGCCTTGGAGGGAGTGCAGAGGAGGTTCACGAGTCTGATACCGGAGATGAGGGGGTTGAACTATGAAGAGAGACTAAATAGACTGGGTCTGTACTCGTTGGAGTTTAGAAGGATGAGGGGGGATCTTATAGAGATGCATAAGATAATGAAAGGGATGGATAGGGTAGAGGTAGAGAGATTCTTCCCACTTAGAAAGGATAGCAGGACTAGAGGGCACAGCCTCAAGATAAGGGGGGGCAGTTTAGAACGGAGTTGAGGAGGAACTTCTTCACTCAAAGGGTGGTGAATCTCTGGAATTCTCTGCCTGTTGAAGTGGTGGAGGCTATCTCGCTAAATATATTTAAGTCACGGGTAGATAGGTTTCTGACAGACAAGGGAATTAAGGGTTATGGGGAGAGAGCGGGAAAGTGGAACTGAGCCACTTCAGATCAGCCATGATCTTACTGAATGGCGGAACAGGCTCGAAGGGCTAGATGGCCTACTCCTGCTCCTATTTCTTATGTTCTTATGTTCTATACCTGTAGAATCATAAAGTCACAGAACCAAACAGTGCAGAAAAGGACCTTCTTGATGAAATGGAGTGAGTCACAATGGACTCACAAGCACGGTGATGAAGTAGAACCCTTTAATACATCAGGGATTAGCCAAATGCAACATTAAAAGTGATGCACAGCTCCCTTCTGTGCAATTCTAATCTTTTCCTCCACTTATTAAATGGGTTAGAAAGAACATTTTCCTTACCACTTTGCATTTTTCTATTTGTTCCGTTAATGGGCAATATTCTGTTCGCTCTCTTGTAAGAAATCTTCCACCTACTTCCCTACAAGAAATTTCAGTGCATTCATCAACGCGATGTTTCTGGTTCGCCTAAAATAAAAACAAAGAGCTTCCTGTTTGATTAAAAGATTTTCAGCACAAACTTACAGGTCAAAATAACATGGGACTGCAGCAGTTCAAGAAAGCAGCTCACCACTATCTTCTCAAGGGGAATGAATGATGGGCAATAAATGCTGGCTCAGCCCGTGATGCCCACATCCCACAAATGATTTTTAAAAATTAGACATATTGATAAGAATGGCCTATATGCTGAGTAAAACTTCCTCCAAACTGCACCAATAATCTCCCTCTGGTCCAATATTAGGAATGCATCTCTTATTGTATCAATGTGACACAAGTTCTCTCTAACTGTTACTAAAAAGTCAATGTGAAGCTCTGGGTTCATGTCAAACAGAAACTGGATTAATATTGCTATGAATAATCTTACAGATTTAACCATTAATGATTTAAATCAGTTCAGAATTTAATTAATTTAAGGCATTTACAATGCACTAAAGCAGTTTGTACTTCAAAACTAGAAACAACCTAAAAAAACAAGTCAACAGGAGCATCAAAGAACAAAGAACAGTACAGCGCAGGAACAGGCCCTTCAGCCCACACAGTCTGTGCCTCGCTAATCTAATATTTTCTTGCCTCTATGTGGTTCATATCTCTCTATTTCTGCCTATTCATGTATCTATCCAGATGCCTCTTGAACATTGTTATAGAATTTACTTCCACCACCTCCTCTGGCAGCACGTTCCAGGCATTCAACACCCTCTGGGTGAAAAACCTGCCCCTTACATCTCTGTTAAACTTTCCCCCTCTCACTCTCAATCTATGCTCCTGAGTAAATGATCCTCCGACCCTGGGAAAAAGACCCTGACTATCCATTCTATCCAAGCCTGTCATAATCTTGTAAACTTCTATCAGCTCCCCCCTCATTCTCAGACACCCCAATGAAAACAATCCAAGTTTGTTCAACCTTTCTTCATAGTCCATTCCTTCTGAATCAGGCAACATCCTGGCAAATCTCTTCTGCACCCTTTCCAATGCATCAATATCCTTCTGGTAGTGTGGCAACCAGAATTGTACACAATGCTCCAAATGCGGCCTAACCAAAGTCTTACACAGCTGCAATATTATTTTCCAATTCCCGTACTCAATGCCCTGATCGATGAAAGCCAGCATGCCATACGCCTTCTTGACCACCTTGTCCACCTGAGCTGCCACTTTCAGGGAACTATGGATCTGCACGCCTAGATTCCTCTGTATGCTAATATTTCTACTGCTCCTTGTGGAACATCGTTGTCACAGATCTCCAGTTTGAAAAGTATCCTTCCACTGCTACTCTCTGCTTTCAATGCCCAATAAGAAGTCTCACAAAACCAGGTTAAAGTCCAACAGGTTTATTTGGCAGCACAAGCTTTCAGAGCGCTGCTCCTTCATCAGGTGAATGAGGACTTGTGTTCATAAACAGGGCAAATACAGACACAAATTCAATTTACCAGATAATGGTTGGAATGCTAGTCTTTATGGTAATCAAGTCTTAAAGGTACAGACAGCATGATTGCTCCACTCACATTGTCTGTACCTTTAAGACTTGATTACCTGTGAAGACTCGCATTCCAATCATTATCTTGTAAATTGAGTTTACAAGATAGGCTGGAGAGACTGGATAGACTGGGACTTTTTTCTCTGGAGCGTAGGAGGCTGAGGGGTGATCTTATAGAGGTCTATAAAATAATGAGGGGCATTGATCAGCTAGATAGTCAATATCTTTTCCCAAAGATAGGAGAGTCTAAAACTAGAGGGCATTGGTTTAAGCTGAGAGGGGAGAGATACAAAAGTGTCCAGAGGGGCATTTTTTCACACAGAGGGCAGTGAGTATCTGGGACAAGCTGCCAGAGGTAGTAGTAGAGATGGATACAATTTTGTCTTTTGAAAAGCATTTAGATAGTTACATGGGTACGATGGGTATGGAGGCGTATGGGCCAAATGCGGGTAATTGGGATTAGTTTAGGAGTTTAAAAAAAAGTGGCATGGACAATTTGGGCCAAAGGACCTGTTTCCATGCTATAAATCTTATGACTCTATGACCTCCCCTTCACAAAACCATGTTGCCTATCGCTAATAAATCGATTTTCTTCCAGATGTGAGCACATCCTGTCCCTCATTATCTGCAAATTCCATCCAAGCTACCCACCACCTGACTTGGAACTGTGGGCAGAATCTTGAGCCCACACTTTCCGTGCGTGAGATCACCTGGGTGGGGGGTTGTTTCCGTGCACAAGATCACCTGGGGTGTTGGGGGGCAGGGGGAGGGTGCGGGGGGAGCAGTGCTCAAAATACGGTAACACCTGGAAATTGTACATTTTGCCGGCGAGATTGTGATTTCTGATTTTCCGGGTCCCTCACTGGTGTTATAATCAGTTTAATGCTCACAATAGGTGAGAACTTTATTTTTATAAATTTAAGTGTGATTATACATCCACCTTGCTAAATTATTCCCCCCTCACTAAACTTTCACACTCGCCGATGTGATGTCAAGTTGGCACGGTTTACAAATATTTAGCCAAATGTGAACCTGTCGAGGGGATCCGTCTGGGGGTGCAAGGGTCAGTATAGCCCCTGGGGAAAAGGAACATGGCCAGGCAGAGACTTGGCAATACCCCTTTGCACTGTCCCATATCCTCACACGTTGAATATTCTCCGACACACACACTCATATCATGAATAATCCCTCACATCATATCCACACACACACACACTGCACCTGACCTGTACAAGAAATCCAGGTGAAATCAAGGGAGAACCATCAAAGATGCCAAGAAACAATACTGGACCAAGCTAGCGTCCCAGCCTAGCATCCCAGGCTAACCTCATGAATACCCACTGATTATGGCCAGCTCTACATGACAAAGATGAAGGAGTGTAGAATCACCAGCAAAGATGCACCCTCCCCATCACAGAATATGACAGTGCAGAAGAAGCCCTTCGGCCCATTGAGTCTGCACTGACACATGAAATGCCCTGACCTGCCCACCTAATCCCACTTGCCAGCATTAGATCCATAGCCTTGAATGTTATGGTGTGCTGAGTACTCATCCAGGTACTTTTTAAAAGGTGTGAGGCATCCCACCTCCATCAACCTCCCAAACAGCACATTCTAGACCGTCACCACCCTCTGGATAAAAAAGCTTTTCCTTAAATCCCCCCTAAACTTCCCACCCCTCACTTTTAATTTGTGTCTCTTCACAATTAACCTTTCAATTAAGGGGACCAGTACATCCTATTTATCCTGTGCATGACCCTCATAATCTTGAATAACTCAATCAGGTCACTCCTTGGTCTTCTCTGCTCCAGAAAAAACAACTCAAGACTATCCAGGCTCTCTTCATAACTTAACTTGAGTGGCACAGTGGCACAGTGGTTAGCATGCTGCCTCACAGCACCAAGGATCCCGATTCAATTACTGGCTTGGGTCACTGTATGGAGTTTACACTTTCTCCCCATGTCTGTGAGGGCTTCCTCCAGGTGCTCCGGTTGCCCCCCATAGTACAAAGCTGTTCGGGTGAGGTGGATCAGCCATACTAAATTGCCCCTTAGAGTCAGGGGAACTATCTAGAGTAAATGCATAGGATCATGGGGATAGGGTATGGATGAGATTGTGGTCAGTGCAGACTCAAGGGGCTGAATGGCCTCCTTCTGCACTGTAGAATTCTATGATTTTTAAATTTCCATTCCAGGCAGCATCTTGGTAAATCTCCTCTGCACCTCTTCCAGTGTGTTCACATCCTTCCTATCATGTGGCGACCAGACCTGCACATAGCACTCCAGCTGTGGCCTCACCAAAGTTCTAAACATTACCTCTCTGCTTTTGTAATCTATGTCCTGCTACAACAACGGATGAATGAACATCGCTTGACAATCACCAGGCAAGACTGTTCCCTTCCTGTTGGCGAACACTTCAGTGGTCACGGGCATTCAGCCTCTGACCTTCGGGTAAGCATTCTCCAAGGCGGCCTTCACGACACACGACAGCGCAGAGTCACTGAGCAGAGACTGATAGCCAAGTTCCGCACACATGGGGACGGTCTCAACAGGGATCTTGGGTTCAAGTCGCACTATCAGTAACCCCCGTGACTTGCCTGGGTTTGCAAAACCTCACTTACTGTACTGTCTGGAGACAATACACATCTCTTTAACCTGTGATCAGTGCTCCTTCCACACACATTGTCGGCCACTTCAGGTCTTGAACAGCAGGTTAGGTGTAAGGATTTGCATTCTAATCAGTAATCTGTAAACTGTCTGTGCTTTATATGCTCTGTCTGAGGCCAGAACTCTCCATTCACCTGACGAAGGGACTATCCCCGAAAGCTTGTGAGTCTATTATCAAATAAATTGGTTGGACTAAAACCTGGTGTTGTCAGACTTTTTACTGATTGATAAAGACAAGTGTGCCATATGCCTTTTTCATCACCCTATTTGCCTGCCTTTCTGCCTTCAGAGATCTATGGACAAAACAAACCAAGGTTCCTTTGTTCTTCGGAACTTCCCAGTGTCAGACCTTTCATAGTATACTTCCTTGTCAAATTACTCCTTCCAAAGTGCATCACCTCACACTTTTCAGGGTTAAACTCCATCTAATAAGAACATAAGAACATAAGAAATAGGAGCAGGAGTAGGCCATCTAGCCCTTTGAGCCTGCCCCGCCATTCAATAAGATCATGGCTGATCTGAAGTGGATTAGTTCCACTTTCCCGCTTTCTCCCCATAACCCTTAATTCCCCTGTCTGTCAAAAACCTATCTACCCGTGACTTAAATATATTTAGCGAGGCAGCCTCCACCACTTCAACAGGCAGAGAATTCCAGAGATTCACCACCCTTTGATTGAAGAAGTTCCTCCTCAACTCTGATCTAAACTGCTCCCCCCCTTATCTTGAGGCTGTGCCCTCTCGTCCTGCTATCCCTTCTAAGTGGGAAGAATCTCTCTAACTCTACCCTATCCATCCCTTTCATTATCTTATATGTCTCTATAAGTTCCCCCCTCATCCTGTTAAACTTCAACGAGTACAGACCCAGTCTATTTAGTCTCTCTTCATAGTCCATCTGCTACTTATCTGCCCATTTGACCATCTCGTCTATAGAGAAACATAGAAAAACTACAGCACAATACAGGCCCTTCGGCCCACAAAGTTGTGCCGAACATGTCCCTACCTCAGAGATTACTAGGCTTACCTATAACCCTCTATCTTACTAAGTTCCATGTACTTATCGCAAAATCTCTTAAAAGACCCTATCGAACCCGCCTCCACCACCGTTGCTGGCAGCCTATTCCATGTACCCACCACTCTCCAAGTGAAAACCTTACCCCTGACATCTCCTCTGTACCTATTCCCCAGCACCTTAAACCTGTGTCCTCTTGTGGCAACCATTTCAGCCCTGGGAAAAAGCCTCTGACTATCCACTTGATCAATACCTCTCAACGTCTTATACACCTCTATCAGGTCACCCCTCATTCTTCGTCTCTTCAAGGAGAAAAGGCTGAGCTCCCTCAACCTATCCTCATAAGGCATGCTCCCCAATCCAGGCAACAGCCTTGTAAATATCCTCTGTACCCTTTCTATGGCTTCCACATCCTTCCTGTAATGAGGCGACCAGAAGTGAATGTGAGGCGCAAGTGTGAGGTTATCCACTTTGGCAGGAATAATAGTAGGAAGGATTACTATTTAAAGGGCGAAAAGCTGCAGCATGCTACAGTGCAGAGGGACCTGGGGGTCCTTGTGCATGAGTTGCAAAAACCCAGTCTGCAGGACTCTTAAGGGAGAGGGAGATCAACCCCAAGTCGTAGTTCATGTGGGGACGCATGACATAGGGAGGTTAAGGGAAGGGGATATTAAGCAGAAATTTATGGCGTTGGGGTGGAAACTTAAGGCCAAGTCAGACAGAGTAGTTATCTCGGGACTCTTGCCTGTGCCACGGGATAGTTTAGAGCGGAACAGGGAGAGGGAAAGTTTGAACTCGTGGCTGAGGGGATGGTGCAGGAGGGAGGGGTTCAGGTTCTTGAACAATTGGGGCTCATTCTGGGGAAGGTGGGACCTCTACAAGAGTGACGGTCTACACCTGAATCAGAGGGGAACCAATATCTTGGGGGTAAAATTTGCAAAGGCTATGCAGGGGGGTTTAAACTGATTCAGAGGGGGGGTGGGATCCTGAGTAGCAGGGATGAAAGTGAGGGGGGCATAGATGAGGACTGCATTGCACAGCATCGTGGGGGTAGAGCGGAGCAGGGTTTGAAATGCGTATACTTTAATGCAAGGAGTATTCACAATAAAGTGGATGAACTTGCAGCGTGGATCAGTACTTGGAACTTTGATGTTGTGGCCATTTCAGAGACATGGATAGAGCAGGGTCAGGGATGGTTGTTGCAGGTTCCGGGGTTCAAATGCTTCAGTCAGAGTGGAGCTGGGGGAAGGGTAATTATGAGGCTATTAGGAGAGAATTAGGAAGCATAGGTTGGACTAGGAGACTACAGGGTCTCGGAACGTCCGAAATGTGGAGATTTTCAAGGAGCAGCTACTGCGAGTCCTTGATATGTATGTCCCTGTCAGGCAAGGAGGAATTGGTAGAGCTAGGGAACCGTGGTGCACTAAAAAAGTTGATTCGCTGGTTAAAAGGAAAAAGGAGGCTCATGTCAGGATGAGACTTGAGGGCTCAGGTAGTGCACTAGAAAGCTTTAGATTGGCTAGGAGGGAGTTAAAGAGTGAGTTAAGAAGGGCTAAAAGAGGACATGAGAAGACTTTGGCTGATAGGATTAAGGAGAATCCTAAGGCGTTCTATATCTTCTGTTAAGAACAGAAGATTGGTTAGGGCAAGATTAGGGCCAGTTAGAGACAGCAGTGGGAGGTTATGTGTAGAACCGGAAGAGATTGGAGAGGCATTGAACCAATATTTCTCTTCGGTATTCACGCAGGGGGACATAAATGTAGCTGTGGAGAACACTGGGTTGCAGGGTTGTAAACTGGACAGTATTGCAGTTGATAGGGAGGATGTGCTAGATATTCTTGAGGGTTTGAAAATAGATAAGTCCCCTGGGCCAGACGAGATTTACCCTAGGATTCTCTGGGAGGCAAGAGAGGCGATTGCAGAGCCTCTGGCTCTGATCTTCAGGTCGTCGTTGGCCACAGGTGTAGTGCCAGAAGATTGGAGGATAGCGAATGTTGTCCCATTGTTTAAGAAGGGGAACAGAGACTTCCCCGGGAATTATAGACCGGTGAGTCTTACTCCTGTTGTGGGTAAGGTTTTAGAAAAAATTATTAGGGATAGGATTTATAGTTATTTAGAGAGTAATGAATTGATTGGAGATAGTCAGCATGGTTTTGTAGAGGGTAGGTCGTGCCTTACTAACCTTATTGAGTTTTTTGAGAAAGTGACCAAAGAGGTGGATGGGGGTAAGGCAATTGACGCGGTATATATGGACTTTAGTAAGGCTTTTGATAAGGTTCACCATGGAAGGCTTCTGCAGAAAATGCAGATGTATGGGATTGAGGGTGATTTAGGTAATTGGATCAGGAATTGGCTAGCGGATAGGAGTCAGAGGGTGGTGGTTGATGGTAAGTATTCGTCATGGAGTTCGGTTACTAGCGGTGTGCCTCAGGGATCTGTTTTGGGGCCACTGCTGTTTGTAATTTTTATAAATGATCTGGATGAGGGTATAGTTGGGTGGATTAGTAAATTTGCTGATGACACCAAAGTCGGAGGTATGGTAGATAGTGAGGAAGGGTGTCATAGTTTACAGAGAGACTTGGACAAGTTGCAGAGCTGGGCCGAGAGGTGGCAGATGGAGTTTAATGCGGAAAAGTGTGAGGTAATTCACTTTGGCAGGAATAACAGATGTGTAGAGTATCGGGCTAACGGTAGGACTCTGAATAGTGTTGATGAACAGAGGGATCTAGGTGTATGTGTACATAGATCCCTGAAAGTTGGGAATCAAGTAGATAAGGTTGTTAGGAAGGCATACGGTGTCTTGGCGTTTATTGGTAGGGGGATTGAATTTAGGAGCCGCAGCGTCATGTTGCAACTGTACAAAACTCTGGTGCGGCCGCACTTGGAGTATTGTGTGCAGTTCTGGTCCCCACATTATAGGAAGGATGTGGAGGCATTGGAGAGGGTGCAGAGGAGGTTTACCAGGATGTTGCCTGGTATGGAGGGGAGGTCCTATGAGGAGAGACTGAGGGATTTGAGGTTGTTTTCGTTAGAAAGAAGGCGGCTAAGAGGGGACCTTATTGAAACATATAAGATGATTAGAGGTTTAGATAGGGTGGACAGTGATAGCCTTTTTCCTCGGATGGAGAAAGCTAGCACGAGGGGGCATAGCTTTAAATTAAGGGGTGGTAGTTATAGGATGGATGTCAGAGGTAGGTTCTTTACCCAGAGAGTGGTGAGGGATTGGAATGCCCTGCCTGCTGCAGTTGTAAATGCGCCTAGTTTGGGGGCGTTTAAGAGATCCGTGGATAGGTTTATGGATGGAAAGGGATTGGTTTAGGTTAGAAGGTCATTGCTTTTTAATTGGTCGGCACAACATCGTGGGCCGAAGGCCTGTTCTGCACTGTAATGTTCTATGTTCTATGTTCTACAGGTGCAGCAGGTGGTCAGGAAGGCAAATGGGATGCTGGCCTTCATAGCGAGGGGGATTGAATATAAAAGTAAGGAGGTCTTGCTGCAACTGTACAGGGCACTGGTGAGGCCGCAGCTGGAGTACTGTGTGCAGTTTTGGTCGCCGCACTTGCGCAAGGATATTTTGGCCTTGGAGGGAGTGCAGAGGAGGTTCACTCGGCTGATACCGGAGTTGAGGGGGTTGAGCTATGAAGAGAGGCTGAATAGACTGGGCTTGTACTCGTTAGAGTTAGAAGGATGAGGGGAGATCTTATTGAGACGTATAAGATGATGAAAGGGATGGATAGGGTAGAGGTGGTGAGGTTCTTCCCGCTCAGAAAGGACAGCAGGACTAGAGGGCACAGCCTCAAGGTAAGGGGGGTGCAGTTTAGAACAGAGTTGAGGAGGAACTTCTTCACTCAAAGGGTGGTGAATCTCTGGAATTCTCTGCCCGTTGAAGTGGTGGAGGCTGCCTCACTAAATATATTTAAGACGCCTGTAGATAGGTTTTTGGTAGGCAAGGGGATTAAGGGTTATGGGGAGAGGGCGGGAATGTGGAACTGAGCCACTTCAGATCAGCCATGATCTTATTGAATGGCGGGGCAGGCTCGAAGGGCTAGATGGCCTACTCCTGCTCCTATTTCTTATGTTCTTATGTTCTTATCTTCTTATGTAGAACTGAGCACAGTACTCCAAGTGGGGTCTGACTAGGGTCCTATATAGCCGCAACATTATCTCACGACTCCTAAACTCAATTCCTCGATTGATGAAGGCCAGTACACCCTACGTCTTCTTAACCACAGCTTCAAACTGCGCAACTGCTTTGAGCGTCCTATGAGCTCAGACCTCAAAATCCTTCTGCTCTTCCACACTGCCAAGAGTCCTACCATTAATATTATATTCTGCCATCCTATTTGACTTGCCTGGTCTTCCTGTAACCCAAGACACTCAACCTCACTGTTAACCACCCGGCCAATCTTTGTGTCATTGGCAAACTTACTGATCCTACACCCAGACAGTCATCCATGTCATTTATATAAATGATGAACAATAGGCAGCTCAGCACAGATCTCTGTGGTACGCCACTGATCACTGGACTCCAGTCACTAAAGCAGCTGTCTGTCACCACTCTCTGTCTTCTACCACTAAGCCAATTATGAATCCACCTTATCAGATCATCCTGTATCCCATGTGCATTAGCCTTCTTAATAAGTCTCCCATATGGGACTTTGTCAAAGGCTTTGCTGAAATCCATTTAAACTACATCAACTGCACTACCCTCATCCACACATCCATCAGGCCCTGGGGACTTGTCTACCTAAATGTTTCTCAAGAATCCCAAAACACCTCCTTTCTGATCTCAACATGACTCAAACTATCTACACATCTTTGCCCAGACTGATCATCCACTAAGTCCTTCTCTGTGGCGAATTCTGACACAAAGTACTCATTTAATGTCTCGCCCATATCCCCTGGTTCCACACATAGATTCTCTCCTTTGTCCTTGAGAGGGCCAACTCTCTCCCTGGCTACCCTCTTGCTCTTTATATATATAAGTCTTGGGATTTTCCTTTATCCTGCTGGCCAATGCTTTTTCATGACCCCTTTTAACCCTCCTTACTCCTTGCTTAGGTTTCTTCCTACTTTCCTTGTATTTCACACTTGCTTCGTGTGTTCCCAACCTCCTGGCTTTGACAAATGCTTCCTTTTTCTCTTTGACAAGGCTCACAATATCTCTCGTCATCCAAGGTTCCCAAAACTTGCCATCCTTATCCTTCATCCTTACAGGAATGTGCTGGTCCTGAATCCCTATCAATTTACACTTGAAAGAACATAAGAACATAAGAACATAAGAAATAGGAGCAGGAGTAGGCCACCTAGCCCTTCGAGCCTGCCCCGCCATTCAATAAGATCATGGCTGATTTGCCCTCAAATATCTGTCCCCAATCTACATTCTTCAGTTTCTGCCTAATATTGTTATAATTAGCTTTCCCCCAGTTTAGCGCCTTAAGTTGAGGACTACATTTATCTTTATTCATCAATACCTTAAAGCTTACTAAATTGTTGGCATAGAACATAGAACATTACAGCGCAGAACAGGCCCTTCGGCCCACGATGTTGCGCCGACCAGTTAAAAAAAAACAACAACAATGACCCACTAACCTAAACCAATCCCTTTTCGTCCATAAACCTGTCCACAGACCTCTTAAACGCCCCCAAACTAGGCGCATTTACAACTGCAGCAGGCAGGGCATTCCAATCCCTCACCACCCTCTGGGTAAAGAACCTACCCCTGACATCAGTCCTATAACTACCCCCCCTTAGTTTAAAGCCATGCCCCCTCGTGCTAGATTTTTCCATCAGAGGAAAAAGGCTATCACTATCCACCCTATCTAAACCTCTAATCATCTTATATGTTTCAATAAGATCCCCTCTTAGCCGCCTTCTTTCCAGCGAAAACAACCCCAAATCCCTCAGCCTCTCCTCATAGGATCTCCCCTCCATACCAGGCAACATCCTGGTAAACCTCCTCTGCACCCTCTCCAAAGCCTCCACATCCTTCCTGTAATGTGGGGACCAGAACTGCACACAATACTCCAAGTGCGGCCGCACCAGAGTTGTGTACAGTTGCAACATAACGCTACGACTCCTAAATTCAATCCCCCTACCAATAAACGCCAAGACACTGTATGCCTTCTTAACAACCTTATCTACTTGATTCCCAACTTTCAGGGATCTATGTACACATACACCTAGATCCCTCTGCTCCTCCACACTATTCAAAGTCTTCCCGTTAGCCCTATACTCAACACATCTGTTATTCCTACCAAAGTGAATTACCTCACATTTCTCTGCATTAAACTCCATCCGCCACCTCTCGGCCCAGCTCTGCAGCCTGTCTAAGTCTTCCTGCAAACTATGACACCCTTCCTCACTATCTACCACACCTCCAACTTTGGTGTCATCAGCAAATTTACTGATCCACCCAACTATACCCTCATCCAGATCATTAATAAAAATCACAAACAGCAGTGGCCCCAACACAGATCCCTGAGGCACACCACTTGTAACCGAACTCCATGATGAATATTTACCGTCAACCACTACCCTCTGTCTCCTATCCGCTAGCCAATTCCTAATCCAGTTCCCTAGATCACCCCCAATCCCATACATCTGCATTTTGTGCAGAAGCATACTGCTCCCCTACTGAAATATCGACCACCTGGCTGGGCTCATTCCCCAATACCAGGTCCAGTATGGCCCCTTCCCTAGTTGGACTATCTATATACTGTTTCAAGAAGCCCCCTTGGATGCTCCTTACAAACTCTGCCCCATCCACGCCACTAGCACTAAGGGTGTGGATGGGGAAGAGGAGAATATAGGGTAAGTTAAAACCTCCCACCACAACAACCCTGTTACTTTTACACCTTGCCAAAATCTGTCTCTATTTCCTGCTGGCAGTTGGGTGATCAACTGCAGGGCTGTAGGGAAAAGCCTGGGAACTATAGGTCAATGAACCTCACATCTGTGATAGGTAAATTGTTGGAAGATATTTTGAGAGAGAGGATCTACAGACATTTAGAGACTCAAGGACTGATTAGGGACAGTCAGCATGACTTTGTGAGTGGAAAATCATGTCTCTCAAATTTGATTGAGTTTTTTGAACAGGTAATCAAGAAGGTAGATGAGGGCAGTGCAGTTGATGTTGTCTCCATGGACTTTAGCAAGGCCTTTGACAAGGTACTGCATGGTAGGTTGTTGCATAAGGTTAAATCTCACGGGATCCAGGGTGAGGTATCTAAATGGATACAAAATTGGCTTCTTGACAGAAGCCAGAGGTAGAGAGTTGTTTTTCAAATTGGAAGCCTATGACCAGTAGTGTGCCTCAGGGATCAGTGCTGGGTCCACTATTATTTGTCATTTATATTAATGATTTGGATGAGAATATAGGAGGCATGGTTAGTAAGTTTGCAGATGATATCAAGATTGGTGGCATAGTGGACAGTGAAGAAAGTTATCTCCAATTGCAATGGGATCTTGATCAATTGGGCCAGTGGGCTGATGAATGGCAGATGGAGTTTAATTTAGACAAATGCGAGGTGATGCATTTTGGTAGATTGAACCAGGGCAGGACTTACTCAGTTAACGGTAGGGCATTGGAGAGAGTTACAGAACAAAGGGATTTGGAGTACATGTTCATAGCTCCTTGAAAGTGGAGTCACAGGTGGACAGAGTGGTGAAGAAGGCATTCAGCATGCTTGGTTTCATCGGTCAGAACATTGAATACAGGAGTTGGGACGTCTTCTTGAAGTTGTACAAGACATTGGTAAGGTCACACTTGGAATACTGTGTACAGTTCTGGTCACCCTATTATAGAAAGGATATTATTAAACTAGAAAGAGTGCAGAAAAGATTTACTAGGATGCTACTGGGACTTGATGGATTGAGTTATAAGGAGGAGCTGGATAGAATGAAACTTTTTTCTCTGGTGCGTAGGAGACTGAGGGGTGATCTTATAGAGGTCTATAAAATAATGAGGGGAACATCAGCTAGATAGTCAATATCTTTTTCAGAGGTAAGGGAGTCTAAAACTAGAGGGCATAGGTTTAACGTGAGAGGGGAGAGGTAAAGTGTTCAAAGGGTCAATTTTTTCACAAAGAGGGTGGTGAGTGTTTGGAATAAGCCGCCAGAGGTAGTAGTAGAGGCAAGTACAAATTTGTCTTTTAAAAAGCATTTGGATAGTTACATGGATACGATGGGTATAGACGGATATGGGCCAAATACGGGCAATTAGGATTAGTTTAGGGGTTTAAAAAAATGAGCAGCATGGACAAGTTGGGCCATAGGGCCTATTTCCATGCTCTAAACCTGTCTGACTCTATGACTCAATGACCTATTGTAAATCCCCAACATTGTGACTACACCCTTCCTACTCCTGAGCTCTACCCATATTGCCTCACTAAATGAGCCCTCCAACATGTCCTCCTGGAGTACAGCTGTGATATTCTCCTTAACTGTCTCTGACTGGTCCTAATCTTGCCCTAAAAGATTGGTTAGGGCAAGATTAGGACCAGTCAGAGGCAGTAGTGGGAAGTTGTGCGTGGAGCCTGAAGAGATAGGAGAGGCACTAAATGAATATTTTTCGTCAGTATTCATGCAGGAAAAAGTCAATGTAGTTGAGGAGAATACTGAGATACAGTCTTTTAGACTAGACGGGATTGAGGTACATAAGGAGGAGGTGTTAGCAATTCCTGAGAGTATGAATATAGATAAGTCCCCTGGGCCGGATGGGATTTACCCTAGGATTCTCTGGGAGGCTAGGGAGGAGATTACAGAGCCTTTGGCTTTGATCTTCATGTCGTCATTGGCTACAGGTATAGTGCTGGAAGACTGGAGGATAGCAAATGTTGTCCCCTTGTTCAAGAAGGGGAGTCGAGACCATCCTGGGAATTATAGACCAGCGAGCCTTACTTCTGTTGTGGGCAAAGTTTTGGAAAGAATTATAAGAGATAGGATTTATAATCATCTAGAGAGAAATAAATTGATTAGGGATAGACAACACGGTTTTGTGAAGGGTAGGTCGTGCTTCACAAACCTTATCGAGTTTTTTGAAAAGGTGACCAAAGAGGTGGATAAGGGTAAGGCAGTTGATGTGGTGTATATGGATTTTAGCAAAGCATTTGATAAGGTTCCCCATGGTAGGCTACTGCAGAAAATGCAGATGCATGGGATTGAGGGTGATTTAGCAGTTTGGATCAGGCATTGGCTACCCGATAGAAGACAGAGGGTGGTGGTTGATGGGAAATATTCAACCAGGAGTTCAGTTACAAGTGGTGTACGTCAGGGATCTGTTTTGGGGCCACTGCTGTTTGTCATTTTTATAAATAACCTAGATGAGGGTGTGGAAGGATGGGTTAGTAAATTTGCTGATGACACCAAAGTCGGAGGAGTTGTAGACAGTGAGGATGGATGTTACAGTTTGCGGAGGGACATAGATAAGCTGCAGAGCTGGGCTGAGAGGTGGCAAATGGAGTTTAATGTGGAAAAGTGTGAGGTGATTCACTTTGGTAAGAGTAACGGGAGTACAGAATATGGGGCTAATGGAAGGACTCTTGGAAGTGTCGACGAGCAGAGAGATCTCGGGGTACATGCGCATAGATCCCTGAAAGTTGGCACCCAGGTTGATAAGGTTGTTAAGAAGGCGTACGGTGCGTTAGCTTTTATTGGTAGAGGCATTGAATTTCAGAGCCGTGAGGTCATGTTACAACTGTACAAAACTCTGGTGCGGCTGCACTTGGAGTATTGCGTACAGTTCTGGTCGCCGCATTGTAAGGATGTGGAGGCATTGGAAAGGATGCAGAGGAGGTTTACCAGGATGTTGCCTGGTATGGTGGGAAGGTCTTATGAGGGAAGGCTGAGGGACTTGAGGTTGTTTTTGTTAGAAAGAGGAAGGTTGAGAGGCGACCTAATTGAGGCATACAAGATGATCAGAGGGTTAGATAGGGTGGACAGTGAGAGCCTTTTTCCTCAGATGGTGACAGCTAACACGAGGGGACATAGCTTTAAATTGAGGGGTAGTAATTATAGGACGGATGTCAGAGGTAGGTTCTTTACTCAGAGGGTAGTAAGGGCGTGGAATGCCCTGCCTGCAGCAGTTGTGGACTCGCCAACTTTAAAGGCGTTCAAATGGTCAGTGGATCGGCATATGGATAACATTGGAATAGTTTAGGTTAGAGGGTCATTAGATTGGTTCCACTGGTCAGCGCAACATCGAGGGCCAAAGGGCCTGTACTGCGCTGTAATGTTCTATGTTCTATTAACTAGTGGTACAACTCCCCCATCCCTTTTACATCCCCCTCCATCTCATTTGAAACATCTGTATCCTGGAATGTTAAGCTGCCAATCCTGCGCTTCTTGAACCAAACCTTTGTAATGGCAACAACATCATGGTTCCAAGTACTAATCCAAGCTCTAAGTTCATATGGCTTACCTGTCATACTTCTTGCATTGGAACAAATCCATTAGACCCTCTTTGATTAGCAAACACACCCTGCCTGCTATTTCTCTGAGTCTTACTGGCCCTACTCTCTGGATCCCCTACAGCTCATTCACCTTTGCTTTGGTTCCCACGCTGCCCTGCCAAGCTAATTTAAATCCTCCCGTGTGATACTAGAAAACCTCCCGGTCAGAATATTTATGCCCTCCAATTTAGATGGAACCCATCCTTCTTGTACAGGTCCCATCTGCCCCGGAAGAAACCCCAATGGTCCAGCTATATGAAACCTTCCCTCCTACACCAGCTGTTTAGCCATATGTTGAGCTGCACTATCTTCCTATTCCTAACCTCACGAGCTTGTGGCACAGGGAATACTCCTGAGATTACAACCCTCGAGGTCCTGCTTTTTAACTTCTACCTAACTCCCTAAACTGCTGCTGCAGGATCCCATCACTCTCCCTGGCTATGTCGTTAGTACCAATATGTACCACAACCTCTGGCTGTTCACCCACTCCCTTCAGAATGCTTTCTGTCAGTTCAGACACATCCTGGACCCTGGCACCAGGGAGGCAACATACCATTCTGGAGTCTCTTTCACATCCACAGAAGCACCTATCTGCACCCCTATCTATACAGTCCCCTATAACTATTGCTCAAGTTCTCTTTGTCCCTCACTACTTAACAACAGAGCTAGCTGTGATGGCACTGCTTTGGCTGCTGCTGGTATCCCCGATAGGCCATCTTCCCCAACAGTATCCAAAATGATATACTTGTTAGCGAGAGGGGGATGACCACAGGGGATTCCGGCACTGACTGCTTGTCCCTTCTCGTGGTCACCCATCTATCTAAAACATAAGAACATAAGAAATAGGAGCAGGAGTAGGCCATCCAGCCCTTCGAGCCTGCCCCGCCATTCAATAAGATCATGGCTGATCTGAAGTGGCTCAGTTCCACTTTCCCGCTTTCTCCCCATAACCCTTAATCCCCTTGCCTACCAAAAACCTATCTACCCGTGTCGTAAATATATTTAGCGAGGCAGCCTCCACCACTTCAACGGGCAGAGAATTCCAGAGATTCAGTACCCTTTGAGTGAAGAAGTTCCTCCTCAACTCTGTTCGAAACTGCACCCCCGCTTATCTTGAGGCTGTGCCCCCTAGTCCTACTGTCCTTTCTGAGTGGGAAGAACCTCTCAACCTCTACCCTATCTATCCCCTTCATCATCTTATACGTCTCAATAAGATCCCCCCTCATCCTTCTAAACTCCAATGAGCACAAGCCCAGCCTATTCAGCCTCTCTTCATAGCTCAACCCCCTCAACTCCAGTATTAGCCTAGTGAACCTCCTTAGCGCTCCCTCCAAGGCCAAAATATCCTTGCGCAAGTGCGGCGACCAAAACTGCACACAGTACTCCAGCTGCGGCCTCACCAGTGCCCTGTACAGTTGCAGCAAGACCTGCCTACTTTTATATTCAATCCCCCTCGCTATGAAGGCCAGCATCCCATTCGCCTTCCTGACCACCTGCTGCACCTGCAGACTGGATTTTTGCGACTCATGCACAAGGACCCCCAGGTCCCTCTGCACTATAGCATGCTGCAGCTTTTTGCCCTTTAAATAGTAGTCCCTCCTACTATTATTCCTGCCAAAGTGGATAACCTCACACTTGCCAACTTGGTATTCCATCTGCTAGGTCCTCGCCCACTTGCTTAGTCTATCTAGATCCCTCTGCAGACTTTCTACACCCTCCGCACAATTTGCTTTTCCACTTATCTTTGTGTCATCAGCAAATTTCGACACCTTACACTCAGCTCCCTCCTCCAGATCATCTATCTAAATGGTAAATAGCTGAGGCCCCAGCACCGATCCCTGGGGAACTCCATTAGTCACCAACTGCCAATCCGAATAGCACCCATTGACACCTACTCTCTGCCTCCTATTTGACAGCCAATCCTCTATCCACGCTAACACCTTACCCCCAACTCCATGCACCCTAACCTTCTGAAGCAACCTTTTGTGCGGCACCTTATCAAACGCCTTCTGAAAATCAAGAAACACCACATCCACCGGTTCCCCTCTGTCCACCGCACTAGACACATCCTCATAGAATTCCAATAAATTCGTCAGACACGACTTCCCCTTAACGAATCTGTGCTGCGTCTGCTCTATCAAACAATTTTTCTCAAGGTGCCTCGCTATCTCCTTTGATGACGGATTCAAGCATTTTTCCCACAACAGACGTTAAACTAACCAGCCTATAATTTCCTGCCTTTTGCCTGCTACCCTTTTTAAACAGCGGCGTAACATTAGCCGTTTTCCAATCTTCCAGCACTTCCCCAGAATCCAGCGAGGTTTGGAAAATAATCACTAAGGCATCCACTATCACCTCTGCCATTTTCTTCAGAACCCTGGGATGCATTCCATCCGGTCCTGGGGACTTATCCACCATCAGTCCCGCTAGTCTATCGAGCACTACCTCTCTAGTGACAGTGATCACATTCAGGCCCTCAACTCCTGCCATCCTTCTATCTCTAATACCTGGCAAACTATTCACGTCCTCCTCCGTGAAGACCGAAGCAAAAAACTTATTTAATGCCTCAGCCATTTCCTCATCCCCTACCACTAAATCCCCCCTCTCATCCTCTAAGGGTCCAACATTCACCCTAGTGAATGACAGGGACTGGGATCACTCTTTCCAAGAGGATCCCTCACAACAAGGTCCCTAATTCTACCTGCCTCATTACATAACATCTGCCTTCACTATGTCTCTAAAACATTTATCTATGACGCTTTCTGCTACCTTCATGCTCCTAAGTGCATCCAACTGCTGCTCCAACCTATCCATGTAGTCTGTAAGGAGTTGTAATTGGGTGCACTGCCTGCAGACATGGTCATCCGAGATGCTGGAAGCGTCACAGATCTCTCACATCTCACACATGCAGCACTAACCCCACTGACCCACATTTTGAGCACCAACTAAATATTTGAGAAAGTTTATAAAACTTATCTTCACTTTCACAGTAGCCTTTTTTTTGGTCAGAGGAGGAGGGAGGGAGATAAACACTAATCTAGTGTTTAGGGCTTTCTGCTCCTTGACACCAGATCTTCCGCTTCCCACTTCTTGTAGATGTTGCTGGTCTGACTTCTCCTAGAATACACCAGTGAAGTCCCTCAGCTGCTTCTATTGGATTCATTGGGCAGGGAATTTCACAGATTCACAGCCCTTTATGTGAAGAAGTTCCTTCTCAACTCAGTCCTAAATCTGCTTCCCCTTATTTTGAGGCAATGCCCCCTAGTTCTCGTTTCACTTGCCAGTGGAAACAACCTTCCTGCTTCTATTTTATCTATTCCCTTCATAATCTTATATATTTCAAAAAGATTCCTCCTCATTCTTCTAAATTCCAATGAGGCCGCAGCTGGAGTACTGTGTGCAGTTTTGGGCGCCGCACCTGCACAAGGATATTTTGGCCTTGGAGGGAGTGCAGAGGAGGTTTACTAGGCTGATACCGGAGTTGAGGGGGTTGAGCTATGAGGAGAGGCTGAATAAACTGGGCTTGTCCTCGTTAGAGTTTAGAAGAATGAGGGGAGATCTCATTGAGACGTATAAGATGATGAATGGGATGGATAGGATAGAGGTGGAGAGACTCTTCCCGCTCAAAAAAGACAGTAGGACTAGGGGGCACAGCCTCAAGATAAAAGGGGGGCGGTTTAGAACGGAGTTGAGAAGGAACTTCTTCACTCAAAGGGTGGTGAATCTCTGGAATTCTCTGCCCGTTGAAGTGGTGGAGGCTGCCTCGCTAAATATTTTTAAGACGCGGGTTGATGGGTTTTTGATAAGAGAGGGGATTAAGGGTTATGGGGAGAAAGCGGGAAAGTGGAACTGAGCCACGACAGATCAGCCATGATCTTATTGAATGGCGGGGCAGGCTCGAAGGGCTAGATGGCCTACTCCTGCTCCTATTTCTTATGTTCTTATGTTATGTTCTTATATAGTCCAGGTCTACTCAGTCTCCCCTCATAAGCCAACACTCTCAACTTAATGAATCTCCTTTGCACCCCCTCCAATGCCAGTATATCCTTTCTCAAGTAAGGAAACCAAAACTGTACACAGTACTCCAGGTGTGGCCTCACCAGCACCTTATACAGCTGCAACATAACCTTGATGTTTTTAAACTCCATCTCTCTAGCAATGAAGGACAAAATTCCATTTACCTTCTTAATTACCTGCTGTACCTGCAAACCAACTCCTTGAGATTCCTGCAGAAGGACACCCAGGTCCCTCTGCACAGCAGCATGCTGCAATTTTTTACCATTTAAATAATAGTCCATTTTGCTGTTATTCCGACCAAAATGGATGACCTCACATTTATTAACATTGTACTCCATCTGATCTTTTACTTGATTCAATTTATTATTGTCACATCTATTATGTACAGTAAAAACTATTGTTTCTTGCGCACGACACAGTTGAAACATACCATTCATAGAGAAGGAAACAAGAAAGTGCAGAATGCAGTGTTACAGTCATAGCTCTGGTGTGGAGAAAGATCAATTTAATGCAAGGTAAGTCCTTTCAAAAATCTGACAGCAGCAGGAAAGAAGCTGTTCTTGAGTTGGTTGGTATGTAACCTCAGAGTTTTGTACCTTTTCCTGACAGAAGAAGGTGGAAGAGAGAATGTCCAGGGTACGTGGGGTCCTTAATGGTGGATATTTTCCAAACGTCGCTGGATTCCGGGGAAGTGCCGGAAGATTGGAAAACGGCTAATGTTACGCTGTTGTTTAAGAAGGGTGGCAGGCAAAAGGCGGGGAATTATAGGCTGGTTAGTTTAACGTCTGTTGTAGGTAAAATGTTAGAATCCGTCATCAAGGAGGAAATAGCGAGGCATCTTGAGGGGAATTGCTTGATAGAGCAGACGCAGCACGGTTTCGTTAAGGGGAAGTCGTGTCTGACAAATTTATTGGAGTTCTATGAGGATATGTCTAGGGCGGCGGATAGAGGAGAGCCGGTGGATGTGGTCTTTCTTGATTTTCAGAAGGCGTTTGACAAGGTACCTCACAAAAGGTTATTGCAGAAGGTAAGGGGGCATGGAGTTGGGGGTAGGGTGTTAGCGTGGATAGAGGATTGGTTGTCAAATAGGAGGCAGAGTGGGGGTTAATGGATGCTATTCGGATTGGCGGTTGGTGACTAGTGGAGTGCCCCAGGGGTCGGTGCTGGGGCCTCAGCTATTTACCATTTATATAGATGATCTGGAGGAGGGAACCGAGTGTATGGTGTCGAAATTTGCTGATGACACCAAGATTGGTGGAACGGCAAATTACGCGGAGGGTGTGGAGAGTCTGCAGAAGGATCTAGATAGGCTGGGCGAATGGGCCAGGAACTGGCAAATGGAATTTAATGTTGGCAAGTGCGAGGTGGTCCACTTTGGTAGGAATAATGGTAGGAAGGACTATTACTAACGTGGCGAAAAACTGCAGCAGGCGACGGTGCAGAGGGACCTCGGGGTCCTTGTGCATGAGTCGCAAAAACCCAGCCTGCAGGTGCAGCAGGTGATCAGGAAGGCGAATGGGATGCTGGCCTTCATAGCGAGGGGGATTGAATATAAAAGTAGGGAGGTCTTGCTGCAGCTGTATAGGGCATTGGTGAGGCCGCAGCTGGAGTACTATGTGCAGTTTTGGTCGCCGCACTTACGCAAGGATATTTTGGCCTTGGAGGGAGTGCAGAGGAGGTTTACTAGGCTGATACCGGAGTTGAGGGGGTTGAGCTATGAGGAGAGGCTGAATAAACTAGGCTTGTACTTGTTAGAGTTTAGAAGAATGAGGGGAGATCTCATTGAGACATATAAGATGATGAATGGGATGGATAGGACAGAGGTGGAGAGGCTCTTCCCGCTCGGAAAGGATAGTAGGACTAGGGGGCACAGCCTTAAGATAAAGGGGGGTGTGGTTTAGAACGGAGTTGAGGAGGAACTTCTTCACTCAAAGGGTGGTGAATCTCTGGAATTCTCTGCCCGTTGAAGTGGTGGAGGCTGCCTCGCTAAATATTTTTGAGACGCGGGTTGATGGGTTTTTGATAGGCGAGGGGATTAAGGGTTATGGGGAGAGGGCGGGAATGTGGAACTGAGCCACGACAGATCAGCCATGATCTTATTGAATGGCGGGGCAGGCTCGAGGGGCTAGATGGCCTACTCCTGCTCCTATTTCTTATGTTCTTATGTTAATTATGCTGGCTGCTTTGCCGAGATAGCGGGAAGTGTAGACAGAGTCAATCGATGGAGGCTGGTTTGCGTGGTGGATGGGGCTACATTCACAACCTTTTGTAGTTTCTGCCAGACCCTTGCCCACTCACATGAACTATCTCTATCCCTTTGCAGACATTCAGTGTCCTCTGCACACTTGGCTTTACCAGTCATCTTAGTGTCATCTCCCTATTCACGTATCTATGCAGATGTCTCTAAAATGTGGCAAATGTGCCTGCTTACATCACTTCCTCTAGCAGCGTGTTCCAGGCACCCACCATCTTTTGTGTGAAAAAACTTCCCCATACATCTCCCTTAAATTTTCCCCCTCTTACCTTCAATCTGTGCTTCCTTGTCATTGACATTTCCATCCTGGGAAAAAGCCTCTGACTATCCTCCCTGTTGACTATGCTTCTCATAATTTTGTAGACCTCTATCAGGTCCCTCTTTCCCAGAAGACATCCATATATCTAAAGGCCTTCCTCGAGACCGGCTCGTTAAGCACCTGGTCATTAGAACATAAGAACATAAGAAATAGGAGCAGGAGTAGGCCATCTAGCCCTTCAAGCCTGCCCCGCCATTCAATAAGATCATGGCTGATCTGTCGTGGCTCAGTTCCACATTCCCGCCCTCTCCCCATAACCCTTAATCCCCTCGCTTATCAAAAACCTATCAACCGGCGTCTTAAAAATATTTAGCGAGGCAGCCTCCACCACTTCAACGGGCAGAGAATTCCAGAGATGCACCACCCTTTGAGTGAAGAAGTTCCTCCTCAACTCCGTACTAAACCGCCCCCCCTTTATCTTGAGGCTGTGCCCCCTAGTCCTACTGTCCTTTCTGAGCGGGAAGAGTCTCTCCACCTCTATCCTATCCATCCCATTCATCATCTTATACGTCTCAATGAGATCTCCCCTCATTCTTCTAAACTCTAACGAGTACAAGCCTAGTTTATTCAGCCTCTCCTCATAGTTCAACCCCCTCAACTCCGGTATCAGCCTAGTAAACCTCCTCTGCACTCCCTCCAAGGCCAAAATATCCTTGCATAAGTGCGGCGCCCAAAACTGCACACAGTACTCCAGCTGCGGCCTCACCAGTGCCCTGTACAGTTGCAGCAAGACCTCCCTACTTTTATATTCAATCCCCCTCGCTATGAAGGCCAGCATCCCATTCGCCTTCCTGACCACCAGCTGCACCTGCAGGCTGGGTTTTTGCGACTCATGCACAAGGACCCCGAGGTCCCTCTGCACCGTCGCATGCTGCAGTTTTTTGCCATGTAAGTAATAGTCCTTCCTACCATTATTCCTACCAAAGTGGACCACCTCACACTTGCCAACATTAAATTCCATTTGCCAGTTCCTGGTCCATTTGCCCAGCCTATCTAGATCCTTCTGCAGACTTTCCACACCCTCCACACAACTTGCCGTTCCACCAATCTTGGTGTCATCAGCAAATTTCGACACCATACACTTGGTTCCTTCCTCCAGATCATCTATATAAATGGTAAATAGCTGAGGCCCCAGCACCGACCCCTGGGGCACTCCACTAGTCACCAACCGCCAATCCGAATAGCACCCATTGACCCCCACTCTCTGCCTCCTATTTGACAACCAATCCTCTATCCACGCTAACACCCTACCCCCAACTCCATGCCCCCTGACCTTCTGTAATAACCTCTTGTGGTCAACTGAACTATCTCCTTGTTCCAGCCTTTAGTTAGAACATTATGATTGGTGCATGCTTGGAGGGCTGAAGGGTCCGTTCCTGTACTGTACTTTTCTTTGTTCCTGTTCTTTGTACTATGTCCTCTAGAACAAAGAAAGAGAACAAAGAAAATTACAGCACAGGAACATGCCCTTCAGCCTTCCAAGACTGCACTCACAATGCTGCCTGACTTAACTAAAGCCCCATGCCCTTTTGGGGACCATATTCCTCCATTCCCATCTTATTCATGTATTTGTCAAGGTGCCACTCAAAAGTAACTATTGTCTCTGTTTTCACTACCTCCCCTGGCAGTGAGTTCCAGGCACTCACCACCCTCTGTGTAAAAAACCTGCCTTGTACATCTCCTTTAACCTTGGCCCTCGCACCTTAAACTCCCTATACCCCCTAGGGGTATTGACTCTCCCACCCTGGGAAAAAGCTTCTGACTATCCACTCTGTCTGTGCCTCTCATAATCTAGTAGACTTCTATCAGGTGGCCCCTCAACCTCCGTCGCTCCAGTGAGAACAAACCAAGTTTCTCCAACCTCTTCTCATAGCTCATGCCCTCCATGCCCAGCAACATGCAAGTAAATCTTCTCTGTAGCCTCTCCAAAGCCTCCACATCCTTCTGAACAAAGAACAAAGAACACAGCACGGGAAACAGGCCCTTCGGCCCAACGAGCCCGTGCTGCCATTTTAACATTGTGAGTTCCCTCTTCCACCCGTGACCCTTGTCTACGCTTATGGCACTCCACATTGGAACCAGATTGAGGGGAGACTAATTTAGGGACAATTTGTTACACCAATCAGCCTAAGAGCACATCTTTGGGTGTGGGAGTACACTGGAGCACCCGGAGAAAACCCACGCAAACATGGGGAGAATGTGCAGATACTGGCCCAAATCCATGTATCTGCACAGCAAACAGTGATATTCACTGAGCTGTCGTGTTGCCCAGCGTCAGGTCCAGTTTAAGCACACACTAACGATGTGAAGCACTAGGCAACTCTCGAAACATCCAAGAGCAGCCCTCGTACGACCCACAGCGTGTATGCCCCTTGTTGGACCACAAGGCAGACAGAAGCACCTGTGGATTAAAAGAGAAAAACATCAATAACATGCACATCTTATGCAAACATTCGAGGGAATCCCCAGAAGCTCAAAAGTAAAACAAGTGAGCCAGAAAATATGTTGGAAGGTCCATAGGAATCAATTGATTCCCAGGGACGTCCCAAGGCTCTTGATCCATATGTAAAACAGTCTCCTATATCCCTCCATCTCTATTCCGCTCATGTGCCTATCTAAGTATCCCTTAAACAACTCCAGCGTGTCTGCCTCCACCACCTTACTTGGCAGTGCATTCCATACCCCCATAACCCTCTGTGTGAAAAACCTCCCTCTGTCAGCGCAACATCGTGGGCCGAAGGGCCTGTTCTGCGCTGTAATGTTCTATGTTCTAACATCCGAATTATACCTTGCCCCCCTCACCCTAAGCCCGTGGCCCCTCGTAATATTTGTTTCCAATCTAGGAAAAAGCTTACCACTGTTTATCTATAACCTTCATAATCTTATGCACCTTTATTAGATCTCCCCTCATTCTCCGTCTTTCTAAGGAAAACAGCCCCAGTTTGCCCAATCTTTCCTCATAACCCAGTCCTTCCATACCAGGCAGCATCCTGGTAAACCTCCTCTGCACTCTTTCCAGGGTCTCCACATCCTTCCGGTAGTAAGGCAACCAGAACTGGATGCAGTACTCCAAATGTGGTCTAACCAATGTTCTATCCAACTGCAACATTAGACGCCAGCTCTTGTACTCTAGTCCCTTCCTATAAAGGCTATCATACCATAAGCTTTCTTTGCAACCTTCTCCATCTGTACTGCCACCTTCAAAGACTTGTGCACTTGCACCCCCAGGTCCCTCTGCGCTTCTGTACTCTTTATAGGTCTACCCTTTATCATACAACTCCCCCCTACATTATTTCTTCCAAAATGCATCACCTCACATTTATCAGGATTAAATTCCATCTGCCATTTATCTGCCCAATATACCAGCCTAACTATATCCCGCTGTATTGCCTGACACAAATGTGCCTATTTCCAGGAAATAGGAGAATACAAGCAGTTGGTCAAGAAAGGGCAACATGGTCAATGGAGGCTTGGAGGTCCGACGGGCTTGGTCCTATGCTGTACTATCTTTGTTTAGTTACTTTAATTTAATGACTAAAAATTCCTGTATGCTGATCGTACTATTCATCACACAGTCCTTAATAGATTATGAAGGGAGGTACTTCTCTTTGAGTGGTTGAATGTTAGTCCTCCGAGAGGAGATCACCTTCCCCTTCATTACACCAAGATACCAGTTGACTTGTCAATCATTCTTCACCCAACAATTCAGAAAGGGCCATAAAACTCCAGGACACTGCATTAGACCAAATTGAAAATAAACAAGATGCCCATGATATGGCTTCAGAAACAATTAGAGAACACCAGTATGGACAACATAGTGCCAAAACCAAAAATGCCAGCTTAAAAAAAACTCCAGAGGACATGATTAAAATGCATTTCTTAAAGGGACAGAGGATGTAACTAGTAGAGTTGAGCGAGGGGAACAAGTGGACGTGATTTATTTAGAATTTCAGAAGGCTTTCAAAAAGGTCTTAGAAAGCAGATGGCTATTTAAAGTTAAAGAGCATGAGATTACAGATAATGGCTGGAGTTTTATCGGCACACTTGCCGTGGAATACTCCTGGGAAGTACTGGACGACGAAGGGTACTCTGTCCACCATGTCCCATGTTTGTCTTCTGAGGAGGTCAGTGCGGTTTTTCGCTGTGGTGCGTCAGAACTGTCGATTGATGAGTCGAGTGGCATATCCTGTTCTTATGAGGGCATCTTTCAGTGTCTGGAGATGTCTATTGTGATCCTCCTCATCTGAGCAGATTTTGTGTATACGGAGGGCTTGTCCATAGGGGATGGCTTCTTTAACATGTTTAGAGTGGAAGCTGGAGAAGTGGAGCATTGTGAGGTTATCCATGAGCTTTCAGTACAGTGAGGTGCTGAGGTGATCATCCTTGATGGAGATGAGTGTGTCCAAGAATGCAACTCAAGAATCCAAGAAGACGAACATCTCACCAAGGCCATTCCCACACCCTCACTTCTTGCCTTCAAACAATCGTACAACCTCAAACAGACAATTGTCCGCAGCAAACTACTCAACCTTCAGGAGAACAGTGACCATGATACCACACAACCCTGCCACAGCAATCTCTGCAAGACATGCCAGATCATCGACATGGATGCCATCATCTCATGTGAGAACACCATCCACCAGGTACACGGTACATACTTTTGCAACTTGGGCAATGTTGTCTACCTGATACGCTGCAGGAAAGGATGTCCCAAGGCATGATACATTGGGGAGACCATGCAGACACTACGACAACAGATGAATGAACACCACTCGACAATCACCAGCAAAGACTGTTCTCTTCCTATTAGGGAACACTTCAGCAGTCACAGGCATTCGGCCTCTGATCTTTGGGTAAGTGTTCTCCAAGGCAGTCTTCATGACACACGACAGTGCGGAGTCGCTGAGACTGACAGCCAAGTTCCGCACACATGAGGATGGCCTCAAATGGGATCTTGGGTTCATGTCACACTGTCTGCCACCCCCACAACTTGCCTGGACTTCCAAAAATCTCACTAACTGTCTGGAGAAAATATACATCTCTTTAACCTGTGCTTAACTCTCTCTCCACTCATATTGTCTGTACCTTTAAGACTTTATTACCTGTAAAGGCTCATTATTCTATAAATTGAGTTTGTATCTTTATATGCCCTGTTTGTGAACAGAACTCCCACATACCTGACGAAGGAGCAGCACTCCGAAAGTTAGTCGTGTTTGCTACCAAATAAACCTGTTGGACTTTAACCTGGTGTTGTGAGACTTCTTACTGTATTTACCCCAGCCCAATGCCGGCATCTCCGCATCATGATTAGTGGTGTTCCACAGGGGTCTATACTGGGACCTCTGCTGTTTGTGATGTATATAAATGATTTGCAGGAAGATGTAGCTGGTCTGATTAGTAAGTTTGCGGACGGCACAAAGATTGCTGGAGTTGCGGATAGTGGTGAACATTGTCAGGGAGTACAGCAGGATAAAGGTAGGCTGGAAAATTGGGCGGAGAAATGGCAGATGGAATTTAATCCAGATAAATGCGAAGTGATGCATTTTGATAGATCTAATGCAGGGGGGAGCTGTACAATAAATGGCAGAACCATCAGGAGTATAGATACACAGAGGGATCTGGGTGTGCAAGTCGACAGATCCTTAAAGGTGGCAACACAGATGGAAAAGGTGGTGAAGAAGGCATATGGCGTTCTTGCCTTTGTTGGACGGGACATAGAGTATAAAAGTTGGCATATGATGTTGCAGTTATATAGAACGATGGTTAGGCCACATTTGAACTACTGCATCCAGTTCTGGTCACCACACTACCGGAAGGATGTGGAGGCTTTGGAGAGAGTGCAGAAAAGGTTTACCAGGATGTTGCCTGGTATGGAGGGTCTTAGCTATGAGGTGAGATTGAGTAAACAAGGGTTGTTCTCCCTAGAAAGATGGAGGTTGAGGGGCGACCTAATAGAAGTTTATAAAATTATGAAGGGCATAGATAGGCTAACAGTTGAAAGATTTTTCCCAGGTCGGAAATGACAAACACAAGGGGTCACAAGTTCAAGGTAAGGGGGGCAAGATTCAATACAGATATGTGGGAGATGTATTTTACACAGAGGGTGGTGGGGGCCTGGAATGCATTACCAAGCAAGGTGGTTGAGGCAGACACGCTAGGATCATTTAAGACTTCTCTACACAGCCACATGAACAGACTGGGAATAGAGGGATACAAACGGATGGTCTAGTTAATTTTTTTCCACAGTCCCTCTTCCATTTTGTGAACTGCTGAGATCTGAGTCCTGCTATTTTTCTGAAAGCCTCAGTGTAGTTCCGTACCTCAAGCTGAATGGTTGTAATCCCATCAGAAAGGGTGTGAACACATCTTACTTGGACACACTGCTGACAACATGCCTTTTTGTCCTCAGTATCCATTAACTCGAAGCCCTAGGAAAGAATATAGAACATTGAACAAACAGTTTAAATTATTTTATAAATCACTTTTCAAGTTGAAGCACCATATTAACCTGAAATTTGAGAATGTAATGATAGCGAAGCTGTCAGTATCCAACATCATTAGAGATACAAACAATACAATACATCATTGAGGAACGTGTTAGCTACAGACTAAGTGGCAGACTAATCATCTTAACCATGGTGCTGAGGACATGATTTCAAAATTTGCAGTTGGTACAAAGATTGGAAGCATTGTCAACTGTGGAGACACAGTACAAAATAAAAGGAGAAACTCATGATCTGCTCTTTGTGCTCCATGTGGGAGGCCGGGAACACTTCCAGTGCCCTAGGCCAGCATGTGTGCAGGAAATGTCTCCAGTTGCAGCTCCTGGAAGCTCCTGTTTCGGAGCTGGAGCAGTAGTCGGGATCACTGTGGAGCATCTGTGAGTCACAGGGTATCATAGATAGCACGTATAGAGAGGTAGTCACACTGCAGGCTCATTCTCCACGGACAGGAAAAGAACGAGTGACCACCAGGCAGGCCAAGAGAGTTAGGCAGTGCAGGAATCTCCTGTGGTTATTCCCCAGCAAAACTGATATTCTGTTTTGGATACTGTTGAGGGGAATGGCCTTTCAGGTAAACAAGTAAGAGCCAAATTTGTTGCATCACAGTTGGTTCTGCTGCAGAGGGGAGGAGAAAAAGTGTGGGAATGCAATAGCTATTGGGAATTCAATTGTAAGGGGAATAGATATGTGGCTGCAAATGAGACTCCAGGATGATATGTTGCCTCCTTGGTACTAACATCAAGGGTGTCTTGGAGCGGCTGCAGAACATTCTGAAGGGGGAGGGTGAACAGTCAATGGTTGTAGTACATGTTATTACAAATGACATAGGCAAAAAAAGGGTGAGGTCCTAAAAGCAGAATATAGGGAGCTATGAAGCAAGCTGAAAAGTAGGACCTCAAAGGTAGTGATCTCAGGATTACTGCCTGTGCCATGTATGGTCAGAGTAGAAACAGCAGAATACATAGGATGAATATGTGGCTGAAAAGATGGTGTTGGTGAAGGGTTTTAGATTCCCAAGGTATTGGGACCAGGAGGTTGTGGGACCTGTAGAAACTGGGTGGGTTATACCTGGGTAGGATCAGGACTGATGTCGTTGAGGGCGAACTTGCTAGAGTGGTTGTGGAGGGTTTAAACTAATATGGCAGGAGGATGGGAACCTTTGCAAGAATTCAGAGCAGAGGGAATAAAGAACAAGAGGAAAAGACAGTAAGGAGAATAAAGGAAAGTGATAGGCAGAGAAATCAAGGTCCAGAGTCAGGTAAGGGCTGAGTAAAAAATAGCAGGAAAGGGAAAGGAATTGTTAAAGGTGCCCACCTGAATGCTCGGGGCATTCAAAACAAAGTGGATGAATTAGTTACACAGATAGATGTAAAGGGTTGTGTTATGGTTGGCATAATGGAAACATGGCTCCAAGATGAGCAAGGATGGGAACTAAACATTGAGGTTATTCAGTGTTTAGGAAGTTCAGATGGAAAGGAAAAGGTGGTGGAGTTGCATTGTTGATTAAAGATGATATTGACACATATTGAGGAATGATACTAGCATAGATGATGTGGAATCTGTATGGGTTGAGTTAAAAAACAACAAGGGGCAAAAAACATTGCTGGGGGTGGTATACAGACCACCAAACTGTAGTGGTAATGTTGGAAAAAGCATTAGACAGGAAATCAGAGATGCATGTGTTAAAGGAACATCTGTGATTTTGGGCGACTTTAATCTGCATATAGATTGGGAGAGTCAAATTAGTCACAGTGCAATAGAGGAGTGCATATAGGATGGTTTTCTGGAGCAATACATTGAGGAACCAGCATAGGACAGACCATATTAGACTGGGTGCTGTGCAATGAAAAAAGATTAGTTGGCAATCTAATTGTGAGAGAATCCTGGGAGACGAGTGACCATAATATGGTAGAATTCTTTGTCAATGTGGATAATGATGAAGTTGATTCTGAGACCAGTCCTGAATCTCGATAAAGATAATTATGATAGTATGGGGCATGAATTGACCACGATGGACTGGGAAATATTACTGCGTGGCACGATGGGGCAGTGGTTAGCTTGTCCCAGGTAAGGTATCTCCCACAACAGTATCCAAATTGGTATACCTGTTGTGGAGGGGAATGGCTACAGGGGAACCCTGCTCTGCCAGCCCTTTCCCCTTCCCTCGCCTGACGGTAACCCAATTACCTGTGCTCTGTGCCTTTGGTGTAACTACCTCCCTGAAGCTATTATTTATAAACTTCTCATTCTCCCAAATGCTCCAGAGGTCATCCAGCTCCTGCTCCAGTTCCTTAATGCGGTTTGTTAGGAGCTGCAGCTGGATGCACCTCTTGCAGGTGTCATTGTAGGCAGACCGGAGGTCTCCCTGACTTCCCACATCCTGCAACAGGAGCATTCCAACATCCTGCCTGGCATCCTTTCTACTCTGAAGAAACAAAAAATACTTTCTGGAACCTACCCTCACCTCTGTCTGTTCACGCCAAAGCCTGTTTGAGCCAAAGCCATCCCACTCTGCTCCCTCTCACTCCGCCGCCCGCTCTCAACGCTGCCCGCTGAATCGAGCGGCCTGCTTTTTAAACCTTCCGCGCACTACTGGCTGACGTCAGGCACCTGTGCAGTTTTGCGTTCCACTCACTGCCTTCCTTGCTCCGACTCCAATAATTCCATAAGATTTTGGGTAGTCATGGATAAGGACAACAGTGGCCCTCAGGTGAGGGTGTTTAATTGGGTGAGGGCCAATTACATCCAAATTAAACAGGACCTGGGGAGTATGGATTGGGAACAGCTATTTGAGGGCAAATTCACCTCTGGCATGTGAGAAGCTTTTAAAGGCTGGTTGTTTGAAGAGGCATATCCCCGCGAAAAAAGGATAGAAAAGGCAGGACTTGGGGACCATGGATGACCAGGAAAATTGTAAGCTTAGTCAAAAGGATAAAGGAAGCATACGATAGGTTTAGGCATCTAAAAACCGACAAAACCTTTGAGGAGTAGTAGGAATGAACTTAAACATAGAATCAGGAGGGCTAAAGGGGGCCTTGAAATGTCTTTAGCAAATAGGGTCAAGGAGAATACCAAGGCTTAAATGCATGTATTAGGAGCAAGGGGAGCAAGAGGAAGACTAGGCCCACTCAAAGACAATGGAGGGAAGTTATGTGTGGAACCATAGGAAGTAGGTGAAATGAATCCTTTGTATCGGTATTCACCAAGGAGAAGGACATGACTGATGTTGAGGTCAGAGATAGATGTGTGAATACTCTTGAGAACATCAATATATAGAAGGAGGAAGTGTTGAGCATCCTAAATTGCATCAAGGTAGACAAGTCCCTGGATCCAGCTGGGATCGATCCCAGGTTACTGCGGGAGGCAAGGGGAGAAATAGCTGGAGCCATAACAGACATCTTCACAACCTCTTTGACCACAGCTGAGGTTCCAGAGGATGGAGAATAGCCAATGTTGTTCCCTTGTTTAAGAAAGGAAACAGGGATAACCCTGGAAATTATAGGTCGGTGAGCCTGACATCAGTGGTGGGAAAGCTTTTGGAGAAGATACTGAGGGAGAAATGAATACAAAGGATTCATTTCACCTACTTCCTGTGGTTCCACACATAACTTCCCTCCATTGTCTTTGAGTGGGCCTAGTCTTCCTCTTGCTCCTAATATATGCATTTAAGCCTTGGGATTCTCCTTGACCCTATTTGCTAAAGACATTTCAAAGACCCCTTTAGCCCTCCTAATTCTATGTTTAAGTTCATTCCTACTACTCCTCAAAGGTTTTGTCGGTTTTAAGAACATAAGAACATAAGAAATAGGAGCAGGAGTAGGCCATCTAGCCCTTCGAGCCTGCCCCGCCATTCAATAAGATCATGGCTGATCTGTTGTGGCTCAGTTCCACTTTTCCGCCCTCTCCCCATAACCCTTAATCCCCTCTCTTATCAAGAACCCATCAACCCGCTTCTTAAAAATATTTAGCGAGGCAGCCTCCACCACTTCAACGGGCAGAGAATTCCAGAGATTCACCACCCTTTGAGTGAAGAAGTTCCTCCTCAACTCCGTTCTAAACCGCCTCCCCTTTATCTTGAAGCTGTGCCCCCTAGTCCTACTGTCTTTTTTGAGCGGGAAGAGTCTCTCCACCTCTATCCTATCCATCCCATTCATCATCTTATACGTCTCAATGAGATCTCCCCTCATTCTTCTAAACTCTAACGAGTACAAGCCTAGTTTATTCAGCCTCTCCTCATAGCTCAATCCCCTCAACTCCGGTATCAGCCTAGTAAACCTCCTCTGCACTCCCTCCAGGGCCAAAATATCCTTGCGCAGGTGCGGCGCCCAAAACTGCACACAGTACTCCAGCTGCGGCCTCACCAATGCCCTATACAGCTGCAGCAAGACCTCCCTACTTTTATATTCAATCCCCCTCGCGATGAAGGCCAGCATCCCATTCGCCTTCCTGACCACCTGCTGCACCTGCAAGCTGGGTTTTTGCGACTCATGCACAAGGACCCCGAGGTCCCTCTGCACCGTCGCCTGCTGCAGTTTTTCGCCACGTAAGTAATAGTCCTTCCTACCAAACCTACCGTATGCTTCCTTTATCCTTTTGACTAAGTTTCTGCTTGGATCTGCAAGGAGCAGGAAGGGACATAGCTTTAAATTGAGGGGTGATAGATATAGGGCAGACGTCAAAGGTTGGTTCTTTACTCAGAGAGTAGTAAGGGTGTGGAATGCCCTGCCTGCAACAGTAGTGGACTCGCCAACAGTAAGGGCATTTAAATGGTCATTGGATAAACATATGGATGATATTGGAATAGTGTAGGTTAGATGGGCTTTAGGTTGGTTTCACAGGTTGGCGCAACATCGAGGGCCGAAGGGCCTGTACTGCGCTGTAATGTTCTATGTTCTATGGAGGTCTCTTTCTCGCTCTTTCTCTCTCTCTCGCTCTCTCTCTAGAGTTTGCTGTTTTGGACCTGCTAGGAGAAATGATCTCTTCTCTCCAGAGGTGTTCTGGAAGCTTGAGGACCAGCAGCCCAGATTAGCTAGTGTTGTTTGTTAACTAATTTGAAGAGGAGTTTAAATTTATAAGGAATATTGCTTCAATTGGAACTAAGGCTTATAGTGAAGAATTGTGTCTTGCTGTATTTTAACTGATAAAAGTTAAGCGCATGTAATTTGTTATATTTAAATTATATTGTTAAAATTTTCATAAATGACCTGGATGAGGAAGTGGAGGGATGGGTAAGTAAGTTCGCCGACGATACGAAGGTTGGTGGTGTTGTGGATGGTCTGGAGGGATGTCAGAAGTCGCAGCAGGACATAGATAGCATGCAAGGCTGGGCGGAGAAGTGGCAGATGGACTCCAATGCAGATAAATGTGTAGTGGTCCATTTTGGCAGGACCAATGGGATGAAGGAATACAATATCAAGGGTAGGAGTCTTAGCTGTGTTGAAGAGCCGAAGGATCTTGGGGTCTGGGTCCACAGGACTCTTAAATCGGCCTTGCAGGTGGAGGATGTGGTCAAGAAGGCGTATGGTGTACTGGCCTTCATTAATTGAGGGATTGAGTTTAGGAGTCGGGAGGTAATGCTGCAACTTTATAAGACCCTTGTCAGACCCCACTTGGAGTACTGTGTGCAGTTCTGGTCGCCTCACTACAGGAAGGATGTGGAAGCTATTGAGAGGGTGCAGAGGAGATTTACAAGGATGTTGCCTGATTGGGAGGTGTGCCTTATGAAGATAGGTTGAGGGAGCTGGGACTCTTCTCCCTGGAGAGACGAAGGTTGAGAGGCAACCTGATAGAGGTTTATAAAATGTTGAGAGGAATGGATAGGGTGGATTCTCAGAGACTATTTCCCCGGGCTGAAATGGTCCCTACGAGAGATTTAAGGTGCAGGAAAGCAGAGGAGATGTTTGAGTTAAGTTTTTCACTCAGAGGGTGGTGAGTGAATGGAATCGGCTGCCGTCGGTGGTGGTGGAGGCGAACTTGCTGGGGTCTTTTAAAAGACTTCTGGATGAGTATATGGGATCTAATGGGGGTTATAGATAGGTCTATGGCTTAGTAGGTATAGATGTGATCGGCGCAACTTGTGGGCTGAAGGGCCTGTTTGTGCTGTAGTGTTCTATGTTCTGAAATAAAATTTATTTTGATAAAAGCTTCCTAGTGGGTCAATAGAATCATACCTGAAGTGGAACACCTTACACTCACACTAATGCTAAGATCAAAAATAGTTGGGTTCTAGTCTAAATTCATAATATACTTGGGTTTTCTGACCTGGTCCCTAGAGTGGAAAGGTAAGGTGTGAGGAGGATGCAGAGATACTTCAATGTGATTTGGACAAGTTGAGTGAGTGGGCAAATGATTGTCAGATGCAGTATAATGTGAATAAATGAGAGGTTATCCACTTTGGTAGCAAAACTGAAGGTAGATTACTATCTGAATGACCTTAAATTAGGAAAGGGGAATGTGCAACAAAACTTGGCTGTCATCGTACACCAGTACCTGACAGTAAGTATATAAGTGCAGCAGGCAGTAAAGAAGACAAATAGTATTTTGGCCTTCACAGAACATAGAACAGTACAGCAAAGTACAGGCCCTTCAGCCCTCAATGTGCCGAGCTTTGTTCAAAACCAAAACCAAGCTATCCCACTCCCTATCATTCTGGTGTGCTCCATGTGCCTATCCAATAACCGTTTGAAAGTTCCTAAAGTGTCCGACTCCACTATCAGAGCAGGCAGTCCATTCCCCACCCCAACCACTCTCTGAGTAAAGAATCTACCTCGGACATCCCTCCTATATCTGCCACCATGAACTTTATAGTTATAAGAACATAAGAACATAAGAAATAGGAGCAGGAGTAGGCCATCTAGCCCTTCGAGCCTGCCCCGCCATTCAATAAGATCATGGCTGATCTGTTGTGGCTCAGTTCCACATTCCCGCCCTCTCCCCATAACCCTTAATCCCCTCTCTTATCAAAAACCCATCAACCCGCTTCTTAAAATTATTTAGCGAGGCAGCCTCCACCACTTCAACGGGCAGAGAATTCCAGAGATTCACCACCCTTTGAGTGAAGAAGTTCCTCCTCAACTCCGTTCTAAACCGCCTCCCCTTTATCTTGAAGCTGCGCCCCCTAGTCCTACTGTCTTTTTTGAGTGGGAAGAGTCTCTCCACCTCTATCCTATCCATCCCATTCATCATCTTATACGTCTCAATGAGATCTCCCCTCATTCTTCTAAACTCTAACGAGTACAAGCCTAGTTTATTCAGCCTCTCCTCATAGCTCAATCCCCTCAACTCCGGTATCAGCCTAGTAAACCTCCTCTGCACTCCCTCCAGGGCCAAAATATCCTTGCGCAGGTGCGGCGCCCAAAACTGCACACAGTACTCCAGCTGCGGCCTCACCAATGCCCTATACAGCTGCAGCAAGACCTCCCTACTTTTATATTCAATCCCCCTCGCTATGAAGGCCAGCATCCCATTTGCCTTCCTGACCACCTGCTGCACCTGCAAGCTGGGTTTTTGCGACTCATGCACAAGGACCCCGAGGTCCCTCTGCACCGTCGCCTGCTGCAGTTTTTCGCCACGTAAGTAATAGTCCTTCCTACCATTCTTCCTACCAAAGTGGACCCCTAGTAACAGCTACATCCACCCAAGGAGATAGTCTCTGAACGTCCACTCTATCTATCCCCCTCATCATCTTATAAACCTCTAAGTCACCTCTCATCCTCCCCCGCTCCAAACAGAAAAGCTCTAGTTCTCTCAACCTTTCCTCATAAGACCTACCCTCCAAACCAGGCAGCATCCTGGTAAATCTCCTCTGCACTCTCTCCAATGCTTCCACATCCTTCTTAAAGTGAGGTGACCAGAACTGAACACAATATTCCAAATGTGGTCTCACCAAGGTTCTGTACAATTGCAGCATAACCCCACGGCCCTTAAACTCAAACCCCCTGTTAATAAACACTAACACACTATCACCCTTCTTCACGGCTCTATCCACTTGAGTGGCAACCTTCAGAGATCTGTGGATATGAACCCCAAGATCTCTCTGTTCCTCAAGATTCCTCAGAACCCTGTCATTGTCCCTGTAATCTGCATTCAAATTTTTCCTACCAAAATGAATCACCTCGCACTTAATAAACGACATCTGCCACTTTTCGGCCCAGCTCTGCATCCTATCAATGTCTCTTGGTGGCCTACAACAGCCCTCCACTTCATCCACTACTCCATTAATCTTGGTGTCATCAGCAAATTTACTAACCACCCTTCAGCCCCCTCTTCCAAGTCATTGATAAAAATCACAAATAGTACAGGACCCAGCACTGATCCCCGTGGTACACCGTTGGTAACTGGCCTCCAGTATGAAAATTTTCCATTCACCACTGCCCTCTGTCTTCTCTGAGACAGCCAGTTACTTATCCAATTGGCCAAATTTCCCTCTAGCCCACACCTCCTCACTTTCTTTGTGAGCCGACCATGGGGAACCTCATTAATTGCTTTACTAAAATCCATTTTTTTTTTGGGGTTGTTTTTGCTGGAAAGAAGGCGGCTAAGAGGGGACCTTATTGAAACATATAAGATGATTAGAGGTTTAGACAAGGTAGATAGTGATAGCCTTTTTCCTAGGATGGAGAAAGCTAGCACGAGGGGGCACGACTTTAAATTAAGGGGGGGTAGTTATAGGACGGATGTCAGGGGTAGGTTCTTTACCCAGAGGGTGGTGAGGGATTGGAATGCCCTGCCAGCTGCAGTTGTAAATGCGCCTAGTTTGGGGGCGTTTAAGAGATCTGTGGATAGGTTTATGGACGAAATGGGATTGGTTTAGATTAGTGGGTTAGTGTTGTTTTTCTTTTAAAAAAAGCTGGTCGGCGCAACATCGTGGGCCGAAGGGCCTGTTCTGCGCTGTAATGTTCTATGTTCTATGTTCTATGTATACGACATCAACTGCTCTAGCTTCATCTACACACTTAGTTACCTCCTCAAAGAATTCAATCAAATTTGTGAGGCAAGGCCTACCCTTCATGAATCCATACTGACTATCCCAGATTAAGCTGCATCTTTCCAAATGGTCATAAATCCTATCCCTTAGGACCTTTTCCATTAACTTACTGACCACTGAAGTAAGACTAACTGGCCTATAATTATCAGGGTCATTCCTATTTCCTTTCTTGAAGATTTACCACTCTCCAGTCTTCTGGAACTAAACCCTGTGTAACAGAACTTTCCACTCGCCTGACGAAGGAACAGTGTTTGAAAAGCTTGTGGGTTTACTATCAAATAAACTTATTAGACTTCTTACTGTGTTTACCCCAGTCCAATGCCAGCATCTCCACATCATGACCATCCCTGTGGACAGTGAGGACCCAAAGATCAAAGCCAAAGGCTCTGCAATCTCATCCCTTGCCTCCTAAAGAATCCTAGGATATATACCATCGGGCCCAGGGGACTTAATGACCCTCAGGTTTTTCAAAATTGCGAATACATCTTCCCTCAGAACATGTACCTCCTCCAGCCTATCAGCCTGTATCACACTCTCATCCTCAAAAACATGGCCCCTCTCCTTGAACACTGAAGAAAAGTATTTATTCATCGCCTCTCCTATCTCTTCTGACTCCATGCAGAAGTTCCCATTACTATCCTTGACTGGCCCTAACCTCACCCTGGTCATTCCTTTATTTCTTACATAAGAGTGACCTTGGGGTTTTCCTTGATCCAACCTACCAAGGACTTCTCTTGCCCCCTCCTAGCTCTCCTAAGCCCTTTTTTTTAGCTCATTCCTTGCTACCTTGTAACCCTTAAGCGACCCAACTGAACCTTGTTTTCTTATCCTTACATACTCTTCCTTTTTCGCTTTGACAAGAAATTCAACCTCCTTTGTGAACCATGGTTCCCTCACTCGGCCAATTCCTCCCTGCCTGACAGGGACATACCTATCAAGGACACGCAGTGTTTGTTCCGTGAACAAGCACCACTTTTCCTTTGTTCCTTTCCCTGACAGTTTCTGTTCCCATCGTATGCTCCCTAATTCTTGCCTAATCGCATCATGAATACCCCTGCCCCAATTATAAACCTTGCCCTGCCGTGTGACCCTATCCCTCTCCATTGCAATAATGAAAGACACCGAATTGTGGTCACTATCTCCAAAGTGCTCTCCCACAAACAAATCTAACACTTGGCCCGGTTCATTATTCAGTACCAAGTCCAACGTGGCCCCACCTCTTGTCAGCTTATCCACATATTGTGTCAGGAAACTCTCCTGCACACACTGTACAAAAAGTGTCCCATCTGAAATATTCGACCTATAAAAGGTTCCAGTCAATATTTGGAAAGTTAAAGTCACCCATGATAACTACCCTGTGACCTCCACACCTATCCATAATCTGCTTTGCAATTTCCTCCTCCACATCTCTATTACTATTTGGGGGCCTGTAGAAAACTCCTAATAACATGACCATTCCTTTTCTATTTCTAACTTCAGCCCATGTTACCTCAGTAGGCGGGATCCCCCTAAAACTACCTTTCAGTAGCCGTTAAACTGTCCTTGATTAACAATGCTACTCCTTCACCTCTTTTACCACCTTCCCTACTCTTACTGAAACATCTGTAGCCTGGAACTTGCAACTGCCATTCTTGTCCCTGTTCTAACCATGTTTCCATAACAGCCACAACATCGTAGTCCCCCACAATATTGTAGCAACAGGATTTAAGTACAGGAGCAGGCATGTCTTAGTGCAATTATACAGTGCCTTGGTCAGGCTACACCTGGAATATTGTGTGCAGTTTCGGTTTCCTTATCTGACGAGGGTGTCCTTACTCTAGAGAGAGTACCAGCTTGATTTTTGGAATGGCGGGACTGATGTACAAGGAGCGATTGAATTGGTTAGGATTTGTTGGAGTTAAGAAGAATGAGGATGGATGTCATAGAAACCTATAAGATCTAACAGGACTGGACAGGGTAGATGCAGGAAGGATGAAATTGCTGGGCCTCTAACAGAAATCTTTGTTTCTTCACTGGACACAGGTGAGGTCCCAGAGGATTAGAGGATAGCAAATGTGTTCCCATTATTTAAGAAGTGTAGCAAGGATAACCCAGGTAATTATAGGCCAGTGAGCTTGATGTCGGTGGTAGGGAAATTGTTGAACAGGATTCTTAGAGACAGGAGTGAAGAACATTTAGAACTGAATAGTCTCATTAGCGATAGACAACATGGTTTTGTATGAGGGAGGTCAAGAGTCACAAATTTGGTTGAGTTTTTTTGAGGAGGTGACAAAAATGATTAACAAGGGAACGGCTGTGGATGTCATCAACATGGATTTTAGTAAAGCGTTTGGCCCTTCAGCCCACAAGTTGTGTCGAACATATCCCAACTACTAGGCTTACCTATAACCCTCTATCTTACTAAGTCCCATGTCCTTATCCAAAAGTCTCTTAAAAGACCCTATTGAATCCGCCTCCACCACCACCGCCGGCAGCCCATTCCACGCACCCACCACTCTCTGAGTGAAAAACTTACCCTTGACATCTCCTCTGTACCTATTCCCCAGCACCTTAAACCTGTGTCCTCTTGTGGCAGCCATTTCAGCCCTGGGAAAAAGCCTCTGAGAATCCATCCTATCAATACCTCTCAACATCTTATACACCTCTATCAGGTCGCCTCTCATCCTTCGTCTCTCTAAGGAGAAAAGACCGAGCTCACCCAACCTATCCTCATAAGGCATGCCACCTAATCCAGGCAACATCCTTGTAAATCTCCTCTGCACCCTTTCAATGGCTTCCACATCCTTCCTGTAACGAGGCAACCAGAACTGAGCACAGTAGTCCAAGTGGGGTCTGACCAGAGTCTTATACAGCTGCAGCATTATCCCTCAACTCCTAAACTCAATCCCTCAATTGACGAAGGCCAGTACACCATATGTCTTCTTAACCACAGCCTCTACCTGCAAAGCTGATTTGAGAGTCCTATGAACTCGGACCCCAAGATCCTTCTGATATTCCACACTGCCAAGAGTCTTACCCTTAATACTATATTCCTTCATCCCATCTGACATGCCAAAATGAACCACCACACACTTGTCTGGGTTGAAGTCCATCTGTCACTTCTCCGCCCAGTCTTGCATCCTATCTATGTCTCGCTGCAACTTCTGACATTCCTCCAAACTATCCATAACACCTTTGTGTCATTGGCAAACTTACCAGCCCAACCCTCCACTTCCTCATCCAGGTCATTCATAAAAGTCACAAAGGGCAAGAGTCCCAGAACAGATCCCTGGGGCACTCCACTGGTGACTGACCTCCATGCAGAAAAACACCCATCCACAACAACTCTCTGCCTTCTGTGGGCAAGCCACTTCTGGATCCACAAAGCAATGTACCCTTGGATCCCACGCCCACTCACTTTCTCAATAAGCCTTGCATGGGGGACCTTATCGAATGCCTTGCTGAAGTCCATATAAACCACACCTACCTCTCTTCCTTCGTCAATGTGTTTCGTCACATCTTCAAAAAAACTCAACCAGGTGCATAAGGCATGATCTGCCTTTGACAAAGCCTTGCTGACCACTTTTGATCATACTATACTTCTCTAAACATTCATAAATCCCGTCTCTTAGGATCTTCTCCATCAACTTACCAACCACTGAGATTAGACTCACCGGTTGATAATTTCCTGGGCTGTCTCTTCTCCCTTTCTTGAATAGAGGAACCACATCCGCAATCCTCCAATCCTCTGGAATCTCTCCCGTCTCCATTGATGATGCAAAGATCATCACCAATCTCTTCCCTCACTTCCCACAGTAACCTGGAGTACATCCTATCCGGTCCCGGCAACTTATCTAACTTGATGCTATTCAAAAGCTCCAACACATCCTCTTTCTTAATGTCCACATACTCAAGCTTTTCAGTCCGCCGCAAGCCTGCACTAGAGCCACCAAGATCCTTTTCCACTGTGAATACTGAAGTAAAGTATTCATTGAGTACCTCTGCTATTTCTACTGGTTCTATACAAACTTTCCCATCGTCATATTTTATAGGTCCTATTCCTTCACATCTCATCCTTTTGCTCTTCACATACTTGTAGAATGCCTTGGGGTTTTCCTTAACCTTACCTGTCCAGGTCTTCTCATGACCCCTTCTGGCTCTCCTAATTTCCTTCTTAAGTTCCTTCCTATTAGCCGTATACTCCTCTAGATCTCTAACATTACCTAGCTCCCTGAACCTTTTGTACGATTTTCTTTTCTTTTTGATTAGATTCATTACAACTTTCGTGCACCATGGTTCCTGTAACCTACCAAAACTTCCCTGTCTCATCGGAATGTTGTCATGCAGAACTCCAGACAAACAGAGCGGCACGGTAGCACAGTGGTTAGCACTGCTGCTCCACAGCTCCAGGGACCTGGTTTCAATTCCCAGCTTGGGTCACTGTCTCTGCGGAGTTTGCACATTCTCCTCATGTCTGCATGGGTTTCCTCCGGGTGCTCTGGTTTCCTCCCACAGTCCAAAGATGTGCAAGTTAGATTGATTGGCCATGATAAATTGACCGTAGATGCATAGGTTAGAGAGGATTAGTGGGTAAAATATGTACAGATTGGGGGTAGGGCCTGGGTGGTATTATGGTTGGTGCAGACTCGATAGGCCGAAGGGCCTCTTTCTGTACTGCAAGGCTTCTATGATGATGATTTATGATCTATGAAAATCTGCCACATTACTTCTGTACATTTCCCCAAGAAAACCTCCTTCCAATTTACACCTCTAATTTCCTGCCTGATGGCTTCATAATTTCCCCTTACTCCGGATAAACACTTTCCTAGCTTGTCTAATCCTATCCCTTTCCAATGCTAGTGTAAAGGAGATAGAGTTATGATCACTATCCCCAAAATACTCTCCCACTGAGAGGTCCGACACTTGTCCAGGTTCATTACCTAATACCAAATTAAGTATAACCTCTCCTCTTGTAGGCTTATCCACACACTGTGTCAGGAAACCCTCCTGAACACACCAAACAAACTCCTCCCCATCTAAACCCCTTACCCTAGGGAGATTCCAATCGATATTTGGGAAATTAAAGTCTCCCATCATGACAACTCTGTTATTATTACATCTCTCCAGGATCTGTTTCCCTATCTGTTCCTCAACATCCCTGTTACAATTGGGTGGTCTATAGAAAATACCCAGTAAAGTTATTGACCCCTTCCTGTTCCGAACTTCCACCCACAGAGACTCCATAGGTAATCCCTCCATAGCGTCCACCTTTTCTACAGCCATTACACAATCCCTGATCAACAGTGCCACTCCCCCACCTCTTTTGCCTCCCTCCCTATCCCTCCTGAAACATCTGAAACCCGGCACTTGAAGTAACCAGTCCTGTCCCTGAGTCATCCAAGTCTCTGTAATGGCCACCACATCACATTCCCAAGCAGCGATCCACACTCTAAGCTCATCCACTTTGTTAACAACACTCCTAGCGTTAAAATAGACACATCTCAAACCTTCGGCCTGAGCGCTCCCCTTCTCCATCACCCACCTATCCTCCCTCTCATACTGTCGACAATTTCTCTCTATTTGCGAGCTAACCTCCTCTCTCCCAGAGACTTCATTTTGATATCCTCCCCCCAACCATTCTAGTTTAAAGTCTCCCCAGTAGCCTTAGCAAACCTTCCCGCCAGGATATCGGTCCCCCTGGGATTCAAGTGCAACCTGTCCTTTTGTTCTTTGTATTGTTCTTTGTTCTTTGATGTTCTCAATGGTGGGGGTGTCCCGAATCAGGGGTCACAGTCTGAGGATACAGTGTGGACTATTTAGGATAGGGATGAAGAGAAATTTTTTCATTCTTCACACACTTCACTAGTAAGTCTATGCAATTCATTACCACAGAACATAGTTGAGGTCAAAAGATAGAACATTTTCAAGAGGCAGTCAGATATAGCACCTCAGGCGAAGGGGATCAAAGGGGAATGAGCTGAAGGATCAGCTGTGATCATAATGAATAATGAAGCCAGCTCAAAGGGCCAAATGGTCGCCTCCTGATCTGTAAAGTAATAATAGATACCTGGCCCAAGGGAGGGCATGACTGGATGTTGATTATTCCAGGGCTCAATGTATTCAAAAATGCAAAGAAAGGGAGAGGGATGCAGTATTGGTTACTGGGGAAAGAGGCAGTTCCAGAGGGTTCAAGGACACAGTCAATTTGGCTAGACCTAAGGAACAAGAGTGTGCAATTACATTACTTGGTGCAGTGAATAGGGTGTAGAAGAACAAATCTACAGGCAAAATACAGAGAGATGCAACCATTGTAGATTCCTGACTTGGAAATATATTGCCGTTCTTTCACTGTTGCTGGATCAAAATCCTGGAACTTTTTCCCTAACAGCATTGTGGGTGTACCTACACCACCTGGACTGCAGCAGTTCAGGAAGGCAGTTCACCACCACCTTCTCAAGGGAAATTAAGGATGGGCAATGGATGCTGATATAATCAGGAAAGCCCATATCCCTCAACTGAATAATTAAAAAGAAATAAAATCACAGTACACTACCGGATGGCAAGATGTTGGACATTCCTCTTTTACTGTTGCTAGCGTCAGGATCCCAGAACGATAGGTACAAATGTATTTGGTACAGCTTGCCCCCTGTTTGTCATGTACCTCTTCGCCAGGCTGAAGTTCAGTGTTGTTGAAGCTGCACACAGGACCTGCAGAAAGAAAAACAGGCTTCAATACTCTTCTGCTTACCTGTGCTTTTAATTTATTCTGGCAGATTGGGCAACAAAGTAAATTTACACCCTGGATAACATCTTACCAAATAATGGAGTCTGTCATTTCCGGTGAGAAAAATGATGTGTTTCTCTGCAGGGAAACAGATCATTTTCTCTCCAAATTTTGTGGTGTCTGCCAAAAAAAAATCAAGGCATCATACTGGGGCAGCCTCAACACGGCAGCAAAACTCAGCTGCACAGAGATTGGGGCGCCACCTCTAAAAGGCACTCCAATTATAACCTTAGTACATCTTTCTCCCAGCCTTCCACAGAGGTCTCAGGCATTACCTTCACCCCGCCGCCCCCCCTACCCCCACCTCCCCAAGCCCAGATCAGGGTCATAGAATCATAGAATTTACAGTGCGGAAGGAGGCCATTTGGCCCATTGAGCTTGCACTGACAACAATCCCACTCAGGCTCTATCTCTGTAACCCCACATATTTACCCTCCTAGTCCCCCTCAAACTAAGGGGCAATTTAGCATGGCCAATCCACCTAACCTGCACATCTTTTGAGTGTGGGAGGAAACCAGAGTACCCAGAGGAAACCTACATAGACACGGGGAGAACATGCAAATTCCCCACAGACAGTAACCCGAGCCAGGAATCAAACCCAGGTCCTTGGTACTGTGAGTCAACAATTCTCTGACTCTCCTTCCACCCCGATCATTAGCCTCTTCCCACCACCATCCTCGCACACACACACGCAATCTGAGCTAGCACCCATTCCCACACTCCCAACCTTCACAACACCATCACCAGCATCCCCAGGTCCTGCATTTGCTCCCAGCCATCATCACATCTAAATGAATCCCACCCCACTCCCATCTCCACAATGAGGCTCCTACTCAGGTCTACCCCTTGGCACTGGTTGGCACTGCCAGGTTTTCATGGGCATGGTGCCAGTGTCAGGGGGTATTGTCAAGCCACGTCATTCTCCCCTGGGGCTATACTTAAGAACATAAGAAATAGGAGCAGGAGTAGGCCAACTAGCCCTTCGAGCCTGCCCCGCCATTCAATAAGATCATGGCTGATCTGTCGTGGCTCAGTTCCACATTCCCGCTTTCTCCCCATAACCCTTAATCCCCTCTCTTATCAAAAACCCATCAACCCGCGTCTTAAAAATATTTAGCGAGGCAGCCTCCACCACTTCAACGGGCAGAGAATTCCAGAGATTCACCACCCTTTGAGTGAAGAAGTTCCTCCTCAACTCTGTTCTAAACCGCCCCCCCTTTATCTTGAGGCTATGCCCCCTAGTCCTACTGTCCTTTCTGAGTGGGAAGAGTCTCTCCACCTCTATCCTATCCATCCCATTCATCATCTTATACGTCTCAATGAGATCTCCCCTCATTCTTCTAAACTCTAACGAGTACAAGCCTAATCTATTCAGCCTCTCCTCATAGCTCAACCCCCTCAACTCCGGCAACAGCCTAGTAAACCTCCTCTGCACTCCCTCCAAGGCCAAAATATCCTTGCGTAAGTACGGCGCCCAAAACTGCACACAGTACTCCAGCTGCGGCCTCACCAATGCCCTATACAGCTGCAGCAAGACCTCCCTACTTTTATATTCAATCCCCCTCGCTATGAAGGCCAGCATCCCATTCGCCTTCCTGACAACCTGCTGCACCTGCAAGCTGGGTTTTTGCGACTCATGCACAAGGACCCCGAGGTCCCTCTGCACCGCCGCCTGCTGCAGTTTTTCTCCACGTAAGTAATAATCCTTCCTACCATTATTCCTACCAAAGTGGACCACCTCACACTTGCCAACATTAAATTCCATTTGCCATTTCCTGGCCCATTCACCCAGCCTATCTAGATCCTTCTGTAGACTCTCCCCACCCTCCGCACAATTTGCCTTTCCACCAATTTTGGTGTCATCAGCAAATTTCGACACCCTACACTCGGTTCCCTCCTCCAGATCATCTATATAAATGGTAAATAGCTGAGGCCCCAGCACCGACCCCTGGGGCACTCCACTAGTCACCATCCACCAATCCGAATAGCACCCATTGACCCCCACTCTCTGCCTCCTATTTGACAACCAATCCTCTATCCACGCTAACACCCTACCCCCAACTCCATGTCCCCTGACCTTCTGTAATAACCTCTTGTGAGGTACCTTGTCAAACGCCTTCTGAAAATCCAGAAAGACCACATCCACCGGCTCTCCTCTATCCACCGCCCTAGACACATCCTCATAGAACTCCAGTAAATTTGTCAGACACAACTTCCCTTTAAGGAAACCGTGCTGCGTCTGCTCTATGAAGCAGTTCCCCTCAAGATGCCTCGCTATTTCCTCCTTAATGATGGATTCTAACATTTTACCTACAACAGACGTTAAACTAACAGGCCTATAATTCCCCGCCTTTTGCCTGGCACCCTTCTTAAACAGCAGCGTAACATTAGCCGTTTTCCAATCTTCTGGCACTTCCCCGGAATCCAGCGACGTCTGGAAAATAACCACCAAGGCATCCACTATCACCTCCGCCATTTCTTTCAGGACCCTCGGATGCATTCCATCCAGTCCTGGGGACTTGTCCACAATCAGCCCCCTCCAGTCTGTCGAGCACCACCTCTCTAGTAACAGTAATGTCATCGAGACCCTCCAGTCCTACCACCTTTCCATCTCTAACATCTGGCAAATTATTCACGTCCTCCTCCGTGAAGACCAAAACAAAAAAGTTATTCAAGACCTCCGCCATATCCCCATCCCCTACCACTAAGTCCCCCTTCTCATCCTCTAAGGGACCAACGTTCACCCTAGCCAGCCTCTTCCTTTTTATGTATTTATAAACACTCTTGCTATCCTTTTTTATATTAAGCGCTAGCCCAGCTTCATAGTTTCTCCTACCCTTCTTTATCAACTTCTTTGTCAATCTTTGTTGACATTTAAACCTCTCTCAATCCTCTTCTCGCCCACTACTCTTACCTACTCTAAACGCCTCCGCTTTTAATTTAACACTTTCCTTCACCTCCTTCGTTATCCATGGCTTATTACCTCTCCTCCTACAGTCCTTTTTGACCATCGGAATAAATTTCCGCTGAGCACCAAGAAAGATCTCCTTAAAGGTCCTCCACTGCTCCTCAGCAGACCTACCTTCCAACGCGTTCCCCCAGTCCACATTCGCCAATTCTTCTCTCATCCTACCGTACTCCCCTCTGTTCAAACAAAGGACGCGTGTCCGGGAACCCACTTTCTCCTCCTCCATCTGCACCAGAAACTCCACCATACAATGATCACTCTTTACCTCTGTGAACCTGTTAACCATGCTGATACGGCCATGATGTTGGCACAGTATCAATATACAGGAGGAGATCAATATCTGGCAAAGAGGCAGATTAATAACATTTAAATACATTAAAATTCACGTGAAGCAGCTTCACTCCCATTATGGGCATGAAACTGTTGATATCACTGGTAAGAGGGAGGGAGTGAAGATTCGAAATCATATTCTCGCCGGTGAGAAGCGCAACTTCCGAATCTTAAGTTTTAAGTTTGAAGTTTATTTATTAGTGTCAAAAGTAGGCTTACATTAACACCGCTTACATTAATTCCCCAGTTGCCACACTCCAGCACCCATTCGGGTACTCTGAGGTAGAATTTAACACGGCCAATGTACCTAACCAGCACATCTTTCAGACTGTAGGAGGAAACCGAAGGACCTGGAGAAAACCCACGCAGACATGGGGAGAATGTGCGGACTCCACACAGTGACCTAAGCCAGGAATCAAACCTGGATCTCTGGCACTGTGAGGCAGCAATGCTAATCACTGTGCCACCGTGCCGCCCTCTTACGCCCCCTCTGGTGAACGCATGCTCAAAATCACGGCACTGCCTTTTTACTTCAGAGTTTTGAGTTTGTATTTGTAGAAATAAGAACAAAGATCAATTAAGCACAGGATCAGGTCCTTTGGCCACCAAGCCTACTTTGATTTCTATCCCACTGATTGCTTCTCGTTCATGAGTCTATCAAGATACACTTTGAAGATTGCTAATGTGCCTGCTTCCACCACCTCCACTGGCAGTGCATTCCAGGCCTACCCACCACCTTCTGTGTGAAAAGTTTTCCCCTCATGTCTCCCCTAAACTTTCCTCCTCTCACCTCAAATCTGTGCCCTCTTGTATTCAAACTTTCCGCCCTGGGAGAAAGCCTCTGACTATCCACTCTGTCTATGCCTCTCATAATTTTGTAGACCTCTATCAGGCCATCCTCAGCCTCCATCTTTCAGTGAAAACAATCCTAGTTTTTCCAACCTCTACTCATATCTAAAACCGTCAAGACAAGACAACACCCTGGGAAACCTTCTTTGCATCCTCTCCAAAACATCCAGGTCCTTCTGGTATTGTGGTGAGCAGAACTACATGCAATATTCCAAATGCGGTCTAACCAAAGTTTTATACAGTAATGTGCAGGAATTTTTGTGTTTCCACCAATAAAAACATATATTTCTTTCTAGATAAGAATTTTTAAAAATCAGCACCAGAGTTGATTGGTTTGGACTTTTTTTTCCCATTAATCTGCCTGAAATCAGAGGGGACGACATAATATATAAGGAGGAAATCAGACAGTATTTCGCTACAAGCCTTGTGTCCACTGGAAGAAAAAGACACCCATTTTCTTCGCTTTCTCTGGTGGTTTCTATTGAGCTTGGGGTCTCCTTCAGGTGGTTATCCAGGAACTATGGTGGAAAGCTTTCCAATGCCTCTCGTTGCGGCGAGAACTTTGTACCAGGGACTTTTATTCTTATGATGCCTCAGGCACTATCTCAGGGTGATATCCAATATGAGAATGTTGCTCTGATCGTTGAAGTTCAGTGTCTCTTGTAAACTAAACTTTGTTCTCACAGGGACTGCAGTAACTGGTGAGACTCCAACCAAAGATCCCTCTTACATAATGATGCTTTGACCTATAACAATCATCAGGGCCATGTTGGGATCAATTTCTTTGCTAAGATCTAGGCTGAATTTTACCTTTGGGGTGTGCCCGAAGTCAGCATAGGCAGAAGCAGATATGAAACCTGCTCTTCCTCAAGATCACATTGTTAATGTAACATCACAGTGGGTGACTAATTAAGGCCCACCCAGCATGTAATGTGTCTGTCAGTTAAGCTCACACTGTGCAGGAGTGGGAGTGCAGTGGGTGCCGGATCCATAAGAACATAAGAACTAGGAGTAGGAGTAGGCCATCTGACCCCTCGAGCCTGCTCCGCCATTCAATAAGATCATGGCTGATCTTTTTGTGGACTCAGCTCCACTTACCCGCCTGCACACCATAACCCTTAATTCCTTTACTGTTCAAAAATTTACCTATCCTTGTCTTAAAAACATTCAATGAGGCTCAACTGCTTCATTGGGCAGGGAATTCCACAGATTCACAACCCTTTAGGTGAAGAAGTTCCTCCTTAATTTCAGTCCTAAATCTGCTTCCCAATATTTTGAGGCTATGCTCCCCTAGTTCTAGTTTCACCTGCCAGTGGAAACAAATGCCCTGCTTCTACCTTATCTATTCCCTACATAGTCTTATATGATTCTATGAAATCATCCCTCATTCTTCTGAATTCCAAAGAGTATAGCCCCAGTCTACTCAGTCTCTCCTCATAAGCCAACCAAATTTTAATCGGATTCAAAGTTCACCATCTGCCCTGGTGAGATTCAAACCCGGGTGCACAGAATATTACCCCCGAGCCTCTGGATTTTTAATCTAATTACAGTACCACTATGCCAGTGCCTCCATTTGCAAAGGATTTAAACTTTGCTGCTAGTAGGGTCTAATGAGGACCTGCAAGGTTGTTTTGTTCCATTACTTTCAATCCTTCTCTCCCGAGGTGCTTCTTTCTGAAGCTGATGGCCAGCACGCTCGATGGAACTATCCTTCAAGTTCACAGGTGTGCGCAGATTATTACAATCCTCCCATTCAAAATAAATCCAATCAACTCCAAAGATCTGCAGTAATTACTGTCAAGGTGCAAATTCCCCCTCTCCCTGAGCATCAGCACACACCTGCAAATGGGTGATATTTCTGTGTTCTTGTATAAACAGATTTAATCTGACGATTCATTACAGTGAAAGATTTCCTCCAGTAAAATATTCATCACTTGTGTGTGTACTGCTTGTGCAGAAGGGGGATTGTTTCAATATGTTGATCTTATGGATTCTAAATAGATTTACTCTTGTAAATGCTCCAAAAATGAGAATCAATCTTAGTAATCGTGCAAACCCTGTTCACAGATACAGCAATGAACTAACCTTGTGTTTCATGCAGCCAATCCTTAAGTGAGTTCTTTTGCCTCTACCTTAAAATGGTGAGTTCTATTTATGGGTTTAATGATGGAGTAAATCAATGGTTGTTGAGCTACATGCCAGATCAGCAGAGTGGCAAAATAAAAACACTATTCTCAATATAATTCTACCCTTCATTCCTCAAATCCAATTGTGTACTTTAGTACATTGCCCCATGTGTGCCCCATAAACACTTCCTGGGGCCATTAAGTTAGTGTTTCTTTTAAATCACAATGACTCTACATCCTTGCGTGATTTTTTCTACATGCTGAATCAAACTCATCATTCAGCCAATTGAATGATCATCAACTTTAAGCCTACATCATTCTCATTAGACCACAAAATTATTTACTCATTTCATTTAATTTGTTATTTGACTTTGTTAAGTCTGTAAAATCTAATTGGACTCTTGAATCCTATTAACCTCTTCAGTCTTTCTTGCTATTCTTTTACTATTTTATCTTCATAAAATTAATGAATAGCTGGACACAGGTGACAGAATTGGGAATATTTGAGGGATAAGCAGAATGAACAAATTGTAAAACCTGGGAAATAAGAACATTGCTCCAGACCATTTTTCCCTAACCTGGCCAATATTTATCCTTCAGAAAACAACACTGAAGAGAGTTGATCTGTGCGTGATCACATGGGTGTGGGGAAGATGCTTCCATTAATAGGAGAGACTTGGACCTAAGAGCACAGCCTTAGAGTAAAGGAACAACCCTTTAAAAGAGATGAGGAGGAATTTCTTCAGTGAGAGGGTGGTGAATCTATAAAATTCATTGCCACAGAAGGCTGTGGAGGCCAGGTTAGATAGGTTCTTAACTGGTATTGGGATCAATACTAATACTATTGGTATTGATCAATACCAATTTCCCCATAAAAAGTGGGAAAATGGAGTTATGAAACTTATCAGTCATGATTGAGTGGTGGAGCAGACTCGATGGGCCCAATGGCCTACTTCTACTCCTATATCTTATAGTCTTATGGAATGTTGCCAGTAGCTGTCAGAGAGGCTGAAGGAGCTTAATTCAACCATTGCAATATTTGTGTGAAAAGTAATGGCATCAGCACCAGGAGGTCAGGAAAGGCATGTGGAAAATTTAGGTGGGCTAGGTGCCCCCTGTTTCACTGATGTGTACCTAGGAGTCCTCATGCGGGTCATCAGTGCCTTCTGCTGGTATGGTGACCAGAATTGAACACTACATTCCAAGTATGGCCTCACTAAGGTTCTATAAAACTGCAACATGACTTGCCAATTTTTAAACTCAGTATCATGGCCGATGAAGGCAAGCATGCCGTATGCCTTCTTGACTACCTTCTCCACCTGCATTGCCACTTTCAGTGACCTGTGTACCTGTACACCCAGATCCCTTTGCCAATCAATACTCTTAAGTGTTCTGCCATTTACTGTATATTTCCTATCTGTATTAGATTTTCCAAAATACATTATTTCATATTTGTCTGAATTAAACTTCATTTGCCATCTCTCCACCCAAGTCTCCAACTGATCTATATCCTGCTGTATCCTCTAATGATCCTCATCGCTATCGATAAATCCATCAACCTTTGTGTCATCCGCATACTTACTAATCAAACCAGTTACATTTTCCTCCAAATCATTTATATATATCACGAACAGCAAAGCTCCCAGCACTGATCCCTGAGGAATGCCAGTTGTCACAGCCCTCCATTCAGAAATGCTCCCTTCCTTTGCTACCCTCTGTCTTCTATGATGAAGCCAGTTTTGTATCCACCTTGCCAGCTCACCTCTGATCCCATGTGACTTCACCTTCTGCACCAGTCTGCCATGAGGGACCTTGTCAAAGGCCTTACTGAAGTCCATGTAGACAACATCCACTGCCCTACCCTCATCAATCATTTTTGTCACTTCCTCGAAAAACTCGATCAAGTTATTGAGGCACAGCTAAAACCATGTTGCTTCTCGCTAATACATCGACATATTTCCAAATGGTAGTAAATCCTGTCTCAAAGAATCCTCCCCAGTGATTTCCCAACCACTGACATAAGGCTCACTGCCCTGTAATTACTTCTTAAACAAAGGAACAACATTGGATATTCTCCAATCGTCTGGGACCTCCTCTGTGGAGGATTGCAACAGGCATCTCCAGACACTGAAAGATGCCCTCATAAAAGCAGAGTTTGGCGGTTGACTCATCAATCAACAGTTCCAACGTACCACAGCAAAAAATCTGCACCGACCTCCTCAGAAGACAAACATGGGACACAGCGGACAGAGTACCCTTCGTCGTCTAGTATATCCCCAGAGCAGAGAAGCTACGACATCTTCTCCGGAGCCATTGATGAAGACAAACATCTCACCAAGGCCATCCCCACATTCCCTCTTCTTGCCTTCAAATAACCGTATAACCTCAAACAGACTATTGTCTGCAGCAAACTGCCCAGTCTTCGGGAGAACAATTACCACGACACCACACAACCCTGTCACAGCAACCTCTGCAAGATGTGCCGGATCATTGACATGGATGACATCATCACATGTGAGAACACCATCCACCAGGTACACGGTACATACACTTGCAACTCAGCCAACGTTGTCTACCTGATACGCTGCAAGAAAGGATGTCCTGAGGCATGGTACACTGGGGAGGCCATGCAGATGCTACAACAACAGATGAATGAACACCACTTGACAATCACCAGGCAAGAGTGTTCTCTTCCAGTTGGAGAACACTTCAGCGGTCACGGGCATTCGGCCTCTGATCTTCAGGTAAGCATTCTCCAATGTGTGTCTTCACGACACACGACAACACAATGTGTGCAGAACGCCAAGTTCTGCACACATGAGGACTGGCTCAACCGGGATCTTGGGTTCATGTCACACTATCTGTAACCCCCACGACTTGCCTGGGCTTGCAAAATCTCACTAACTATCCTGGCTGGAGACAATACTCATCTCTTTATCTGTGCTTAACTCTCTCTCCATTCACATTTGTCTGTACCTTTAAGACTTGATTACTTGTAAAGACCTGCATTCCAACCATTATATTGTAAATTGAGTATGTGTCTTTATATGCCCTGTTTGTGAACAGAACTCCCACTTACCTGATGAAGGAGCAGCGCTCCAATAGCTAGTAGCTTGTGCTACCAAATAAACCTGTTGGACTTTAACCTTCTTTAGACTTCTTTCTAGGGCTCTGCTAGTTTTGTATCCAACTCGCCAGCTCACCTCTGAACTCCTGCGACTTCACCTTCTATACCAGTCTGCCATGAGGGACCTTGTCAAAGGCCTTACTGAAACCCACGTAGACAAAATGAGTTGTCTAAGATCAGCCATGATCTTATTGAATGGCGGGGCAGGCTCGAAGGGCTAGATGGCCTACTCCTGCTCCTATTTCTTATGTTCTTATGTTTCGGGTGGAAGCTGAAGAAGTGGAGCATCATGAGGTTGTCTGTGGGCTTGTGGTACAGTGAAGTGCTGAGCTGACGGCCCTTAATGGAGACGTGTGTGTCCAAGAATGCAACTGATTCTAGAGAGTAGTCCATGGTGAGTCTGATGGTGGGATAGAACTTGTTGATGTCATCATATAGTTGTTTCAGTGATTGTTCACCATGAGTGACTAGTGGAGTGCCCCAGGGGTCAGTGCTGGGGCCTCAGCTATTTACCATTTATATAGATGATCTGGAGGAGGGAACCGAGTGCAGGGTGTCGAAATTTGCTGATGACACCAAGATTGGTGGAACGGCAAATTGTGCGGAGGGTGTGGAAAGTCTGCAGAAGGATCTAGATAGGCTGGGCGAATGGGCCAGGAAATGGCAAATGGAATTTAATGTTGGCAAATGTGAGGTGGTCCACTTTGGTAGGAATAATGGTAGGAAGGATTATTACTTACGAGGCGAAAAACTGCAGCAGGCGACGGTGCAGAGGGACCTCGGGGTCCTTGTGCATGAGTTGCAAAACCCCAGCCTGCAGGTGCAGCAGGTGGTCAGGAAGGCGAATGGGATGCTGGCCTTCATCGCGAGGGGGATTGAATATAAAAGTAGGGAGGTCTTGCTACAGCTGTATAGGGCACTGGTGAGGCCGCAGCTGGAGTACTGTGTGTAGTTTTGGTCGCCGCAATTACGCAAGGATATTTTGGCCTTGGAGGGAGTGCAGAGGAGGTTTACTAGGCTGATACCGGAGTTGAGGGAGTTGAACTATGAGGAGAGGCTGAATAAACTAGGCTTGTACTCGTTAGGGTTTAGAAGAATGAGGGGAGATCTCATTGAGACGTATAAGATGATGAATGGGATGGATAGGATAGAGGTGGAGAGGCTCTTCCCGCTCAGAAAGGACAGTAGGACTAGGGGGCACAGCCTCAAGATAAAGGGTTTAGAACGGAGTTGAGGAGGAACTCCTTCACTCAAAGGGTGGTGAATCTCTGGAATTCTCTGCCCGTTGAAGTGGTGGAGGCTGTCTCGCTCAATATTTTTAAGACGCGGGTTGATGGGTTTTTGATAAGCGAGGGGATTAAGGTTTATGGGGAGAGGGCGGGAATGTGGAACTGAGCCACGACAGATCAGCCATGATCTTATTGAATGGCGGGGCAGGCTCGAAGGGCTAGATGGCCTACTCCTGCTCCTATTTCTTATGTTCTTATGTTCTTATGAGTCCAAAGGAAGAAAATGTCATCGATGTATCTAGTGTTTGTACTGTGGCTGCTACCCAAATATGAGCATATGAATTCGGAGAAGGAGTAGATCATAAAATCCCTACAGTGCAGAAGGAGGCCATTCAGCCCATCTCTGAAAAAGCATCTTACTCAGGCCCCTCTTTCTCCCCTATCCCAGTAACTCTGTACATTTACCATGGCTAATCCACCTAAACTAAACATCTTTGGACACTAATGGGCAACTTAGCATGGCCAATCCACCCAACCTGTACAGCTCTGGAGGCTGGGAGGAAACTGGAGCACCCGGAAGAAACCCACACAGACACAGGGAGAACATGCAAACTCCATACAGACAGTCACCCAAGGCCAGAATCAAAACCAGGTGCTTGGTACTGTGAGCCAGCAGTGCTAACCAGTGTGCCACCATGCTACCCACAGTCAATACCCCTCAATACCTTAAAGGATTTTTTAAAGGCCATTTCAGAAGGTCTGTGAGTCTGGAGTCATATACAAGCTGGACCATGTAAGGATGGTTGACAGATTTTTGTGACAATCGATTATAATTTTGTAATCACCGTTGCAGGGATTAGCTTCATATTCCAGATTTATTAACTGAATTTAAATTCCGCATCTTGTAGAGCTGGGCCTCTAGATTATTTGTCCAGTGATATTATCACTGCCTCACCATCTTCCACATTTGCACCTAATGCTACTCAAGGTCCGAAACCCAGAGCTCAAGCCGCTGCAACTGACCACACTCGCTGCACAAATGGTTAGCCAGATGCAAATAGCACAGGATATGGATTCTAGGGGTTGCAGCAGCCCTGCCATTGCTATTGGATAAAAAACTTTATTGCTACTAATAAACTTACAGCTGCTAATAAACCTTATTTTAATTTAAAAAAATCACTAAATACTGTCGCGACTTGAATAAAATGCCTACTTTCACAACTCCAAATTTGAAACTGATCACCAAGTTTCACCAGAAAAGAGAATGTATTCACTGAAGTTTCAGTGGGAAAGTGGTAAATACTTACCAGAAGCTTGCCGTTGCTTCATTGGCACTTGGTTAAAATCATGGACCATCTTTCCAAACAGTTCTGTGCGTTGATCTGGAACAGAGATTTCAGAGATTCAATTAGGCACCACCACTAAGAGCGATTAGGAATGGGTAATAAATTCTGGCCTGGCCAATAATGCCCGTATCTCATGACTGAAGTTAAAACATATCTTTCACAACCACCCACTGTTCAACTTTAATTCTTGCCATACCACTAATCAGAATGGAGAATGTCATCTGCCCACAGCAGGTCAAACTGGGCAAGGAAGTGGTGCAAACAAATATTATTTATGCAACATATAAACTACACAGAAACATATCATCTAATGTTCGGTAACATATCATTCTTCAATTACATGTCTTTACTCTTCCTTATACAGGCACTTCCACATGAAGCAACCTCTGTGGCTTCATCAGAGGTAGAGGCAGATTGCTCTTGGTTACTCTGCAAAATGCTCCACTTGCAGGCAGAATTGGCCACTGGGACATAGGTCAGACTGCAAAGTGATGAATGTGAGGAGAGGGAAGCAACAAGTTAATTGTGGAAGTGCTTTGAGCAGAGTTCCCACTTCCATGTCTTTTCATCGGCTTCCCTCTTACAGCCCGCTAGGTATATCAATTTGTTCACAATAAGCTGGAAACTTCTTTGCTGAAAAGAGATTGCTGAGCCTCTGGCGATGATCTTTGCGTCATCAGTGGAAATGGAAGAGGTTCCGGAGGATTGAAGGATTGCAGATGTGGTTCCTTTATTCAAGAAAGGGAATAGAGATAGCCCAGGAAATTATAGACCAGTGAGTCTAACCTCAGTGGTTGGTAAGTTGATGGAGAAGATTCTGAGAGGCAGGATTTATGAACATTTGGAGAGGTATACTATGATCAAGGATAGCCAGCATGGCTTTGTCAAAGACAGATCATGCCTTACGAGCCTGATAGAATTTTTTGAGAATGTGTCTAAACACATTGACGAAGGAAGAGCAGTAGATGTGGTTTACGTGGACTTCAACAAGGTGTTTGATAACCCCATGCAAGGCTTATTGAGAAAGTGATGGGCATGGGATCCAAGAGGACATTGCTTTGTGGATCCAGAAGTGGCTTGCCCACAGAAGGCAAAGAGTGGTTGTAGATGGGTCTTTTTCTGCGTGGAGGTTGGTCACCAGTGGAGTGCCCCAGGGATCTGTTCTGGGACCCTTACTCTTTGTGATTTGTATAAATGACCTGGATGAGGAACTGGAGGGATGGATTGGTAAGTTTGTTGATGATACAAAGGTTGTAGGTGTTGTGGATAGTTTGGAGGGATGTCAGAAGTTGCAACGAGACATAGATAGGATGCAAGACTGGGCAGAGAAGTGGCAAATGGACTTCAACCCAGATAAGTGTGTGGTGATTCATTTTGGCAGGTCAAATGGGATGACAGATTATAATATTAAGGGTAAGACTCTTGGCAGTGTGGAAGTTCAGAAGAATCTTGGGGTCCGGGTTCATAGGATGCTCAAAGCAGCTTCGCAGGTAGACGCTGTGGTTAAGAAGGCGTATGGTGTACTGGCTTTCATCAATCGAGGAATTGAGTTTAGGAGTTGAGAGATAATGTCTGTGGGAGTTTGCGCATTCTCCCTGTGGTTGCGTGGGTTTCCTCCGGGCGCTCCGGTTTCCTCCCACACCCCAAAGATGTGCTCTTAGGCTGATTGGTTTTACCAAATTGACACTATTCTCCCCTGAATCTGGCTAAGTCAGGGGTTCTATTCGTAGACACGCAGGGTAGAATAGGTGTAGGGTGATGCGGCGGCGCGGGCTCGTTGGGCCGAAGGGCCTGTTTCCCGTGCTGGGTTGTTCTTTGTTCTTGTTCTTTGTTCTTTATAAGACCTTGGCCAGACCCCACTTGGAGTTCTGCGCTCAGTTCTGGTCACCTCATTACAGAAAGGATGTGGAAGCTATTGAAGGGGTGCAGAGGAGATTTACAAGGATGTTGCCTGGACTGGGTGGCATGCCTTATGAAGATAGGTTGAGGGAGCTCGGTCTTTTCTCCTTGGAGAGATGAAGGATGAGGGGTGACCTGATAGAGGTGTATAAGATGTTGAGAGGTATAGATAGGGTGGATTCTCAGAGGCTTTTTCCCAGGGTTGAAATGGCTGCCACGAGAGGACACAGGTTTAAGGTGCTGGGGAATAGGTACAGAGGAGATGTCAGGGGTAAGTTTTTCACTAGAGGGTGGTGGGTGCGCAGAACCGGCTGCTGGCAGTGGTAGTGGAGGCAGATTCGATAGGGTCTATTAAGAGACTTGCCGGAAGATCAGAAAACGGCTAATGTTACGCCGTTGTTTAAGAAGGGTGGCAGGCAAAAGGCGGGGAATTATAGGCCTGTTAGTTTAACGTCTGTTGTAGGTAAAATGTTAGAATCCGTCATCAAGGAGGAAATAGCGAGGCATCTTGAGGGGAACTGCTTGATAGAGCAGACGCAGCACGGTTTCGTTAAGGGGAAGTCGTGTCTGACAAATTTACTGGAGTTCTATGAGGATGTGTCTAGGGCGGTGGATAGAGGAGAGCTGGTGGATATGGTCTTTCTTGATTTTCAGAAGGCGTTTGACAAGGTACCTCACAAGAGGTTATTACAGAAGGTAAGGGGACATGGAGTTGGGGGTAGGGTGTTAGCGTGGATAGAGGATTGGTTGTCAAATAGGAGGCAGAGAGTGGGGGTTAATGGGTGCTATTCGGATTGGCGGATGGTGACTAGTGGAGTGCCCCAGGGGTCGGTGCTGGGGCCTCAGCTATTTACCATTTATATAGATGATCTGGAGGAGGGAACCGAGTGTATGGTGTCGAAATTTGCTGATGACACCAAGATTGGTGGAACGGCAAATTACATGGAGGGTGTGGAGAGTCTGCAGAAGGATCTAGATAGGCTGTGCGAATGGGCCAGGAAATGGCAAATGGAATTTAATGTTGGCAAGTGCGAGGTGGTCCACTTTGGTAGGAATAATGGTAGGAAGGACTATTACTTACGTGGCGAAAAACTGCAGCAGGCGACGGTGCAGAGGGACCTTGGGGTCCTTGTGCATGAGTCGCAAAAGCCCAGCTTGCAGGTGCAGCAGGTGGTCAGGAAGGTGAATGGGATGCTGGCCTTCATAGCGAAGGGGATTGAATATAAAAGTAGGGAGGTCTTGCTGCGGCTGTACAGGGCATTGGTGAGGCCGCAGCTGGAGTACTGTGTGCAGTTTTGGTCGCCGCACTTACACAAGGATATTTTGGCCTTGGAGGGAGTGCAGAGGAGGTTTACTAGGCTGATACCGGAGTTGAGGGGGTTGACCTATGAGGAGATGCTGAATAAACTAGGCTTGTACTCGTTAGAGTTTAGAAGAATGAGGGGAGATCTCATTGAGACGTATAAGATGATGAATGGGATGGATAGGATAGAGGTGGAGAGACTCTTCCCGCTCAGAAAGGACAGTAGGACTAGGGGGCACAGCCTCAAGATAAAGGGGGGGCAGTTTAGAACGGAGTTGAGGAGGAACTTCTTCACTCAAAGGGTGTTGAATCTCTGGAATTCTCTGCCCGTTGAAGTGGTGGAGGCTGCCTCGCTCAATATTTTTAAGACGCGGGTTGATGGGTTTTTGATAAGCGAGGGGATTAAGGGTTATGGGGAGAGGGCGGGAATGTGGAACTGAGCCACGACAGATCAGCCATGATCTTATTGAATGGCGGGGCAGGCTCGAAGGGCTAGATGGCCTACTCCTGCTCCTATTTCTTATGTTCTTATGTCTACATGTCAAGCTTTTCAGTCCACTGCAAGTCTGCACTGCAGCCACCAAGATCCTTTTCCATTGTGAATACTGAAGTAAAGTATTCATTGAGTATCTCTGCTATTTCTACCGGTTCTATACAAACTTTCCCACTGTCACACTTGATAGGTCCTATTCCTTCACGTCTTATCCTCTTGCTCTTCACATACTTGTAGAATGCCTTGGGTTTTCCTTATTCCTGCCTGCCAAGGGCTTCTCATGACCCCTTCTGGCCTCCTAATTTCTTTCTTAAGTTCCTTCCTACTAGCCGTATTTATGCGAAGATCCCTTGTTTAAGCAATTACACTGATCTTAGTTGCCCTCGTTTTAAGGGTGATTGAATCTGTATAATTTCCCACCATCTCAGGATTAGTACCATCGGTATTGGTGGTCATAGTCATGACTGGGGTTCCATCAGTGCCAATATCCATTGCCTTTGAACCGTTTGTAATGGTGCCATTTTTCACAGACTCAGGATTGACCGTATTTAAGTCAGTGCTCTTAGCTTCAGGTGCAATTGGATTGGTGTCACTGTCCATAGTTCTTGCAGTGGTTGTATTTGTATGCATGAAGATAGTCTTAAGAATGGTTGAATGGCTGAGAGCATCCCCAGCTTCAGGGATATTTGTGTTGTTGGAGCTGATAATAGTTTCAAAAGCGGTTGAATTGGAAAAAATGCCAGCAGCTGTAAGAGTGGTTGCATTGGTATGGGTGCCCATTGACTCAGCTGGTATTGCTGTCTTTATTTGGTTGGGATTGGTGTTTTTAGATTCAGTTGTAGTTCTGGAGGCGCTGGAAGGAGTAGTCTTAGAAGCATCTGTATTCATCATGGTATCCTGAAATTCAGGGGTGATTACATTGGAATCATTGCTTAATGTCCTTGGGATTGCTGTGTCCATGTAAATGACACCAGATTCAGGAATGGCTGAATCATTGCCTTTACCTGTAGTCTCAGGAATGGTTACATTGGTCTGGATGCTCGTGGTTTCATGACCCAATCTATTAGTTCCGGCATTGGTTAATTTTGAATAAAAGCTCATATTTTCCCGAGCGGTTGTGTCACTGTACAAATCACTAGTATGATCTATGGTTGAAGATATGTCATCACGCATAATTTCAGGAATGGTAGTGTTGACATTTGTGTCTCTAGTTTCACGAGTGATTGAATGGGCATTAGTGTCCATAATTATCGCAAAAACTATACTGTTGTTTCTTCCCATATTTCCAAGAGTGGTTGTAGTGCTCTTGTAAATATTTTCTGGCATTTTTGTACTTGTGTTCAGTGCCTTAATTTCAAGAATGCTTGAATCGATGTGATCAACTATCCTTACATGAGTAATTCTATTGGTGTCTTTGCCCATTATTCCTGAATTTATACCTGTTTGGATGACAAGAGCTTCAGTAATGGTTGCATTGCTTTGGGTTCTGAAAGCTTCTGAAAAAGTTGTGTTGGGGTCCTTTGTCTCATAAACGGTGGTATTTCTATGGGTCATCATGTTTTTAGAAGTTGTTATATTGGTGAGGACAGAGCTAGTTTCAGAAGCAATTGTGTTAGTGCCCACACTTTCAGAAGCCAACTTGTTATCAAGGGAGCCTACAGTCTCACTACTGGTTACATTGATGAGGGGACCCATAATTTCTAGAGCTGTTACATTAGTATTGGCATCCTTCGTGCCGGGAGCGGTTACAATGTTGTGGGAAGACATTATTTCAGGTGTTGTGGTATTGCCCAGGCTATTCCGAGCATCAGGTGTTGTTGTATTGGTGAGGCTGTTCAAAGCTTCAGGTGCTGTGGTATTGGTGCGGCTGTTCAAAGCTTCAGGTGTTGTGGTATTGGTGAGGCTGTTCAAAGCTTCAGGTGCTGTGGTATTGGTGAGGCTGTTCAAAGCTTCAGGTGCTGTGGTATTGGTGAGGCTGTTCCTAACTTCAGGTGTTGTTGTATTGGTGATGCTGTACCGAGCTTCAGCTGTTGTTGTATTGGTGATGCCGTTCAAAGCTTCAGGTGTTGTGGTATTGGTGATGCTTTTCAAAGCTTCAGGTGCTGTGGTATTGGTGAGGCTGTTTGTTGCTTCAGGTGTCGTGGTATTGGAGAGGCTGTTCCTTTCTTCAGGTGTGGTGGTATTGGAGAGGCTGTTCCTTGCTTCAGGTGTTGTGGTATTGGTGAGGCTGTTCCTTTCTTCAGGTGTTGTGGTATTGGTGAGGCTGTTCCTTTCTTCAGGTGTTGTGGTATTGGTGAGGCTGTTCCTAGCTTCAGGTGCTGTGGTATTGGTGTGGCTGTTCCTAGCTTCAGGTGTTGTGGTATTGGAGAGGCTGTTTGTTGCTTCAGGTGTTGTGGTATTGGTGCGGCTGTTTGTTGCTTCAGGTGTTGTGGTATTGGTGAGGCTGTTCCTGGCTTCAGGTGCTGTGGTATTGGAGAGGCTGTTTGTTGCTTCAGGTGTTGTGGTATTGGTTAGGCTGTTCTTAACTTCAGGTGTTGTGGTATTGGTTAGGCTGTTCCTAGCTTCAGGTGTTGTGGTATTGGTGAGGCTGTTCAAAGCTTCAGGTGTTGTGGTATTGGTGAGGCTGTTCCTGGCTTCAGGTGCTGTGGTATTGGAGAGGCTGTTTGTTGCTTCAGGTGTTGTGGTATTGGTTAGGCTGTTCTTAACTTCAGGTGTTGTGGTATTGGTTAGGCTGTTCCTAGCTTCAGGTGTTGTGGTATTGGTGAGGCTGTTCAAAGCTTCAGGTGTTGTGGTATTGGTTAGGCTGTTCCTAGCTTCAGGTGTTCTGGTATTGGTGAGGCTGTTCAAAGCTTCAGGAGTTGTGGTATTGGTTAGGCTGTTCCTAACTTCAGGCGTTGTGGTATTGGTGATGCTGTACCGAGCTTCAGGTGTTGTGGTATTGGTGAGGCTGTCCCTAACTTCAGGCGTTGTGGTATTGGTGATGCTGTTTCTAGCTTCAGGTGTTGTGGTATTGGTGAGGCTGTTCAAAGCTTCAGGTGTTGTGGTATTGGTGAGGCTGTTCAAAGGTTCAGGTGTTGTGGTGTTGGTGAGGCTGTTCCTAGCTTCAGGTGTTGTTGTATTGGTGAGGCTGTTCCTAGCTTCAGGCGCTGTGGTATTGGTGATGCTGTTCAAAGCTTCAGGTGCTGTGGTATTGGTGAGGCTGTTTGTTGCTTCAGGTGTTGTGGTATTGGTGAGGCTGTTCCTTTCTTCAGGTGTTGTGGTATTGGTGAGGCTGTTCCTTTCTTCAGGTGTTGTGGTATTGGTGAGGCTGTTCCTTTCTTCAGGTGTTGTGGTATTGGTGAGGCTGTTCCTTTCTTCAGGTGTTGTGGTATTGGTGAGGCTGTTCCTAGCTTCAGGTGTTGTGGTATTGGTGAGGCTGTTCCTAGCTTCAGGTGTTGTGGTATTGGAGAGGCTGTTTGTTGCTTCAGGTGTTGTGGTATTGGTGCGGCTGTTTGTTGCTTCAGGTGTTGTGGTATTGGTGAGGCTGTTCCTGGCTTCAGGTGTTGTGGTATTGGTGAGGCTGTTCAAAGCTTCAGGTGTTGTGGTATTGGTTAGGCTGTTCCTAGCTTCAGGTGTTCTGGTATTGGTGAGGCTGTTCAAAGCTTCAGGAGTTGTGGTATTGGTTAGGCTGTTCCTAGCTTCAGGTGTTGTGGTATTGGTGAGGCTGTTCAAAGCTTCAGGTGTTGTGGTATTGGTTAGGCTGTTCCTAGCTTCAGGTGTTCTGGTATTGGTGAGGCTGTTCAAAGCTTCAGGAGTTGTGGTATTGGTTAGGCTGTTCCTAACTTCAGGCGTTGTGGTATTGGTGATGCTGTCCCTAACTTCAGGCGTTGTGGTATTGGTGATGCTGTACCGAGCTTCAGGTGTTGTGGTATTGGTGAGGCTGTCCCTAACTTCAGGCGTTGTGGTATTGGTGATGCTGTTTCTAGCTTCAGGTGTTGTGGTATTGGTGAGGCTGTTCCTAGCTTCAGGTGCGGTGGTATTGGTGTGGCTGATCCCAGCTTCAGGTGTTGTGGTATTGGAGAGGCTGTTTGTTGCTTCAGGTGTTGTGGTATTGGTGTGGCTGTTTGTTGCTTCAGGTGTTGTGGTATTTGTGAGGCTGTTCCTGGCTTCAGGTGCTGTGGTATTGGTGAGGCTGTTCCTAGCTTCAGGTGCGGTGGTATTGGTGTGGCTGATCCCAGCTTCAGGTGTTGTGGTATTGGAGAGGCTGTTTGTTGCTTCAGGTGTTGTGGTATTGGAGAGGCTGTTTGTTGCTTCAGGTGTTGTGGTATTGGTGAGGCTGTTCTTAACTTCAGGTGTTGTGGTATTGGTTAGGCTGTTCCTAGCTTCAGGTGTTGTGGTATTGGTGAGGCTGTTCAAAGCTTCAGGTGTTGTGGTATTGGTTAGGCTGTTCCTAGCTTCAAGTGTTGTGGTATTGGTTAGGCTGTTCAAAGCTTCAGGTGTTGTGGTATTGGTGAGGCTGTTCCTAACTTCAGGCGTTGTGGTATTGGTGATGCTGTACCTAGCTTCAGGTGTTGTTGTATTGGTGATGCCGTTCAAAGCTTCAGGTGTTGTTGCATTGGTGAGGCTGTTTCTAGCTTCAGGTGCTGTGGTATTGGTGAGGCTGTCCCTAACTTCAGGCGTTGTGGTATTGGTGATGCTGTACCGAGCTTCAGGTGTTGTGGTATTGGTGAGGCTGGCCCTAACTTCAGGCGTTGTGGTATTGGTGATGCTGTACCTAGCTTCAGGTGTTGTGGTATTGGTGAGGCTGTTCAAAGCTTCAGGTGTTGTGGTATTGGTGAAGCTGTTCCTAGCTTCAGGTGTTGTGGTATTGGTGAGGCTGTTCCTAACTTCAGGCGTTGTGTTATGGGAGATGCTGTACCTAGCTTCAGGTGTTGTGGTATTGGTGAGGCTGATCCTAACTTCAGGTGTTGTGGTATTGGTGAGGCTGTTCAAAGCTTCAGGTGTTGTGGTATTGGTGAGGCTGTTCAAAACTTCAGGCGTTGTGGTATTGGTGATGCTGTACCTAGCTTCAGGTGTTGTTGTATTGGTGATGCCGTTCAAAGCTTCAGGTGTTGTTGCATTGGTGAGGCTGTTTCTAGCTTCAGGTGCTGTGGTATTGGTGAGGCTGTCCCTAACTTCAGGCGTTGTGGTATTGGTGATGCTGTACCGAGCTTCAGGTGTTGTGGTATTGGTGAGGCTGTCCCTAACTTCAGGCGTTGTGGTATTGGTGATGCTGTACCTAGCTTCAGGTGTTGTGGTATTGGTGAGGCTGTTCAAAGCTTCAGATGTTGTGGTATTGGTGAAGCTGTTCCTAGCTTCAGGTGTTGTGGTATTGGTGAGGCTGTTCCTAACTTCAGGCGTTGTGTTATGGGAGATGCTGTACCTAGCTTCAGGTGTTGTGGTATTGGTGAGGCTGATCCTAACTTCAGGCGTTGTGGTATTGGTGATGCTGTTCAAAGCTTCAGGTGTTGTTGCATTGGTGAGGCTGTTTCTAGCTTCAGGTGCTGTGGTATTGGTGAGGCTGTTCCTAGCTTCAGGTGTTGTGGTATTGGTGATGCTGTTCAAAGCTTCAGGTGTTGTGGTATTGGTGAGGCTGCTCTTACCTTCAGGTGTTGTGGTATTGGTGAGGCTGTTCCTTGCTTCAGGCGTTGTGGTATTGATGAGGCTGTTCCTAGCTTCAGGTATTGTGGTATTGGTGAGGCTGTTCCTTGCTTCAGGTGTTGTGGTATTGGTGAGGCTGTTCCTAACTTCAGGTGTTGTGGTATTGGTTAGGCTGTTCCTAGCTTCAGGCGTTGTGGTATTGGTGAGGCTGTTCCTTTCTTCAGGTGTTGTGGTATTGGTGAGGCTGTTCCTTGCTTCAGGTATTGTGGTATTGGTGAGGCTGTTCCTAGCTTCAGGTGTTGTGGTATTGGTTAGGCTGTTCCTAGCTTCAGGCGTTGTGGTATTGGTGAGGCTGTTCCTAGCTTCAGGCGTTGTGGTATTGGTGAGGCTGTTCCTTGCTTCAGGCGTTGTGGTATTGATGAGGCTGTTCCTAGCTTCAGGTATTGTGGTATTGGTGAGGCTGTTCCTTGCTTCAGGTGTTGTGGTATTGGTTAGGCTGTTCCTAACTTCAGGTGTTGTGGTATTGGTGAGGCTGTTCCTTGTTTCAGGTGTTGTGGTATTGGTGAGGCTGTTCCTAACTTCAGGTGCTGTGCAATTGGTGAGGCTGTTCCTTGTTTCAGGTGTTGTGGTATTGGTGAGGCTGTTCCTAACTTCAGGTGCTGTGCTATTGGTGAGGCTGTTCCTTGTTTCAGGTGTTGTGGTATTGGTGAGGCTGTCCCTAACTTCAGGTGTTGTGGTATTGGTGAGGCTGTTCCTTGCTTCAGGCGTTGTGGTATTGGTGAGGCTGTTCCTTGCTTCAGGCGTTGTGGTATTGGTGAGGCTGTTCCTTGCTTCAGGCGTTGTGGTATTGGTGAGGCTGTTCCTTGCTTCAGGTGTTGTGGTATTGGCGAGGCTGTTCCTTGCTTCAGGCGTTGTGGTATTGGTGAGGCTGTTCCTTGTTTCAGGTGTTGTGGTATTGGTGAGGCTGTCCCTAACTTCAGGTGTTGTGGTATTGGTGAGGCTGTTCCTTGCTTCAGGCGTTGTGGTATTGATGAGGCTGTTCCTAGCTTCAGGTATTGTGGTATTGGTGAGGCTGTTCCTTGCTTCCGGTGTTGTGGTATTGGTTAGGCTGTTCCTAACTTCAGGTGTTGTGGTATTGGTGAGGCTGTTCCTTGTTTCAGGTGTTGTGGTATTGGTGAGGCTGTTCCTAACTTCAGGTGTTGTGGTATTGGTTAGGCTGTTCCTAGCTTCAGGTGTTGTGGTATTGGTGAGGCTGTTCCTAGCATCAGGTGTTGTGGTATTGGTGAGGCTGTTCCTAGCTTCAGGTGTTGTGGTATTGGTAAGGCTGTTCCTTGTTTCAGGTGTTGTGGTATTGGTGAGGCTGTTCCTGGCTCCAGGTGTTGAGATATTGGTGAGGCTGTTTCTTGCTTCAGGCGTTGTGGTATTGGTGAGGCTGTTCCTCGCTTCAGGTGTTGTGGTATTGGTGAGTCTGTTCCTAGCTTCAGTTGAGGTATTGGTGAGGCTGTTCCTAGCTTCAGTTGTGGTATTGGTGTGGCTGTTCAAAGCTTCAGGTGCTGTGGTATTGGTAAGGCTGTTCCTAGCTTCAGGTGTTCTGGTATTGGTGAGGCTGTTCCTAGCTTCAGGTGTTGTGGTATTGGTGAGGCTGTTCCTAGCTTCAGGTGTTGTGGTATTGGTGAAGCTGTTCCGAGCTTCAGGCGTTGTGGTATTGGTGAGGCTGTTCCTAGCTTCAGGTGTTGTGGTATTGGTGAGGCTGTTCAAAGCTTCAGGTGTTGTTGTATTGGTGAGGTTGTTCCTAGCTTCAGTTGTGGTATTGGTGAGGCTGTTCAAAGCTTCAGGTGCTGTGGTATTGGTGAGGCTGTTCCTTGCTTCAGGTGTTGTGGTATTGGCGAGGCTGTTCCTAGCTTCAGGTGTTGTGGTATTGGTGAGGCTGTTCCTTGCTTCAGGTGCTGTGTTATTGGAGAGGCTGTTTGTTGCTTCAGGTGTTCTGGTATTGGTTAGGCTGTTCCTAGCTTCAGGTGTTGTGGTATTGGTGAGGCTATTCCTAACTTCAGGTGTTGTGGTATTGGTTAGGCTGTTCCTAACTTCAGGTGTTGTGGTATTGGTTAGGGTGTTCCTAGCTTCAGGTATTGTGGTATTGGTGTGGCTGTTCCTAGCTTCAGGTGTTGTGGTATTAGAGAGGCTGTTTGTTGCTTCAGGTGTTGTGGTATTGGTGAGGCTGTTCCTAGCTTCAAGTGTTGTGGTATTGGTGCGGCTGTTTGTTGCTTCAGGTGTTGTGGTATTGGTGTGGCTGTTTGTTCCTTCATGTGTTGTGGTATTGGTGAGACTGTTCCTAGCTTCAGGTGTTGTGGTGTTGGTGATGCTGTTTAAAGCTCCGAGTGCTGTGGTATTGGTGAGGCTGTTCCGAGCTTCAGGTGTTGTGGTATTGGTGAGGCTGTTCCTAGCTTCAGGTGTTGTGGTATTGGTGAGGCTGTTCCTTTCTTCAGGTGCAGTGGTATTGGTGATGCTGTTCTTTGCTTCAGGTGTTGTGGTATTGGTGAGGGTGTTCCTAGCTTCAAGTGTTGTGGTATTGGTGAGGCTGTTCCTTGCTTCAGGCGTTGTGGTATTGATGAGGCTGTTCCTAGCTTCAGGTATTGTGGTATTGGTGAGGCTGTTCCTTGCTTCAGGTGTTGTGGTATTGGTTAGGCTGTTCCTAACTTCAGGTGTTGTGGTATTGGTGAGGCTGTTCCTTGTTTCAGGTGTTGTGGTATTGGTGAGGCTGTTCCTAACTTCAGGTGCTGTGCAATTGGTGAGGCTGTTCCTTGTTTCAGGTGTTGTGGTATTGGTGAGGCTGTTCCTAACTTCAGGTGCTGTGCTATTGGTGAGGCTGTTCCTTGTTTCAGGTGTTGTGGTATTGGTGAGGCTGTCCCTAACTTCAGGTGTTGTGGTATTGGTGAGGCTGTTCCTTGCTTCAGGCGTTGTGGTATTGGTGAGGCTGTTCCTTGCTTCAGGCGTTGTGGTATTGGTGAGGCTGTTCCTTGCTTCAGGCGTTGTGGTATTGGTGAGGCTGTTCCTTGCTTCAGGTGTTGTGGTATTGGCGAGGCTGTTCCTTGCTTCAGGCGTTGTGGTATTGGTGAGGCTGTTCCTTGTTTCAGGTGTTGTGGTATTGGTGAGGCTGTCCCTAACTTCAGGTGTTGTGGTATTGGTGAGGCTGTTCCTTGCTTCAGGCGTTGTGGTATTGATGAGGCTGTTCCTAGCTTCAGGTATTGTGGTATTGGTGAGGCTGTTCCTTGCTTCCGGTGTTGTGGTATTGGTTAGGCTGTTCCTAACTTCAGGTGTTGTGGTATTGGTGAGGCTGTTCCTTGTTTCAGGTGTTGTGGTATTGGTGAGGCTGTTCCTAACTTCAGGTGTTGTGGTATTGGTTAGGCTGTTCCTAGCTTCAGGTGTTGTGGTATTGGTGAGGCTGTTCCTAGCATCAGGTGTTGTGGTATTGGTGAGGCTGTTCCTAGCTTCAGGTGTTGTGGTATTGGTAAGGCTGTTCCTTGTTTCAGGTGTTGTGGTATTGGTGAGGCTGTTCCTGGCTCCAGGTGTTGAGATATTGGTGAGGCTGTTTCTTGCTTCAGGCGTTGTGGTATTGGTGAGGCTGTTCCTCGCTTCAGGTGTTGTGGTATTGGTGAGTCTGTTCCTAGCTTCAGTTGAGGTATTGGTGAGGCTGTTCCTAGCTTCAGTTGTGGTATTGGTGTGGCTGTTCAAAGCTTCAGGTGCTGTGGTATTGGTAAGGCTGTTCCTAGCTTCAGGTGTTCTGGTATTGGTGAGGCTGTTCCTAGCTTCAGGTGTTGTGGTATTGGTGAGGCTGTTCCTAGCTTCAGGTGTTGTGGTATTGGTGAAGCTGTTCCGAGCTTCAGGCGTTGTGGTATTGGTGAGGCTGTTCCTAGCTTCAGGTGTTGTGGTATTGGTGAGGCTGTTCAAAGCTTCAGGTGTTGTTGTATTGGTGAGGTTGTTCCTAGCTTCAGTTGTGGTATTGGTGAGGCTGTTCAAAGCTTCAGGTGCTGTGGTATTGGTGAGGCTGTTCCTTGCTTCAGGTGTTGTGGTATTGGCGAGGCTGTTCCTAGCTTCAGGTGTTGTGGTATTGGTGAGGCTGTTCCTTGCTTCAGGTGCTGTGTTATTGGAGAGGCTGTTTGTTGCTTCAGGTGTTCTGGTATTGGTTAGGCTGTTCCTAGCTTCAGGTGTTGTGGTATTGGTGAGGCTATTCCTAACTTCAGGTGTTGTGGTATTGGTTAGGCTGTTCCTAACTTCAGGTGTTGTGGTATTGGTTAGGGTGTTCCTAGCTTCAGGTATTGTGGTATTGGTGTGGCTGTTCCTAGCTTCAGGTGTTGTGGTATTAGAGAGGCTGTTTGTTGCTTCAGGTGTTGTGGTATTGGTGAGGCTGTTCCTAGCTTCAAGTGTTGTGGTATTGGTGCGGCTGTTTGTTGCTTCAGGTGTTGTGGTATTGGTGTGGCTGTTTGTTCCTTCATGTGTTGTGGTATTGGTGAGACTGTTCCTAGCTTCAGGTGTTGTGGTGTTGGTGATGCTGTTTAAAGCTCCGAGTGCTGTGGTATTGGTGAGGCTGTTCCGAGCTTCAGGTGTTGTGGTATTGGTGAGGCTGTTCCTAGCTTCAGGTGTTGTGGTATTGGTGAGGCTGTTCCTTTCTTCAGGTGCAGTGGTATTGGTGATGCTGTTCTTTGCTTCAGGTGTTGTGGTATTGGTGAGGGTGTTCCTAGCTTCAAGTGTTGTGGTATTGGTGAGGCTGTTCCTAGCTTCAGGTGTTGTGGTATTGGTGAGGCTGTCCCTAACTTCAGGCGTTGTGGTATTGGTGATGCTGTACCTAGCTTCAGGTGTTGTGGTATTGGTGAGGCTGTTCAAAGCTTCAGGTGTTGTGGTATTGGTGAAGCTGTTCAAAGCTTCAGGTGCTGTGGTATTGGTGAAGCTGTTCCTAGCTTCAGGTGTTGTGGTATTGGTGAGGCTGTTCCTAACTTCAGGCGTTGTGTTATGGGAGATGCTGTACCTAGCTTCAGGTGTTGTGGTATTGGTGAGGCTGATCCTAACTTCAGGCGTTGTGGTATTGGTGATGCTGTACCTAGCTTCAGGTGTTGTTGTATTGGTAATGCTGTTCAAAGCTTCAGGTGTTGTTGCATTGGTGAGGCTGTTTCTAGCTTCAGGTGTTGTGGTATTGGTGAGGCTGTTCAAAGCTTCAGGTGTTGTGGTATTGGTGAAGCTGTTCAAAGCTTCAGGTGCTGTGGCATTGGTGAAGCTGTTCCTAGCTTCAGGTGTTGTGGTATTGGTGAGGCTGTTCCTAACTTCAGGCGTTGTGGTATTGGTGATCCTGTGCCTAGCTTCAGGTGTTGTTGTATTGGTGAGGCTGTTCCTAACTTCACGCGTTGAGGTATTGGTGATGCTGTACTTAGCATCAGGTGTTGTTGTATTGGTAATGCTGTTCAAAGCTTCAGGTGATGTTGCATTGGTGAGGCTGTTTCTGGCTTCAGGTGCTGTGGTATTGGTGAAGCTGTTCCTAGTTTCAGGTGATGTGGTATTGGTGAGCCTGTTCCTAGCTTCAGGTGTTGTGGTATTGGTGAGGCTGTTTGTTGTTTCAGGTGTTGTGGTATTGGTGAGGCTGATCCTAGCTTCAGGTGTTGTGGTATTGGTGAGGCTGTCCGTAGCTTCAGGCGTTTTGGTATTGGTGAGGCTGTTCCTAGCTTCAGGTGTTGTGGTATTGGTGAGGCTGTTTCTAGCTTCAGGTGTTGTGGTATTGGTGAGGCTGTTCGTAGCTTCAGGCGTTGTGGTATTGGTGAGGCTGTTCCTAGCTTCAGGTGCTGTGGTATTGGTGAGGCTGTTCCTAGCTTCAGGTGTTGTGGTATTGGTGAGGCTGTTCCTAGCTTCAGGTGTTGTGGTATTGGTGAGGCTGTTCCTAGCTTCAGGTGTTGTGGTATTGGTGAGGCTGTTCCTAGCGTCAGGTGTTGTGGTATTGGTGAGGCTGTTCCTAGCTTCAGGTGTTGTGGTATTGGTTAGGCTGTTCCTAGCTTCAGGTGTTGTGGTATTGGTGAGGCTGTTCCTTGCTTCAGGTGTTATGGTATTGGTGAGGCTGTTCCTAGCTTCAGGAGCTGTGGTATTGGTGTGGCTGTTCCTTGCTTCAGCTGTTGTGGTATTGGTGAGGCTGTTCCTAGCTTCAGGTGTTGTGGTATTGGTGAGGCTGTTCCTAGCTTCAGGTGCTGTGGTATTGGTGATGCTGTTCCTTGCTTCAGGTGTTGTGGTATTGGTGAGGCCATTCCTCGCTTCAGGTGTTGTGGTATTGGTGAGGCTGTTCCTAGCTTCAGGTGTTGTGGTATTGCTGAGGCTGTTTGTTGCTTCAGGTGTTGTGGTATTGGTTAGGCTGTTCCTTGCTTCAGGTGTTGTGGTATTGGTGAGGCTGTTCCTAGCTTCAGGTGTTGTCGTATTGGTGAGGCTGTTTGATGTTTCAGGTGTTGTGGTATTGGTGAGGCTGATCCTAGCTTCAGGTGTTGTGGTATTGGTGAGGCTGTTCCTAGCTTCAGGTGTTGTGGTATTGGTGAGGCTGTTCCTAGCTTCAGGTGTTGTGGTATTGGTGAGGCTGTTCCTAGCTTCAGGCGTTGTGGTATTGGTGAGGCTGTTCCTTGCTTCAGGTGTTATGGTATTGGTGAGGCTGTTCCTAGCTTCAGGTGCTGTGGTATTGGTGTGGCTGTTCCTTGCTTCAGCTGTTGTGGTATTGGTGAGGCTGTTCCTAGCTTCAGGTGTTGTGGTATTGGTGAGGCTGTTCCTAGCTTCAGGTGCTGTGGTGTTGGTGATGCTGTTCCTTGCTTCAGGTGTTGTGGTATTGGTGAGGCCGTTCCTCGCTTCAGGTGTTGTGGTATTGGTGAGGCTGTTCCTAGCTTCAGGTGTTGTGGTATTGGTGAGGCCGTTCCTCGCTTCTGGTGTTGTGGTATTGGTGAGGCTGTTCCTAGCTTCAGGTGTTGTGGTATTGGTGAGGCTGTTTGTTGCTTCAGGTGTTGTGGTATTGGAGAGGCTGTTCCTTTCTTCAGGTGTTGTGGTATTGGTGAGGCTGTTCCTAACTTCAGGCGTTGTGGTATTGGTGATGCTGTGCCTAGCTTCAGGTGTTGTTGTATTGGTGAGGCTGTTCCTAACTTCAGGCGTTGTGGTATTGGTGTTGATGTGCCTAGCTTCAGATGTTGTTGTATTGGTGAGGCTGTTCCTAACTTCAGGCGTTGTGGTATTGGTGATGCTGTGCCTAGCTTCAGGTGTTGTTGTATTGGTGGTGCTCTTCAAAGCTTCAGGTGTTGTGGTATTGGTGAGGCTGTTCCTAGCTTCAGGTGTTGTGGTATTGGTGAGGCTGTTGAAAGCTTCAGGTGTTGTGGTATTGGTGAGGCTGTTCCTAGCTTCAGGTGTTGTGGTATTGGTGAGTCTGTTCCTAGCTTCAGGTGTTGTGGTATTGGTGAGGCTGTTCAAAGCTTCAGGTGTTGTGGTATTGATGAGGCTGTTCCTAACTTCAGGCGTTGTGGTATTGGTGATGCTGTACCTAGCTTCAGGTGTTGTTGTATTGGTAATGCTGTTCCTAGCTTCAGGTGTTGTCGTATTGGTGAGGCTGTTTGATGTTTCAGGTGTTGTGGTATTGGTGAGGCTGATCCTAGCTTCAGGTGTTGTGGTATTGGTGAGGCTGTTCCTAGCTTCAGGTGTTGTGGTATTGGTGAGGCTGTTCCTAGCTTCAGGTGTTGTGGTATTGGTGAGGCTGTTCCTAGCTTCAGGCGTTGTGGTATTGGTGAGGCTGTTCCTTGCTTCAGGTGTTATGGTATTGGTGAGGCTGTTCCTAGCTTCAGGTGCTGTGGTATTGGTGTGGCTGTTCCTTGCTTCAGCTGTTGTGGTATTGGTGAGGCTGTTCCTAGCTTCAGGTGTTGTGGTATTGGTGAGGCTGTTCCTAGCTTCAGGTGCTGTGGTGTTGGTGATGCTGTTCCTTGCTTCAGGTGTTGTGGTATTGGTGAGGCCGTTCCTCGCTTCAGGTGTTGTGGTATTGGTGAGGCTGTTCCTAGCTTCAGGTGTTGTGGTATTGGTGAGGCCGTTCCTCGCTTCTGGTGTTGTGGTATTGGTGAGGCTGTTCCTAGCTTCAGGTGTTGTGGTATTGGTGAGGCTGTTTGTTGCTTCAGGTGTTGTGGTATTGGAGAGGCTGTTCCTTTCTTCAGGTGTTGTGGTATTGGTGAGGCTGTTCCTAACTTCAGGCGTTGTGGTATTGGTGATGCTGTGCCTAGCTTCAGGTGTTGTTGTATTGGTGAGGCTGTTCCTAACTTCAGGCGTTGTGGTATTGGTGTTGATGTGCCTAGCTTCAGATGTTGTTGTATTGGTGAGGCTGTTCCTAACTTCAGGCGTTGTGGTATTGGTGATGCTGTGCCTAGCTTCAGGTGTTGTTGTATTGGTGGTGCTCTTCAAAGCTTCAGGTGTTGTGGTATTGGTGAGGCTGTTCCTAGCTTCAGGTGTTGTGGTATTGGTGAGGCTGTTGAAAGCTTCAGGTGTTGTGGTATTGGTGAGGCTGTTCCTAGCTTCAGGTGTTGTGGTATTGGTGAGTCTGTTCCTAGCTTCAGGTGTTGTGGTATTGGTGAGGCTGTTCAAAGCTTCAGGTGTTGTGGTATTGATGAGGCTGTTCCTAACTTCAGGCGTTGTGGTATTGGTGATGCTGTACCTAGCTTCAGGTGTTGTTGTATTGGTAATGCTGTTCAAAGCTTCAGGTGTTGTTGCATTGGTGAGGCTGTTTCTAGCTTCAGGTGCTGTGGTATTGGTGAGGCTGTTCCTTGCTTCAGGTGTTGTGGTATTGGTGAGGCTGTTTCTTGCTTCAGGTGTTGTGGTATTGGTGAGGCTGTTCAAAGCTTCAGGTGTTGTGGTATTGGTGAAGCTGTTTCTAGCTTCAGGTGTTGTGATATTGGTGAGGCTGTTCCTAACTTCAGGCGTTGTGGTATTGGTGATGCTGTGCCTAGCTTCAGGTGTTGTTGTATTGGTGAGGCTGTTCCTAACTTCAGGCGTTGTGGTATTGGTAATGCTGTGCCTAGCTTCAGGTGTTGTTGTATTGGTGATGCTGTTCAAAGCTTCAGGTGTTGTGGTATTGGTAATGCTGTTCCTAACTTCAGGCGTTGTGGTATTCGTGATGCTGTACCTAGCTTCAGGTGTTGTTGTATTGGTGATGCTGTTCAAAGCTTGAGGTGTTGTGGTATTGGTGAGGCTGTTCCTAGCTTCAGGTGTTGTCGTATTGGTGAGTTCGTTTGTTGCTTCAGGTGTTGTGGTATTGGTAAAGCTGTTCCTAGCTTCAGGTGTTGTGGTATTGGTGAGGCTGTTCCTAGCTTCAGGTGTTGTGGTATTGGTGAGGCTGTTCCTAGCTTCAGGTGTTGTGGTATTGGTGAGGCTGTTCCTAGCTTCAGGTGTTGTGGTATTGGTGAGGCTGTTTCTTGCTTCAGGTGTTGTGGTATTGGTGAGGCTGTTCCCAGCTTCAGGTGTTGTGGTATTGGTAAGGCTGTTCCCAGCTTCAGGTGTTGTGGTATTGGTGAGGCTGTTCAAAGCTGCAGGTGCTGTGTTATTGGTGAGGCTGTTCCTAGCTTCAGGTGTTGTGGTATTGGTGAGGCTGTTCCTAGCTTCAGGTGTTGTGGTATTGGTGAGGCTGTTCCTAGCTTCAGGTGTTGTGGTATTGGTGAGGCCGTTCCTAGCTTCAGGTGTTGTGGTATTGGTGAGGCTGTTCCTTTCTTCAGATGTTGTGGTATTGGTGAGGCCGTTCCTAGCTTCAGGTGTTGTGGTATCGGTGAGGCTGTTTCTTGCTTCAGGTGTTGTGGTATTGGTAAGGTTGTTCCCAGCTTCAGGTGTTGTTGTATTGGTGATGCTGTTCCTAGCTTCAGGTGTTGTGGTATTGGTGAGGCTGTTCCTAGCTTCAGGTGTTGTGGTATTGGTGAGGCTGTTCCTAGCTTCAGGTGTTGTGGTATTGATGAGGCCGTTCCTAGCTTCAGGTGTTGTGGTATTGGTGAGGCTGTTCCTAGCTTCAGGTGTTGTGGTATTGGTGAGGCTGTTCAAAGTTTCAGGGGCTGTGGTATTGGTGAGGCTGTTCCTTGTTTCCGGTGTTGTGGTATTGGTGAGGCTGTTCCTAGCTTCAGGTGTTGTGGTATTGGTGAGGCTGTTCCTAGCTTCAGGGGCTGTGGTATTGGTGAGGCTGTTCCTTGTTTCCGGTGTTGTGGTATTGGTGAGGGTGTTCCTAGCTTCAGGTGTTGTGGTATTGGTGAGGCTGTTCCTAGCTTCAGGTGTTGTGGTATTGGTGAGGGTGTTCCTTTCTTCAGGTGTTGTGGTATTGGTGAGGTTGTTCCTTGCTTCAGGCATTGTGGTATTGGTGAGGCTGTTCAAAGCTTCAGGTGTTGTTGTATTGGTAAGGTTGTTCCTAGCTTCAGGTGTGGTATTGGTGAGGCTGTTCAAAGCTTCAGGTGCTGTGGTATTGGTGAGGCTGTTCCTTGCTTCAGGTGTTGTGGTATTGGCAAGGCTGTTCCTAGCTTCAGGTGTTGTGGTATTGGTGAGGCTGTTCCTTGCTTCAGGTGCTGTGGTATTGGTGCGGCTGTTCCTTGCTTCAGGTGCTGTGTTATTGGAGAGGCTGTTTGTTGCTTCAGGTGTTCTGGTATTGGTTAGGCTGTTCCTAGCTTCAGGTGTTGTGGTATTGGTGAGGCTATTCCTAACTTCAGGTGTTGTGGTATTGGTTAGGCTGTTCCTAACTTCAGGTGTTGTGGTATTGGTTAGGGTGTTCCTAGCTTCAGGTATTGTGGTATTGGTGTGGCTGTTCCTAGCTTCAGGTGTTGTGGTATTAGAGAGGCTGTTTGTTGCTTCAGGTGTTGTGGTATTGGTGAGGCTGTTCCTTGCTTCAGGTGCTGTGGTATTGGTGAGGCTGTTCCTTGCTTCAGGTGCTGTGGTATTGGTGCGGCTGTTCCTAGCTTCAGGTGTTGTGGTATTGGTGAGGCTGTTCCTTGCTTCAGGTGCTGTGTTATTGGAGAGGCTGTTTGTTGCTTCAGGTGTTCTGGTATGGGTTAGGCTGTTCCTAGCTTCAGGTGTTGTGGTATTGGTGAGGCTATTCCTAACATCAGGTGTTGTGGTATTGGTGCGGTTGTTCCTAACTTCAGGTGTTGTGGTATTGGTTAGGGTGTTCCTAGCTTCAGGTATTGTGGTATTGGTGTGGCTGTTCCTAGCTTCAGGTGTTGTGGTATTAGAGAGGCTGTTTGTTGCTTCAGGTGTTGTGGTATTGGTGAGGCTGTTCCTAGCTTCAAGTGTTGTGGTATTGGTGCGGCTGTTTGTTGCTTCAGGTGTTGTGGTATTGGTGTGGCTGTTTGTTCCTTCATGTGTTGTGGTATTGGTGAGCCTGTTCCTAGCTTCAGGTGCTGTGGTGTTGGTGATGCTGTTTAAAGCTCCGAGTGCTGTGGTATTGGTAAGGCTGTTCCTAGCTTCAGGTGTTGTGGTATTGGTGAGGCTGTTCCTAGCTTCAGGTGTTGTGGTATTGGTGAGGCTGTTCCTTTCTTCAGGTGCAGTGGTATTGGTGATGCTGTTCTTTGCTTCAGGTGTTGTGGTATTGGTGAGGGTGTTCCTAGCTTCAAGTGTTGTGGTATTGGTGTGGCTGTTCAAAGCTTCAGGTGTTTTGATATTGGTGAGGCCTTTCCTTGCTTCAGGTGTTGTGGTATTGGTGAGGCTGTTCAAAGCTTCAGGCGTTGTGGTATTGGTGAGGCTGTTCCTAGCTTCAGCTGTTGTGGTATTGGTGAGGCTGTTTGTTGCTACTGGTGCTGTGGTATTTGTGAGGCTGTTCGTAACTTCAGGTGCTGTGGCATTGGTGAGCCTGTTCCTAGGTTCAGGTGTTGCGGTATTGGTGAGGCTTTTCCGAGCTTCAGGCGCTGTGGTGTTGGTGAGGCTGTTCCTAGCTTCAGGTGTTGTGGTATTGGTGAGGCTGTTCCTAGCTTCAGGTGTTGTGGTATTGGTGATGCTGTTCAAAGCTTCAGGTATTGTGGTATTGGTGATGCTGTTCAAAGCTTCAGGCGTTGTGGTATTGGTGGGGCTTTTCCTAGCTTCAGGTATTGTGGTATTGGTGATGCTGTTCAAAGCTTCAGGCGTTGTGGTATTGGTGAGGCTGTTCCTAGCTTCAGGTCCTTTGGTATTGGTGATGCTGTTCCCTGCTTCAGGTGTTGTGGTATTGGTTAGGCTGTTCCTAGCTTCAGGTGCTGTGGTATTGGTGAGGCTGTTTCTAGTTTCAGGTGTTGTTGTATTGGTGAGGCTGTTCCGAGCTTCAGGTGTTGTGATATTGTTGAGGATGTTTGTTGCTTCATGTCCTGTGGTATTGGTGAGGCTGTTTGTTGCTTCAGGTGTTGTGGTATTGGTGATGCTGTTCCTAGCTTCAGGAGAGGTTGTATTGGTGAGGCTGTTCCTAGCTCCAGGTGTTGTGGTATTTGTGAGGCTGTTTGTTTCTACAGGTGCTGTGGTATTGGTGAGGCTGTTCCTAGCTTCAGGTGTTGTGGTATTGGTGAGGCTGTTTGTAGCTTCAGGCGTTCTGGTATTTGTGAGGCTGTTCCTCGCTTCAGGTGCTGTGGTATTGGTGATGCTGTTGAAAGCTTCAGGTGTTGCTGCATTGGTGAGATTGTTCCTAGCTTCAGGCGTTGTGGTATTCGTGATGCTGTTCAACGCTTCTGGTGTTGTGTTATTGGTGATGCTTGTGAAAGCTTCAGGTGCTGTGTTATTGGTGAGGCTGTTGAAAGCTTCAGGTGTTGTGGTATTGGTGAGGCTGTTCCTAGCTTCAGGTGTTCTGGTATTGGTGAGGCTGTTCCGAGCTTCAGGTGTTGTGGTATTGGTGATCTTGTTCCTTGCTTTAGCCATTGTGGCATTGGTCAGGCTGTTCCTATCTTCAGGTGTTGTGGTATTGGTGTGGCTGTTCAAAGCTTCAGGTTTTGTGGTATTGGTGAGGCTGTTCCTAACTTCAGGTGTTGTGGTATTGGTGAGGCTGCTCCTAGCTTCAGGTGCTGTGGTATTGGCGATGCTGTTGAAAGCTTCAGGTGTTGCTGCATTGGTGAGATTGTTCCTAGCTTCAGGTGCTGTGGTATTGGTGATGCTGTTGAAAGCTTCAGGTGTTGCTGCATTGGTGAGATTGTTCCTAGCTTCAGGTGCTGTGGTATTGGTGATGCTGTTCAACGCTTCTGGTGTTGTGGTATTGGTGATGCTGTTGAAAGCTTCAGGCGTTGTGGTATTGTTGAGGCTGTTTGTTGCTTCAGGTGTTGTGGTATTGGTGAGGCTGTTCCTAGCTTCAGGTGTTGTGGTGTTGGTGAGGCTGTTCCTAGCTTCGGGTGCTGTGGTATTGGTGAGGCTGTTCCTAGCTTCGGGTGCTGTTGTCTTGGTGAGGCTGTTCCTAGCTTCGGGTGCTGTTGTCTTGGTGAGGCTGTTCCTAGCTTCAGGTGTTGTGGTGTTGGTGAGGCTGTTCCTAGCTTCCGTTGTGGTATTGGTGAGGCTGTTCCTAGCTTCAGGTGTTGTGGTATTGGTGGTGCTGTTCCTAGCTTCAATTGTGGTATTGGTGAGGCTGTTCCTAGCTTCTGATGTTGTGGTAGTGGTGTGGCTGTTCATGGCTTCAAGTGTTGTGGTATTGTTGAGGCTGTCCCTAACTTCAGGTGTGGTATTGGGGAGCCTGTTCCTGGCTTCAGTTGTCGTATTGGTGAGGCTGTTCATGGCTGCAGGAGCGGTGGTATTGTTGGAGGTGTTTGTAGCGTCAGATATTGTGGTATTGGTGAAGCTGTTCCTAATTTGAGGTGTTGTGGTATTGGTGAGGCTGTTCCTAGGTTCAGGTGCTGTAGTATTGGTGTGGTTGTTCCTAACTTCAGGTGTTGTTGTATTGGTGAGGCTGTTCCTAGCTTCAGTTGTTGTGGTTTTGGTGAGGCTGTTCCTAACTTCAGGAGAGGTTGTATTGGTGAGGCTGTTCGTCGCTTCAGGTGTTGTGGTATTGGTGAAGCTGTTCCCAGCTTCAGGTGATGCAGTACTGGTGAGGCCGTTCCTAGGTTCAGGTGTTGTGGTGTTGATGAGGCTGTTCCTAACTTCAGGCGCTGTGGTATTGGTGAGGCTGTTCCTCGGTTCAGGTGTTGTGGTATTGAGTAGCCTGTTCCTTGCTTCAGGCGTTGTGGTATTGGTGAGGCTGTCCGTAGCTTCAGGTGTTGTGATATTGTTGATGCTGTTCCTAGCTTCAGTCGAGTTTGTATTCGTGGACGTGTTTGTAGCTTCAGCTGTTGTGTTATTGAGGAGCCTGTTCCTTGCTTCAGGCGTTGTGGTATTGGTGAGGCCGTTCCTATCTTCAGATGTTGTGGTATTGGTGAGGCTGTTCCTAGCTGTAGGAGAGGTTGTATTGGTGGAGCTGCTCGTATCGTCATGTGTTGTGGTATTGACTAGCCTGTTCCTTGCTTCAGGTGTTGTGGTATTGGTGAGGCTGTTCATAGCTTCAGGTGTTGTGGTGTTTGTGATGCCGTTCATAGCTTCAGGTGTTGCGGTACTGGTGAGGCTGTTCATAGTTTTGGTTGCTCTGGTATTGGTGAGGCTGTCCAATTTTTCAGGTATTGTGTTATTGGTGAGGCTGTTCATTGATTCAGGTGCTGTGGTATTGGTGAGGCTGTTTGTTGCTTCAGGTGCTGTGGTGTGAGGGTGCCTGTTCCTAGCTTTAGGAGAGGTTGTATTTGTGAGCCTGTTCGTAGCTTCAGGTGTTGTGGTTTTTGTGAGGCTGTTCCTAACTTCAGGTGCTGTGGTATTGGGGAGCCTGTTCCTAGCTTTAGGAGAATTTATATTGGTGTGGCTGTTCGTTCCTTCAGGTGTTGTGGTATTGGTGAGGCTTTTTCCAGCTGCAGGAGAGGTTGTATTGGTGGAGGTGTTCGTAGCTTCAGGTGTTGCGGTATTGAGGGTCCTCTTCCTAATTTCAGGTATTGTGGTATTGGTGAGGCTGTTCGTAGCTTCAGGTGTTGTGGAATTGGTGAGGCTGTTCCTAGCTGCAGGAGCGGTTGTATTGGTGGAGCTGTTCGTATGTTCATGTGTTGTCGTACTGAGGGGCCTGTTCTTTGCTTCAGGTGTTGTGGTATTGGTGAGGCTTTTCCTAGCTGCAGGAGTGGTTGTATTGTTGGAGGTGTTTGTAGCATCAGGTGTTGTGGTATTGTTGAGGCTGTTCCTAACATCAGGTGTTGTGGTATTGGTGATGCTGTTTCTTGCTTCAAGTGTTGTGGTATTGGTGATGCTCTTCCTAGCTTCAGGAGAAGTTGTATTGGTGAGGCTGATCGTAGTTTCAGTTGTTGTGGTACTGGTGAGGCTGTTCCCAGCTTCAGGTGATGCAGTATTGGTGAGGCTGTTCCTAACTTCAGGTGTTGTGGCATTGGTGATGCTGTTCCTAACTTCAGGTGTTGTGGTATTGGTGATGCTGTTCCTAACTTCAGCAGAGTTTGCATTTGTGGAGCTGTTCGTAGCTTCAGCTGTTGTGGTATTGGTGAGGCTGTTCCTAGCTGTAGGAGGCGTTGTATTGGTGGAGCTGTTCGTATCTTCATGTGTTGTGGTACTGAGGGGCCTGTTCTTTGCTTCAGGCGTTGTGGTATTGGTGAGGCTGTTCATAGCTTCAGGTGTTGTGGTATTGGTGAAGCTGTTCATAGCTTCAGGTGTTGTGGTGTTTGTGAAGCTGTTCATAGCTACAGGTGTTGTGGTATCAGAGAGGCTGTTCCCAGATTCTGTTGTTGTGGTATTGGTGATGTTGTTCCTAGCTTCAGATGAGGATGTATTGGTGAGGCGGTTCGTTGCTTCAGGTGCTGTGGTATTGGTGAGACTGTTCCTAGCTTCAGGTGCTGTGCTATTAGTGAGGCTGTTCATTCCTTCAGGTATTGTGGTATTGGTGAGCCTGTTCCTTGCTGCAGGAGAGGTTGTATTGGTGGAGCTGTTCGTAGCTTCAGGTGTTGTGGTACTGGTAAGGCTGTTCCTGGCTTCAGGTCTTTTGGTATTAGTGAGGCTGTTCCTAGCTTCAGGAGAGTTTGTATTGGTGGAGCTTTTCGTAGTTTCAGCTGTTGTGTTATTGAGGATCCTGTTCCTAGCTTCAGGTGTTGTAGTATTGGTGAGGCTGTTCAAAGCTTCAGGTGTTGTGGTATTGGTGAGGCTGTTCCTAGCTTCAGGTGTTGTGGTATTGGTGAGGCTGTTCCTAGCTTCAGGTGTTGTGGTATTGGTGAGGCTGTTCCTAGCTTCAGGTGTTGTGGTATTGGTGAGGCTGTTCCTAGTTTCAGGTGTTGTGGTATTGGTGAGGCTGTTGCTAGCTTCAGGTGTTGTGGTATTGGTGAGGCTGTTCCTAGCTTCAGGTGTTGTGGTATTGGTGAGGCTGTTCCTAGCTTCAGGTGTTGTGGTATTGGTGAGGCTGTTGCTAGCTTCAGGTGTTGTGGTATTGGTGAGGCTGTTCCTAGCTTCAGGTGTTGTGGTATTGGTGAGGCTGTTGCTAGCTTCAGGTGTTGTGGTATTGGTGAGGCTGTTCCTAGCTTCAGGTGTTGTGGTATTGGTGAGGCTGTTCAAAGCTTCAGGAGAGGTTGCATTGGTGAGGCTGTTCAAAGCTTCAGGTTTTGTGGTATTGAGGAGCCTGTTCCTAGCTTCAGGTGTTGTGGTATTGGTGAGCGTGTTCGTAGCTTCAGGTATTGTGGTATTGGTGAAGCTGCTCGGAGTTTCATGTGTTGCGGTATTGGTGAGGCTGTTCCTCGTTTCAGGTGTTGTGGTATTGATGAGGTTGTTCCTCGTTTCAGGTGTGGTTGTGTTAGAGTCAGTGTTTATTGCTCCTTGAGCTGCTGTATCAGGATACATGACGGCAGCTTCAGGAGTGGATGAATTATTGTTGTAGCCCCTAGTCTCAGGATTGGTTGCGGTTATCTGTACGCTCCTCGTTTTGCGAAGCATACCACTGGTTTCATTGCTTATAGTTCTAACAATGTTTAAATTGTGGGGAATAATCATATTTTCAGGAGTTATTGCATTGTTGTGTATTTTACCAGTGTCAGCAATGGTTGAGGCAGTGGCATTATGTCTTATTTGTGAACCGGCAGTCTTAACATTTGTGTCTCTGGTTTCAATAGTGGTTGAATGGATCTCATTGTTCATTATTGTCAGAGCATTTATACTGATGTTGTTTCCTGGACTCTCATCAGCAGTTGTATTGGTGTTGCTGACCATTGACTCAAGAGCAGTTCTGTTGGTATTCTTGTCATTATTTCCAGGTGTTGTTATACTGCTGTTGGTCTCCATAATTTCAAGGTCATTTGTATCTGTGGACTTGTCTATCATTATTTCAGTGATGATATTGGTTCCATTCATCCTAATTCTTGAAGCAGTTGTATTTGTATTGCTGCCCCTAGTCCCAGCAATAAGGATACAAGAGTAATTTTCCAATGATGGAGCAGCAGTTGTGTTGGTTTCAATGACCATGCTTCCTGGAGTGGTTGCATTTGTGTGGGTGCTGATAGTTTCAGGAAGAGCGATACTTGTGTGGGCAGTGATAGTTTCTGGAATAGTTGAATTGGTGAGGCTGCTCCTAGTTTCAGGCGCTGTTAAATCGATGTTGGTGATGATCGTTTCAAGGATGTCAGTAGAATCAGCAGCAGTGCCCATAATATCAATCACATTGGTCTTAATTTTGGTGTTGTTAATTTTAGAAATATTTGTCTTGTTATCAGTGCCCATCGTTTCAAGAGTGAGTCTATTTGTGTGGGTTTCCCAAGTTTCAAGAGAAGTTTGACTGGTGTGACTGCCCATACTTTCAGGTGTAGTATCAATGTGGGTAGCCATAGTTTCATGAGAGCTCTTATTGACGTGGATCTTCATTGTCTCATGGCCACTTTGTTTGATATTAAAGTCTTTCATTTCAGCTGTGGGTATAAAACTCATAGAAGGTATTGTCTTGGCAGCAGCTGAATTGTGTGTGAAATGCATAGTTTCAGGAGTGACTATACTGGAGATATTGCTTGTAGTTCCTGTGGTTTCTGTATCAGTCACAATGACACTACTTTCAGAACTGGTTGCATAGGTCTGGATACTGTTGTTTTCATGAATGATTCTAACGGTGTCAATGCCTCTGGTAATCCTTGTGGTTAAATTTGAGTAAAAACTCATATTTTCAGGAGTGGTTGTGTTACTGTACATTCCACTAGTCTGAGTAATGGTTGAATTGATTCGTTTATCCATTATTTCCAAAGTAGCTGTATTGGTGTTTGTGTCCCTGGTCTCAGGTGATGTTAAAAGGACATCATTGTCCATTACTATGGGAGCATTTATACCGAAAGGGCTCCCCGTACGCCCATAAGAATTTGTATTGGTGTTGCTAGCCATTGACTCAAGAGCAGTTGTATTCATATTTTTGGCACTATTTTCAAGTTTTATACTGGTGTTGGTCTCTTCAGTTTCAAGACTGCTTGAGCCTGTGATGTCAGCTATCTTCATTCCAGTGGTGATATTGGTTTCATTGACCATAGTTAGAGGAGTGGTTATATTTGTATTGCTGTCTTTAGTCTGAGCAACAGGTACGTTGTTGTAATTCCCCACAGTTTCAGCAGCATTTGTATTGGTGTCATTGACCATAATGCTTGGAGTGGTTGTATTTGTGTAGGTGGTGCCAATTTCATGAATGTTTGAACTTCCACTTGCCTCAGAAATGTGTGCAAATGTGTTGAAGGTTCTGGTTTCAAGGGTAGTTGTATTGGTGAGAGTGAACATAGCTTCAGGAGTAGTTGTACTAGCGAGAGTGACCTTAGATTCGGGGGTGGTTGTATTAGTGAGAGTGATGATAGATTCAGGAGTAGTTGTATTAGCGAGAGTGACCTTAGATTCAGGTGTGGTTGTATTACTGAGCGTGATGATAGATTCAGGAGTAGTTGTATTAGCGAGAGTGACCTTAGATTCAGGTGTGGTTGTATTACTGAGCGTGATGATAGATTCAGGAGTAGTTGTATTACTGAGCGTGATGATAGATTCAGGGGTGGTTGTATTACTGACCGTGATGATAGATTCAGGGGTGGTTGTATTACTGAGCGTGATGATAGATTCACGAGTAGTTGTATTAGTGAGAGTGAACATAGATTCAGTGGATCTATCAGTGATCCGAGCTTCAGGAGAAGTTATATTGGTGAACCAAGTTTCAGGAGTAGTTGTATTACTGAGCGTGATGATAGATTCAGGTGTGGTTGTGTTACTGAGTGTGATGATAGATTCAGGAGTAATTGTATTACTGAGCGTGATGATAGATTCAGGAGTAGTTGTATTACTGAGCGTGATGATAGATTCAGGTGTAGTTGTATTACTGAGCGTGATGATAGATTCAGGGGTGGTCGTATTACTGAGCGTGATGATAGATTCAGGGGTGGTCGTATTACTGAGCGTGATGATAGATTCAGGGGTAGTTGTATTACTGAGCGTGATGATAGATTCAGGTGTAGTTGTATTACTGAGCGTGATGATAGATTCAGTGGTGGTCGTATTACTGAGTGTGATGATAGATTCAGGTGTAGTTGTATTACTGAGCGTGATGATAGATTCAGGAGTAGTTGTATTACTGAGCGTGATGATAGATTCAGGGGTGGTTGTATTACTGAGCGTGATGATAGATTCAGGAGTAGTTGTATTACTGAGCGTGATGATAGATTCAGGGGTGGTCGTATTACTGAGCGTGATGATAGATTCAGGGGTGGTTGTATTACTGAGCATGATGATAGATTCAGGAGTAGTTGTATTACTGAGCGTGATGATAGATTCAGGGGTGGTTGTATTACTGAGCATGATGATAGATTCAGGGGTGGTTGTATTACTGAGCGTGATGATAGATTCAGGAGTAGTTGTATTACTGAGAGTGAACATAGATTCAGTGGCTCTATCAGTGATCCGAGCTTCAGGAGAAGTTATATTGGTGAACCAAGTTTCAGGAGCAGTTGTATTAGTGAGAGTGATGATAGATTCAGGAGTAGTTGTATTACTGAGCGTGATGATAGATTCAGGTGTAGTATTACTGAGCGTGATGATAGATTCAGGAGTAGTTGTATTACTGAGCGTGATGATAGATTCAGGAGTAGTTGTATTACTGAGCGTGATGATAGATTCAGGTGTAGTTGTATTACTGAGCGTGATGATAGATTCAGGAGTAGTTGTATTACTGAGCGTGATGATAGATTCAGGGGTGGTCGTATTACTGAGCGTGATGATAGATTCAGGGGTGGTCGTATTACTGAGCGTGATGATAGATTCAGGGGTGGTCGTATTACTGAGCGTGATGATAGATTCAGGAGTAGTTGTATTAGTGAGAGTGAACATAGGTTCAGTGGCTCTATCAGTGATCCGAGCTTCAGGAGAAGTTATATTGGTGAACCAAGTTTCAGGAGTAGTTGTATTAGTGAGAGTGATGATAGATTCAGGAGTAGTTGTATTACTGAGCGTGATGATAGATTCAGGGGTGGTTGTATTACTGAGCGTGATGATAGATTCAGGGGTGGTTGTATTACTGAGCGTGATGATAGATTCAGGAGTAGTTGTATTACTGAGCGTGATGATAGATTCAGGAGTAGTTGTATTACTGAGCGTGATGATAGATTCAGGAGTAGTTGTATTACTGAGCGTGATGATAGATTCAGGGGTGGTTGTATTACTGAGCGTGATGATAGATTCAGGAGTAGTTGTATTACTGAGCGTGATGATAGATTCAGGGGTGGTCGTATTACTGAGCGTGATGATAGATTCAGGAGTAGTTGTATTACTGAGCGTGATGATAGATTCAGGAGTAGTTGTATTACTGAGAGTGAACATAGATTCAGTGGATCTATCAGTGATCCGAGCTTCAGGAGAAGTTATATTGGTGAACCAAGTTTCAGGAGTAGTTGTATTAGTGAGAGTGATGATAGATTCAGAAGTAGTTGTATTAGTGAGAGTGATGATAGATTCAGGGGTAGTTGTATTAGTAAAAGTGATGATAGATTCAGGGGTGGTTGTATTAGTGAGAGTGAACATAGATTCAGTAGTCCGAACTTCAGACGTTGTATTGGTGAACCAAGTTCCAGGAGTAGTTGTACTGGTGTGGGCTTTCCCAGTTTTGAGAGAACTTGCATTGGTATGGTTGGCTTTCTTTTCATAATGGGTTGTATTGCTGTTGAAACCCATCCTTTCAGAACTGGGCGTATTTGTTTTACTAGTAATGCTATCAACGGTGTTGATCGTGGTATTTGCTAATGATGGTATAAATTCAACGAAAGGGACTCCTGGAAGCCTTGAATGTCCAGTTGCTGGTGACATGCCTAGATGAAGAAAGTAAATAAGCTCTGTTATAATATAATTTCCTCATCCTTAAACCACATGTTTCAAATTTAACATAAAGCACTAGAATTATTTATTAGTAACATATTAAAATGTTAATTGGAGTTGAGGGGGTTGAGCTATGAGGAGAGGCTGAATAAACTAGGCTTGTACTCGTTAGAGTTTAGAAGAATGAGGGGAGATCTCATTGAGACGTATAAGATGATGAATGGGATGGATAGGATAGAAGTGGAGAGACTCTTCCCGCTCAAAAAAGACAGTAGGACTAGGGGGCACAGCCTCAAGATAAAAGGGGGGCGGTTTAGAACGAAGTTGAGGAGGAACTTCTTCACTCAAAGGGTGGTGAATCTCTGGAATTCTCTGCCCGTTGAAGTGGTGGAGGCTGCCTCGCTAAATATTTTTAAGACGCGGGTTGATGGGTTTTTGATAAGAGAGGGGATTAAGGGTTATGGGGAGAGGGCGGGAAAGTGGAACTGAGCAGCGACAGATCAGCCATGATCTTATGAATGGCGGGGCAGGCTCGAAGGGCTAGATGGCCTACTCCTGCTCCTATTTCTTATGTTCTTATGTGAGTGTTTTCTATATCGTAAAGCTTTGCAAACTCTTGTTAATCCAATTTCAAAGAGAAATGTCATGATTAAATTGTACCTTTAATTCCTATTGCTGACACTGTGATTACATTAACATTGGTGTCAATATTAACTCACATATGACAGATTAAGGTGATCATGAGTTGAGGCAAATTTAAAATATGGAGTCTTGGATGGCCGAAACAATCTGTGAACCGGCCTGCATCATATTTACAGGAATCGATAACCAAACATTTGGATGTCAACGTAAATGAAGCATTTTCAGGGTAGCATTTGGCAAGTGGAGCATCAACAGGATCAGTGCTGGGATCTCATCTAATTGATAATCTAATTGATAATCTCACTGATAATCTCACAGATAATCTCACTGATAATTTAACCGATAATCTCACTGATAATATCACTGATTATCTCACTGATAATTTAACCGATATTCTCACTGATAATCTCACTGATAATCTCACAGATAATCTCACTGATAATTTAACCGATAATCTCACAGATAATCTCACGGATAATCTCACTGATAATTTAACCGATAATCTCACTGATAATTTAACCGATAATCTCACTGATAATCTCACAGATAATCTCACTGATAATCTCACAGATAATCTCACTGATAATCTCACTGATAATGTCATTGATAATCTAACTGATAATCTCACTGATAATCTAATTAATAATCTCCAATAATGACTGATCTGAAGAGACTGTGAGTGGGATTCTCCAGCCTTGTGAAATAGTCTGCGGGAATCTTGATGGCTCACAGACACCTGTCAGCCAAAAATCAACATTCCTGATGGGTGTCAAGGCAATCAGGATTCACCGGGCCTGTGCCAACAGCCCTGATTGTGTTCTTACCCATACAAGGTGGCAATCTGGTAATTATGTAATCTCGCTAATTGTACATTCACCAGCTATACAGTATAGAGTGTACACCTTCTGCTCAACCAGTACCCCACCATACACCCCCCACCCACCCCTCTCCACTCCCAGTAGGATTGGCACTGGTCGGGCTTTGGTGTTGCTAATCACTTGAACAAAGAACAAAGAAAATTACAGCACAGGAACAGGCCATTCGGCCCTCCAAGCCTGCACCGGCTATGTGTGTTGTGAAGGCTGCCTTGGAGAACGCTTACCTGAAGATCAGAGGCCGAATGCCTGTGACTGTGAAATGTTCGCCAACAGGAAGGGAATACTCCTGCCAGGTGATTGTCAAGCGATGTTCATTCATCCATTGTTATAGTGTCTGCATGGTCTCCCCAATGTACCAAGCCTCGGGACATCCTTTCCTGCAGCGTATCAGGTAGACGATGTTGGCCGAGTTGCAAGAGTATGTACTGTGTACCTGGTGGATGGTATTCTCATGTTAGATGATGGCAACCGTGTCGATGATCTGGCATGTCTTGCAGAGGTTGCTGTGGGCAGGGTTGTGTGGTGTTGTGATCACTGTTCTCCTGAAGGCTGGGTAGTTTGCTGTGGACAATGGTCTGTTTGAGGTTGTGCAGTTGTTTGAAGACAAGAAGTGGAGGTGTGTGGATGGCCTTGACGAGATGTTCATCTTTAGCAATGATATATTGAAGGCTTTGAAGGAGATGTCGTAGCTTCTCCGTTCTGGGGAAGTACTGGACGACAAACGATACTCTGTTCGCCATGTCCCATGTTTGTCTTCTGAGGAGGTCGGTGCCGTTTTAAGCTGTGGTGCATCGGAACTGTCGATTGATGAGTTGAGCTCCACGTCCTGTTCTTATGAGGGCATCTTTCAGCATCAGGAGATGTTTGTTGCGCATTGGACTCCTCCGGCAGGCCACTGCCCTTGACTTGACATGTATGCCCAAGCCGTCAGGAGGTGCATCAACACCAGATTCATCAGCTGCATCAGCCCCGAACATCACCCAAGCACAACGCAACGCCATCTGCGCTCTCAAGACCAACTGCAACATTGTCATAAAACCAGCAGACAAAGGAGGGACCATTATCGTACTGAAAAGAACGGATTACTGCAAAGGAGTACACTGACAACTGAACAACGAGGCACACTACAGACAATTACCCGCAGATCCGACAAAAGAACACACCCATTAATTCAACAGGCTGATCAAGACCTTTGATTAGGACCTTCAGGGTACCCTCTGTGCTCTTATCCCACATACTCTCCGCGTTGGAGATCTCTACTGCCTTCCGAAGATACATAAGGCAAACACACCTGGCTGTCCCATTGTATCCAGCAATGGGACACGAGAACCTCTCCGGTTATGTTGAGGGCATCCTGAAACCCATTGTACAAAGAACCCCCAGCTTTTATCGTGACACTATGGACTTCTGACAGAAACTCAGCACACATGGAGCAGTTGAATCAGGAGTACTTCTCGTCACAGTGGATGTCTCAGCACTCTATACCAGCATCCCCCATGACGATGGCATTGCTGCAACTGCCTCAATACTTAACGCTGAAACTGCCAATTTCCAGATGCAATTTTACAATTCATCCGCTTCATCCTAGACCACAATGTCTTCACCTTCAACAACCAGTTCTTCATCCAGACATAGAGAACAGCCATAGGGATCAAATTCAGCACCTCAATATGCCAACATCTTCATGCACAGGTTCGAGCAAGACCGCACAGGACCTTTAACCGATGCTATACACGAGATACATCAATGACATTTTCTTCCTTTGGACTCATGGTGAACACTCACTGAAACAACTATACGATGACATCAACAAGTCCCATCCCACCATCAGACTCACCATGAGCTACTCTCTGGAATCGGTTACATTCTTGGATACACGCATCTCCATCAAGGACGATCATCTCAGCACGTCACTGTACCGCAAGTCCACACATGACCTCACAATGCTACACTTCTCCAGCTTCCACCCTAAACACGTTAAAGAAGCCATCCCCTATGGACAAGCCCTCTGTATACACAGGATCTGCTCAGATGAGGAGGATCGCAACAGACATCTCCAGACGCTGAAAGATGCCCTCATAAGAACAGGATATGTAGCTTGATTCATCGATCGACAGTTCCGACGTGCCATTGCGGAAAACCACATCGACCTCCTCAGAAGACAAAGTTAGGACATGGCAGTGTCATCCAGTACTTTCCCGAACCGGAGAAGCTACGACATCTTCTCTGGAGCCTTCAACATGTCATTGATGAAGACGAACATCTTGCCAAGGCCATCTCCACACCCCTACTTCTTGCCTTCAAACAACCGCACAACCTCAAACAGACCATTGTCCACAGCAAACTACCCAGCTTCAAGAGAAGGGTAACCATGACATCAAACAACCCTGCCAAAGCAACCTCTGCAAGACACACCAGATCACTGACACAGATGCCATCCTCTTACGTGAGAACACCATCCACCAGGCACACGGTACATACTCTTGCAACTTGGCCAATGTTGTTTAACTGATATGCTGCAGGAAAGGATGTCCTGAGGTAAGGTACATTGGGGAGACCATGCAGACACTACGACAACGGATGAATAGAAACTGTTCGACAATCACCCTTCCTGTTGGCGAACACTTCAGCAGTCATGGGCATGTGGCCTCTGATCTTCGGGTAAGCATTCTCCAAGGCGGCCTTCATGACACACGGCAACACAGAATCACTGAGCAGAGATTGATAGCCAAGTTCTGCACACATGAGGACTGGCTCAACCGGGATCTTGGGTTCATGTCACACTATCTGTAACCCCCACGACTTGCCTGGACTTGCAAAATCTCACTAACTATCCTGGCTGGAGACAATACTCATCTCTTTATCTGTGCTTAACTCTCTCTCCATTCACATTTGTCTGTACCTTTAAGACTTGATTACTTGTAAAGACCTGCATTCCAACCATTATATTGTAAATTGAGCATTTGTCTTTATATGCCCTGTTTGTGAACAGAACTCCCACTTACCTGATGAAGGAGCAGCGCTCCAATAGCTAGTAGCTTGTGCTACCAAATAAACCTGTTGGACTTTAACCTTCTTTAGACTTCTTTCTAGGGCTCTGCTAGTTTTGTATCCAACTCGCCAGCTCACTTCTGAACTCCTGCGACTTCACCTTCTATACCAGTCTGCCATGAGGGACCTTGTCAAAGGCCTTACTGAAGTCCATGTAGGCAACATCCACTGCCCCACTCTCATTAATCATCTTCGTCACTTTCTCAAAAAACTTGATCAAGTTAGTGAGATACGACCTCCTCTTTACAAAACCAATTTGCCTCTCGCTAATACATCCACTTATTTCCAAGCAGGAGTAAATCCTCTCTTAAAGGATCCTCTCCAATAATTTCCCTACCACTGGCGTAAGGCTCATTGGCCTGTATTTACCGGGATTATCTTAGCAGATAGAAACTAGAAGCAGGAATAGGCCATTTGGCCCTTCAAGCCTGCTCCACCATTCATTGTGATCATGGTTGATCATCAAAATCAATACCCTGATCCCCCATTCCCCCATTTCCCTTGATCCCTTTAGATCCATGAGCTATATCTAATTTCTTCTTTTGGCCTCAACTGCATTCTGTGGTAGTGAATTCCACACATTCACATTTTCTGGGTGAAGAAAGTTCTCCTCACCTCCATCCTAAAACGTTTATCTCTTCTCCACAAATTCTCCCAATGGTCCAGATATCTGAAATCCTTCCTCCTGCACCAGCTATTTAGCCACATATTGAGTTGTACTATCTTCCTATTTCTGGCCTCACTGGCACATGGCACAGGGAGTAATCCTGAGATTAAAACTGTAGAGGTCTTGCTTTTTAACATTCTATCTAACTTCCTAAACTATTGCTGCAGGACCTTGTCATTCTTCCTACCTTTGTGGTTAGTACCAAAATGTACCACAACCTCTGGCTGTTTGTCCTCTCCCTTTGAATGCTTTCCGCTGATTCAGCGATATCTTGGACCCTGGCACCTGGGAGGCAACACACCATCCTGGAGTCTCTTTCATGTCCACAGAAGTGCCTATCTGAACGCCTAACTATAGAGTCCCCTATAACTATTGCTCTATAGCTCTATGTCCCTCTCTGCTTAACAACACAACCAGTTGTGATGGCGCTGCTTAGGCTGAAGCTGCTGTTATCCCCTGATAGGCCATCCCCCCACCCCATCAATATCCAAAATGGCACATTTGTTAGAAAGGGGGACAACCCTTTCCTTTCATTAATGTTTTCCAATCATAGCCACCTCATGCCTCATACTATCAGTTACTTTTACTGAGATTATGACCCTGATCTCAGATTCAATTACCTCACTATCCACCTTGACAAAGAATTCTACCATATTATGGTCATTCATCCCCAATGGTTCTCTCACAACTAGATTGCCAACTAATCCTTTTTCATCACAAAACACCCAGTCCAACGAAGCCTGTTCCCTTGTTGATTCCTATTAGTCCAGAAAACCATCCTGATACACTCCAGAAATTCCTCCTCTATTGTATTGTGACTAATTTGACTAAGAATATGCAGATTAAAGACACCTATAATCACAGATGTTCCTTTATTACATGCATCTCTGATTTCCTGTCTAATGCTATTCCCAATATTACCACTGCTGTTTGGTGATCTGTATACCACCCCCATCAATGTTTTTTGCCCTTTAGTATTTCTTAGCTTGACTCATACAGATTCCACATAATCTGTGCTAATATCTTTATTCAATAGTATACCAAAGTCTTCTTTCATAAACAATGCAACATCCTCACCTTTTTCTTTGTCTGTCCTTCCTTAACACCAAAAAGGCCTCAATATTTTGTTCCCATCCTTGGTCACATAGAAACATAGAAACTAGAAGTAGTACTAGGCCATTTGGCCCTTTGAGCCTGCTCCCCCATTCATTTTGATCACAGCTGATCATTGAATTCAATATCCTGATCCCCGCTTCCGCCCATATCACTTGATTCCTTTAACTGAAGCTATATCTAATTTATTCTTGAAATCACAGAACTTTTTGGCTTCAATTACATTCTGTGGTAGTGAATTCCACACATTCACCACTCAGAGTGAAGAAATTCCTCCTCAACTCAGTCCTAAAAGGTTTACCCTTTATGGTCAAACTATGACCCTTAATTCTGGATACTCCCACAACTGAGGACATTCACTCTGAACCTACCCTGTCTAATCCTGTTGGAATTTTATAAGTTTTTATGAGATTCTCTCTCACTATTCTAAACTCCAGTGAATATAATTCTAACCGAATTAGTCTCTCCTTGTATGACAGACCTGCCACCCCAGGAATTAGCCTGGTAAACCTTCACTGTACTCCCTCTATAGCAAGGACATCCTTCCTCAGATAAGGACACCAAAAGTACACACAATATTCCAGGTGTGGCCTCACCAATGCCCTATACAATTGTAGCAAAACATCCCGATCCCTATACTCAAATCCTCTCACTATGAAGGCCAACGTATCATTTGCCTTCTTTACTGCCTGCTGTACCTACACACTTGCTTTCAGTTACTGCTGCCCAAGGACTCCACGATCTTGTTGAGTATCCACCTCTCTCAATTTACATTTGTTCAAGTAATAATCTGTCTTCCTATTATTGCTACAAAAGTGCATATCCTGACACTTATCCACATTATCCTGCATGTGCAATGCAGATGCTCACACACTCAGCCTGTCCAAATCACGCTGAAGCATCTCTGCATCCTCCTCACAGCTCACACTCCCACACAACTTCGTGTCAACTGCAAATTTGGAGATAATACATTCAGTTCTCTCTTCCAAATTATTGATATATAATGTGAACAGTCACCTTGGAACCATGTATCCAAATTTCAATTATATCATACCCCTTTACATCAATCTGCACAACTAATTCATCCATTTTATTTGGAATGCTCCAAGAATTCAGGTGGAAACCTTTAAGGCAAGTTCTTTTAATGTTCCTTGTTCCGTTCCTACTTTTTTTTACTGTATCCCTATCTGACTCTGGCACTTGATTTCTCCATCACTTTTCTTATTCTCTTTGCTTCCTTTTTTCTAGTTCTTAACTCCCTCTGCTCTGAATCCTTGCAAAGGTTCTCATCTCCCTGCCATATTAGTGTAGTCCCTCCCCAACCACACTAATATGTACACCCCAAGGGCATCATCCCCGTCCTGCCCAGGTATGACCTGTCCAGTTTGTATAGGTTCCACCTTCCCCAGAACAAGCTCCAGGAATCAGAAACCCTCCACCTCATACCATATTTTCAGCCATATATTCATCTTATATATCCTGCTGTTTCTACTCTGACTAGCATGTGGCACTGGGTCGTAATCCTGAGATCAATACCTTTGAGGTCCTACTTTTCAACTTGCTTCCTGGCTCCCTGTATTCTGCTTTTAGGATCTCATCCGTTTTTTACCGATGTCATTGTACCAATATCTACCATGACTACTGGCTGGTTACCACCACCCGCTCCCCCCCCCCCCCCCCCCCCCCCCCGCAAAACTTCAGAATGTGCTAAATTGCTCTGAGATGTCCTTGATCCTAACACCAAGGAGGCATCATACCATCCTGGAGTCTCCTTTGCATCCACAGAATCGCCTCTCTATTCCCTTCATAATTTAATCCCTTTTGACTATTGAAGTTCTATGCCTTTTGCTCCTCCCCTGTGCAGCCATGCTGCAACACAGTAGAAAGTCTGACAACACCAGGTTTTAGTCCAACCTATTTATTTGATAATATACTCACAAGCTTTCAGGGTTAGCCCCTTCGTCAGGTGAATGGAGAGTTCTGGCCTCTGACAGAGCATATATATCACCTGATGAAGGGGGTAGCCTCGAAAGCTAGTGAGTTTACTATCAAGTAAATAGGTTGGACTTAAACCTGGTGTTGTCAGACTATTTACTGTGTTTACCCCAGTCCAACACCGGCATATCCACATCATTGCCTTTCCTCATCAGTGGCTAGTTGATTGAAAAGATGGTCACTGATCCCATCAATACAGCTCCACTTTACCCTGTATTGGTGGCAGTTCTTTCCAAAACAGAAACCCAGTTTTGCACACAAGTCTTTGAGCCATGTATTTATCTCCCTAATATGTGTGCAATTCATGGAGGAATGTAAAAATAATAAGAAGGTAAACACATCAGGTGATTTCAACCTTAATTGGGATAGCCATCATGTTAAAGGCTTAGATGGAGTAGAGGTCTTAAAATGTATACAGGAAAACTTTTTAGGTTAATAATGTAAAGGATCCAACAAGGCATAAGAACATAAGAAATAGGATCAGGAGTCAACCATCTAGCCCTTCGAGCCTGCCTGCCATTCAACAAGATCATGGCTGATCTGAAGTGGATCAGTTCCACTTCCCCGCTTTCTCCTCATAACCCTTAATTCCCTTGTCTATCAAAAACCTATCTACCCGTGAGTTAAATATATTCAGCGAGACAACCTCCACCACTACAATGGGCAGAGAATTCCAGAGATTCACCACCCATTGAGTGAAGAAGTTCCTCCTCAACTCCAATCTAAACTGCCCCCATCTTATTTTGAGGCTGTGCCCTCTAGTTCTACTATCCTTTATAAATGGAAAGAATCTCTCTACCTCTACCCTATCTAGCCCCTTCATTATCTTATATGTCTCTATAAGATCCCCCCTCAGACTTCTAAACTCCAACGAGTATAGACCCAGCCTATTCAATCTCTCCTCATAAGCTAACCCCCTCATCTCCGGTATCAGCCTGGTGAACCTTCTCTGTACTCCCTCCAAGGCCAAAATATCCTTTCGCAAATGCGGTGACCAAACCTGCACACAGTACTCCAGTTGCAGCCTCACCAGTGCTCTGTACAGTTGCAGCAAGACCTCCCTGCTTTTATATTCTATCCCCCTCACTATGAAGGTCAACATTCCATTCGCCTTCTTGATCACCTACTGCACCTGCAGACTGGGTTTTTGCAACTCGTGCACAAGGACCCCCAGGTCCCTCTGCACTGTAGCATGCTGCAGCTTTTTGCCCTTTAAATAATAATCCCTCCTACTATTATTTCTACCAAAATAATGGAATGGCACAGTGCTGGACCTAATTCGGGTAATGAAGCTGGAGAGGCGGTTGATGTGTTAGTGGGGGAGCATTTTCGTGATAGCAATCACAACATGGTACATTTCAGATTTGTTATGGATAAGGAAATAGACAAGTTGCAGAGAAAGGTTTTGGATTGGGGGAGAATGGATTTTAGTAAAATAAAGCAGGATCTGGCCAAGATAGATTGGAACGAATTATTGTGGGAAAATCTAGAAGAAGAGCAGCCAAAGATGAAATGGGGAGGGTACATAGAACATAGAACATAGAACATTACAGCGCAGAACAGGCCCTTCGGCCCACGATGTTGCGCCGACCAGCTTTTAAAACAAAACAACACTAACCCACTAATCTAAACCAATCCCATATCATCCATAAACCTATCCACAGATCTCTTAAACGCCCCCAAACTAGGCGCATTTACAACTGCAGCTGGCAGGGCATTCCAGTCCCTCACCACCCTCTGGGTAAAGAACCTAACCCTGACATCAGTCCTATAACTACCCCCCCTTACTTTAAAGCCGTGCCCCCTCGTGCTAGCTTTCTCCATCCTAGGAAAAAGGCTATCACTATCCACCCTATCTAAACCTCTAATCATCTTATATGTTTCAATAAGGTCCCCTCTTAGCCGCCTTCTTTCCAGCGAAAACAACCCCAAATCTCTCAGTCTCTCCTCATAGGATCTCCCCTCCATACCAGGCAACATCCTGGTAAACCTCCTCTGCACCCTCTCCAATGCCTCCACATCCTTCCTGTAATGTGGGGACCAGAACTGCACACAATACTCCAAGTGCGGCCGCACCAGAGTTGTGTACAGTTGCATCATGACGCTGCGACTCCTAAATTCAATCCCCCTACCAATAAACGCCAAGACACCGTATGCCTTCTTAACAACCTTATCTACTTGATTCCCAACTTTCAGGGATCTATGTACACATACACCTAGATCCCTCTGCTCCTCCACACTATTCAAAGTCCTCCCGTTAGCCCTATACTCAACACATCTGTTATTCCTACCGAAATGAATTACCTCACACTTCTCCGCATTAAACTCCATCCGCCACCTCGCGGCCCAGCTCTGCAACCTTTCTAAGTCACCCTGCAAACTATGACACCCTTCCTCACAATCTACCACACCTCCGACTTTGGTGTCATCAGCAAACTTACTAATCCACCCAACTATACCCTCATCCAGATCATTAATAAAAATTACAAACAGCAGTGGCCCCAAAACAGATCCCTGAGGCACACCACTCGTAACCGAACTCCATGATGAATATTTACCATCAACCACCACCCTCTGTCTCCTATCCGCTAGCCAATTCCTGATCCAATTACCTAGATCACCCCCAATCCCATACATCTGCATTTTCTGCAGAAGCCTACCATGGTGAACGTTATCAAACGCCTTACTAAAATCCATATACACCACGTCAACTGCCTTACCCCTATCCACCTCTTTGGTCACTTTCTCAAAGAACTCGATAAGGTTAGTAAGGCACGACCTACCCGCTACAAAACCATGCTGACTGTCTCTAATCAATTCATTACTCTCCAAATAACTATAAATCCTGTCTCTAATAATCCTTTCCAAAACCTTACCCACCACAGAAGTAAGACTCACCGGTCTATAATTCCCAGGGAAGTCTCTGCTTCCCTTCTTAAACAATGGGACAACATTTGCTGTCCTCCAATCTTCCGGTACTATACCAGAGACCAACGACGACCTGAAGATCAGAGCCAGAGGCTCCGCAATCACCTCTCTTGCCTCCCAGAGAATCCTAGGGTAAATCCCATTCGGACCAGGGGACTTATCTATTTTCAAACCCTCTAGAATATCCAGCACATCCCCCGTATCAATTGCAATACTATCTATTTTACACCCCTGCACCCCAGTGTCCTCCTCAGCTACATTCATGTCCCCCTGCGTGAACACCGAAGAGAAATATTGGTTCAACGCCTCTCCAATCTCCTCCGGTTCCACACACAACTTCCCTCTACTGTCTGTAACTGGCCCTAATCTTGCCCTAACCAACCTTCTGTTCTTGACATACCTGTAAAACGCCTTAGGGTTCTCCTTAATCCTATCAGCCAAAGTCATCTCATGTCCTCTTTTAGCCCTTCTTAACTCCCTCTTCAACTCCCTCCTAGCCAATCTAAAACTTTCTAATGCACTACCTGAGCCCTCAAGCCTCATCTGAACATAAGCCTCCTTTTTCTTCCTAACCAACGAATCAACTTTTTTAGTGCACCACGGTTCCCTGGGCCTACCAAATCCTCCTTGCCTGACAGGGATATACCTATCACAGACCCGCAGTAGCTGCTCCTTGAAAAATCTCCACATCTCGGACGTTCCCAGTCCCTGTAATCTCCTAGTCCAACCAATGCTTCCTAATTCTCTCCTAATAGCCTCATAATTACCCTTCCCCCAGCTGAAACTACTGACCCGAGGTTCATGCCTATCCCTTTCCATCACTAAGGTGAACGTAATCGAATTGTGGTCACTATCCCCAAAATGCACACCAACTTCCAAGTCTAGCACCTGGTCTGGCTCATTACCCAGCACCAAATCCAATATAGCCTCACCTCTAGTCGGCCTATCTACATACTGAGTCAAAAAACCTTCCTGCACACTTCGAACAAAAACTGACCCCTCTAACGAGCTAGAGCTATAGCAATTCCAATCAACATGAGTAAAGTTAAAGTCCCCCATAACAATTACCCTATTACTTTCACTCCTAACAAGGATCGTCTCTGCAATCCTTTCCTCAACCTCTCTAGAACTTTTTGGAGGTCTATAAAAGACTCCCAACAGGGTGACCTCTCCTCTCCTATTTCTAATCTCCGCCCATACTACCTCAACAGACAAGTCCTCATCAAAGTTCCTCTCTGACACTGTGATACAGTCCTTGACCAATAATGCTACCCCACCCCCCCTTCTACCTCCTTCTCTACTCCGGCTAAAGCATTTGAACCCCGGAACCTGCAACATCCATTCCTGACCCTGCTCTATCCAAGTCTCTGAAATGGCCACAACATTAAAGTCCCAGGTACTGGTCCACGCTGCAAGTTCATCCACTTTATTGCGAATACTCCTCGCATTAAAGTATACGCATTTCAAACCCTGCTCCGCCCCACCCCCACAATGCCGTGCATTGCAGTCCCCATCTATGCCCCCCTCACTTTCACCCCCTCTACTCAGGATCCCACCCCCCCTCTGAATCAGTTTAAACCACTCCGCATAACCTTCACAAATTTACCCCCCAGGATATTTGTTCCCCTCTGGTTCAGGTGTAGCCCATTCCTCTTATAGAGGTCCCACCTTCCCCAGAACGAGCCCCAATTGCTCAAGTACTTGAACCCCTCCCTCCTGCATCATCCCCTCAGCCACGAGTTCAAACTTTCCCTCTCTCTATTCCTCTCTAAACTATCCCGTGGCACAGGCAAGAGTCCAGAGATAACCACTCTGTCTGACTTGGCCTTTAGCTTCCACCCCAACTCCATGAATCTCTGCTTAATATCCCCTTCCCTTAGCCTCCCTATATCATGCGTCCCCACATGAATTATAACTTGGGGTTGATCTCCCTCTCCCCTGAGAGTCTTGAATATCCTCTCTGATACATCCCGGACCCCAGCCCCTGGTAGGCAACACACCAGCCCTGAGTCCCTATCATTGCTACCGACAGGGCCAACATGTTCCCTCTAGGGTAAAAGGAAGGTGTAACAAACCCACAGAACCATGGATGACCAGAGATATTCAGGACACAATGAGAAGGAAAAGTATAACGGCAGTAAGTCTGTGGAGGCATTAGTGGAGTACAGAAAGTGCAGGGTAGAGCTTAAGAAATCAATTAGGAGAGCGAAGAGGGGATATGAAAAAGCTCTGGCTGATAAAAGAATGGAAAATCCTAAGATATTCTATGAGTGCATCAATGGGAAGAGGATAACCAGGGAAAAAGTCGAGTCCATTAGGGACCAAGGGGGAAATCTGTGGTTGGAGGCAGAGGATATTGGTAGGGTGTTGAACAAATATTTCATCTGTCTTCACCCACAAGAATGAGGAGGTAGTTATGGAACTTAGGGGGAGAGACTGTGAGGTTCTAGAGAAAATTATCACAGGGAGTGACAAGATATTTGAGGTATTGGTGGACTTACAAGTGGACAAATCTCTAGTTCTGAGTAGATTGTGTTCCAGGCTGTTGTGGGAGGCAAGGGAAGAAATTGCAGGGGCTCTGATCCAAATTTTTAATCCATCAGGGAGATGCCAAAGGACTAGAGAACAGCTAATGTGGTCTCACTATTTAAGAAAGGTTGTAGAGAAAAGCCAAGGAACTACAGACTAATGAATCTCACGTCTGTGGTTGGGAAACTACTGGAGAAGATTCTGAAAGAGAGATTCTATCTCCATTGGGAGAGGCAAGGTTTGATCAGGGATAGTCAGCATGATTTTGTCAGAGTTAGGTCATACCTAACAAATTTGATTGAATTTTTTGAGCATGGAACCAAGTGTATGGATGAGGGTAGTGTGTTGATGTAGTTTAATGGATTTCAGCAAAGTCTTTGACAAATTCCCACATGGAAGACTTATTAAGAAGGCAAATGCACACGGGATCCAGGGTGATCTGACAAAGTGCATTCATAATTGGCTTAGTGGTAGAAGAGAGAGGGCAATGGCAGACAGCTGCTTCAGTGACTGGAGTAAGAAATCTGACAACACCAGGTTTAAGTCCAACCAATTTATTTGATAGTAAACTCACAAGCTTTCGGGGTTTGCCCTTCATCAGGTGAATGGAGAGTTCTGGCCTCAGACTGCTGGCCTCAGCGACTGGAGGCCAGCAACCAGTGACGTACCACAGAAATCCGTGCTGGGCTCCCTATTGTTCTACACTCATACATATGACATAGATGACTATGTGGGGTGTAGGATCAGTGATAAGTTTCTGGCAACATAAGTTTTCTAAGTTAATTCATAAATATTGCTGAGCTTAGTCAAAGTCCAGAGTTTATGAAATATGTTGTTTTAAAAAAATTACATTAAAACAATTCAGTTACTTCAGAGGTTTCCAGATCTTTCCATCATTGTATTGGAAGGCACAGCGCTTACATAAGAACACAAGAAAATTAGAACTAGGAGCAGGAGTAGGAAATTCAGCCCCTTGAGCCTGTTCTCCCATGCAATAGGATAATGGCTATTCTTGTCTTGGCCTCAACTCCGCTTTTCCGCCCATTCTCCAGAACCCTTCAACACATTACTAATTAAAAATCAATCTATCTCCTCCTTAAATTTACTCAATGTCCTGGCATCAACTGCTCTCAGAGGTAGTGAATTCCACAGATTCACAACCCTATGACAGAAATAATTTCCCCTCACTTCTATTTATAATCTGCTATCCCTTGTGCCAAAACTATGACCTCTCATTCAAGATTTCCCCAAAAGATGAAACATCCTCTCTATGTTTGCCCTGTCAATCCCCTTTGGCATATTATGCACCTCAATTAGATATCCTCTTCTAAATTCTAGAGAATAGAGGCCTAATCTGCTCAAAAACAAACCCCTTTGGGATCAATCTGCTGAACCTCCACTGAACTGACTCCAATGCAACCACATCCTTTCTCAAGTAAGGGGACCAAAACTGTGTACAATACTCCAGGTGTGGTCTCATTAATGCCTTCTACAGTTGTAGCAACACTTCCCTACCTTTAAACGGCGGCACAGTGGTTAGAACTACTGCCTCACCAGTGCCAGGGACCCAAATTCAATTCCCGGCTTGGGTCACTATCTGTGTGGAGTCTATACATTCCCTGCGTCTGCATAGGTTTCCTCTGGTGCTCCAGTTTCCTCCCAGAGTCTAACTTGTAAGTTGGCATAAATGGGTCTTTTGCTGATTGGCTGTCAGTGACTCGTGGGGTTCCACAGGAATCTATGCTAGGACCCAACTGCTCACAGTAATGATCTGGATGAGGGAGCTGAATGTATTATCTCCAAATTTGCAAATGATACAAAGTTGGGTGGAAGGGAGAGCTGTGATTTTGGGGATAGTGTAGTTAGGGGCATAGACACTGTCCTTTGTGACAAGGATAAAGAATACCGAAGGGTGTGTTGTCTGCCTGGTGCTTGGGTCCAGGATATCTCACCTGGGCTGCAGTGGAACCTGGAGTGGGAGGGTGAGAATCCGGTTGTCGTGGTACATGTGGGTGCCAACGACATAGGCAAAATGGGAACTAAGGATCTGCAGAGGGAGTATGATATTTTGGGAACCAAATTAAAAAGCAGAACCGACAAGGTGGTTATCTCTGGATTACTACCTGAACCACGAGCAAATTGGCACAGGGTAAATAGGATGAAGGAGATGAATGTGTGGCTCAGGGATTGGTGTGGGATGAATGGGGTTGTATTTATGGGGCATTGGCACCAGTACTGGGGCAGATGGGACCTGTTCAGATGGGATGGTCTTCATCTGAATCGTGCTGGGACCAGAGTCCTGGCGAATCGTATAACTAGGACTGTAGATGGGGCTTTAAACTAATTAGCGGGGGGGGTGGAGGGTGCAGGAGTGGGGGAAATTACAAAATCTAAAGTAAAGGAGAGGGTACGTGTGCAGGTTAATGTTGAGGATGTTCCACTAATAAAAGGACTAGGGGGCATGAGAGAGGTTAGTAGTGTTTCTACAAATAAGGTCCGGATAAAGGCTGGTATAAAGACACTTTACCTGAATGCATGAAGCATTCGGAACAAAGTGAATGAGCTGATGGTGCAAATCAGCACAAATGGATATGATCTAGTGGCCATTACGGAAACATGGTTGCAGGGTGACAGGGACTGGGAGCTGAATAATCAGGGGTATCAGGTGTTTAGGAAGGATAGACGGGAGGAAAAAGTGGGTGGGGTAGCTCTGTTAATTAAGGATAATATCAGGGCGGGAGTAAGGGAAGATATAGGCTCTGAAGAGCAGAACGTGGAATCGTTGTGGGTGGAGATAAGGAATAGTAAGGGGAGGCAGACGATGGTGGGTGTGGTCTATAGGCCCCCAAATAATAACTTTGAGGTGGGGCGGGCTATAAACAAGCAAATAAATGATGCATGCAGAAACGGAATGGCGGTAATTATGGGGGATTTTAATCTGCATATTGATTGGATGACCCAAGTCGGACATGGTGGGCTTGAGGAAGAGTTCTTGGAATGCTGTCGGGATAGTTTCCTTGAACGGAACCTACGAGGGAGCGAGCTATCTTAGATCTGGTGCTGTGTAACGAGGCAGGTAGAATTAGGGATCTTCTTGTGAGAGATCCTCTTGGGATGAGTGATCATAGTATGGTTGAATTTCTGATGCAGATGGAGGATGAGAAAGTAGGATCCCAAACCAGTGTCCTCTGTTTGAACAGAGGGGAGTATGATAGGATGAGAGCAGAATTGGCGAATGTAGATTGGGGGCGCAGATTGGTTGGTAGGATGGCTGAGGAACAGTGGAGGATTTTTAAGGAGATCTTTTTTGGTACTCAGCAGAAATATACTCCGATGGTAGGAGAAGGGATAACTAGCCGTGGTTATCTAAGGAAATAAAGGAGAGTATTAAATTAAAAGCTGATGCATTCAGAGAGGCTAAAAATAGTGGGCGATTAGAGGATTGGGAAAGATTTAAAAATCAACAAAGAATGACTAAGAAGGTGATAAAGAAAGGAAAGATAGAGTATGAAGCCAAACTAGCTCTAAATATAAAAAATGACAGTAAAAGTTTTTACAAATATATAAAGAAGAAGAGGCTGGCTAGAATGAATGTTGGACCCTTGGAGGATGAGAGGGGGGATTTAGCGGTGGGACCTAATTTAAAAGTTTAAATAAGTTTTTTGCCTTGGTCTTCACGGAGGAGGACACAAATAGTTTGTCGGATATTAGGATGGTAGGAGACGAGGGCCTTAATCTGGATAGGCTGAGCGAGTGGGCGAGGACCTGGCAGATGGAGTATAATGTTAGCAATTGTGAGGTTATCCACTTTGGCAGAAATAATAGTAGGAGGGATTATTATTTAAAAGGCGAAAAGCTGCAGCATGCTACAGTGTAGAGGGACCTGGGGGTCCTTGTGCACGAGTTGCAAAAACCCAGTCTGCAGGTGCAGTAGGTGATCAAGAAGGTGAATGGAATGTTGGCCTTTATAGCGAGGGGGATAGAATATAAAAGCAGGGAGGTCTTGCTGCAACTGTACAGGGCACTGGTGAGGCCGCAGCTGGAGTACTGTGTGCAGTTTTGGTCACCGCATTTGCGAGAGGATATATTGGCCTTGGAGGGAGTGCAGAGGAGGTTCACTAGGCTGATACCAGAGATGAGGGGGTTGGACTATGAAGAGAGACTAATAGATTAGGTCTGTACTCGTTGGAGTTTAGAAGGCTGAGGGGGGATGTTATAGAAACGTATAAGATAATGAAGGGGATGGATAGGGTAGAGGTAGAGAGATTTCTCCTGCTTCGAAAAGATAGCAGGACTAGAGGGCACAGCCTCAAGATAAGGGGGGGCGGCAGTTTAGATCAGAGCTGAGGAGGAACTTCTTCACTCAAAGGGTGGTGAATCTCTGGAATTCTCTACCCATTGAAGTGGTGGAGGCTACCTCGCTAAATATATTTAAGTCACGGGTAGATAGATTTCTGATAGACAAGGGAATTAAAGGTTATGGGGAGAAAGCGGGAAAGTGGAACTGATCCACTTCAGATCAGCCATGATCTTATTGAATGGTGGGGCAGGCTCGAAGGGCTAGATGGTCTACTCCTGCTCCTATTTCTTATGTTCTTATGTAACATGCTAAGTATGTAGTCATCTGCAAGCAGTATAATGTGGATAAATGTGAGGTTATCCACTTTGGTAGCAATAATATCAAGACAGATTATTACTTGAATGGGTGTAAATTGAGAGAGTCGGATACTCAGTGAGACCTTGGTGTCCTCGTGCATCAGTCGCTGAAAGAAAGTGCGCAGGTACAGCAGGTAGTGAATAAGACAAATGGTATGTTGGTCTTCATAGCGAGAGGATTTGAGTATAGGGATAGGGATGTTTTGCTGCAATTGTACAGGGCATTGGTGAGGCCGCACCTGGAGTATTGTGAGCAGTTTTGGTGTCCTTATCTGAGGAAGGATGTCCTTGCTATAGAGGGAGTATAGTGAAGGTTTACCAGGCTGATTCCTGAGATGGCAGGTCTGTCATATGAGGAGAGATTAAGTCAGTTAGGATTATGTTCGCTGGAATTTAGAAGAGTGAGAGGGGATCTCACAGAAACATATATAAAATTCTAACAGGGTTAGACAGGGTAGATTCAGAAAGAATTTTCCCAATGGTGGGGGAGTTCAGAACCAGGGATCATAATTTGAGGATAAGGAGTAAACCTTTTAGGACTGAGGTGCAAAGAAATTTCTTCACCCAGCAGGTGGTGAATGTATGGAATTCACTACCACTGAATGCAGTTGAGGCCAAAATGTTGCATAATTTCAAGAAGAAATTAGATATAACTCTTGGGGCTAAAGGGATCGAGGGATATGGGGGGAAGGGGGGGATCAGGATAATGAATTTGATGGCTCCTGCTCTGCCCAAGACTGCAAAAAACTACAAAAGGTTGTGAATGTAGCCTAATCCATCACACAAACTAGCCTTCCATCCATTGACTCTGTCAACACTTCCTGCTGCCTCGGAAAAGCAGCCAGGACAAGTAAGGACCCTGCGCACCCCAGACATTCTCTTTTCTACCTTCTTCCGTCAGGAAAATGATACCCAAGTCTGAGGTCACGTGCCAACCGACTCAAGAACAGCTTCTTCCTTGGTGCCATCAGACTTTTGAATGGACCTACTTGACATTAAATTGATCTTTCTCTACACCATAGCTATGACTGTAACAATATATTCTGCACTCTCTCCTTTCCTTCTCTATGAATGTTATGCTTTGTCTGTGTTGTGCGCAAGAAACAATACTTTTCACTATATACTAATAGATGTGGCAATAATAAATAAAACATAGAGCATAAAATCCCTAAGCAGAAATGGAGGCCATTCGGCCCATTGAGTCTGCTCTGACCACAATCTCACCCAGGCCCTATTCCTGTAAGCCCACACATTTACTCTGATAATCCCCTGATACTAGGGTCAATTTAACATGTTCAATCCGCATAACCCACACATTTTTGGACTGTGGGAGGAAACTGAAGCACCCGGAAGAAACCCACACAGACACGGGGAGAATGTGCAAACTGTGCACAGATAGTGACACAAGGCTGCAATTGAACCTGGGCCTTGGTGCTATAAGGCAGCAGTGCTAACCACTGCGTCACTGTGCTCCTAAATCAAATCAAATCAAGAAGATGAATGGAAGAGCAAGCTCAAAGGGTCAAATGGCCGACACCTGCTTCTATGTTTCGATGTTTCCTTGGTTTGTTCCAGAACCTATTGCTCTAAGAAACTATCTCCAATACAGTTTTAGTGAACTCTCCCTCAAAGCTACCCTTGTCAATTTGATTTCTCCTGTCTATATACATATTAAAATTGCCCATGAATATTGCCGTACTTTTCTTACAAGCCCCCAGTTTTTCCTCATTTGTATTGGGCCCCACTGTGGCATTACTAAATGGGAAAATTCTATTACTCCCATCAGGGACTTCCTTCCCTTGCTATTTCTCAGTTCTATCCAGACTGACTCTGCATCTTAATCTTCATTGTCTGTATCATTTCTCACTACAGACTTTTTTCCTCAACCAACAAAGCTTTACCATCTCCTTTTCCTTTCTGTCTATCCTTCTGAAATACTGAGTACTCTCGGATATTCAATTTCCAAACCTGGTTTTTCTTCAACCATGTCTCAGTAATTGCCATCAAATCATACTCCTTTGTCTGTATTTATGCTGTTTACTCATTAATTTTATTCTGAATGCTTCATACTTTCAGATATAAAGCATGTAAGTTTGTTTTATTATCAAGTTTCCCCACTCTTGCACGATTCCTTGGTGTAATACGATGATCTGTCCATTCCTTTTATTTTCTGGTAACAGAAACCTATCCTCACCCACCTTCTCCTTTGAATTTTTAATTTTCTATATAACTGAACCCTCTGTCCTCCATATTTCATTTAAAGTCCTATCTGCAGCACTAGTTACGAAATTTGCCAGGATTCTGGTCCCAGCATGATTCAGATGGAACCTGTCCAATCGCAACAGCTTCCCTCTTTCCTTAGTGTTGGTGCCAATGTCCCATGAATTCAAACCCAATTCTCCCATATCAACCTCTGAGCCACACTTTGCCTCTTTAGTCTTATCAAGACTGTACTCATGGCTCAGGTAGTAATCCAGAGATTGTTATTTTTTGGGTTCTACTTTATAATTTAGCCCCTAACTGCTGTTATTCCCTTATCAGCACCTCTATCCTTGTTTTGTCTATGTCGTTGGTACTTATGTGGACCATGACAACTGAATATTTTCCCTTCCACTTCAAGTTCCTCTGCTGTTCAGATGAGTTATCCTGAACCCTGGCACCAAGTAGGCAACATTGCCTTCAGGACTCTCTATCCTGGCTGCAGAGAACATTGTCTATGCCCCTAACTATACGATCCCCAATTGAGACTACATTTTATTTTCTTCCCCAACTTGAATGGTTTCCTGTACCATGGTGCTATGGTCAGTTTGCTCATCCTCCCTACAGTTCCTACTCTAGTCCACTTGGGGAGCAAGAATCTCAAATCTGTTGGCCAAGGACAAGGGCTGTGGCTCTTGCAGCCCTACTTCCTGATCCCTCTACCTGTCTCACTTGTAAACAGATCCTCAAATAGCAAGTGCTGATAATACTGTGAATGCTTATTTGGTAAAATGGAGAAAGGGACATTTCCAGTGGATGAAATAGACATCAGCTAATCAGGAGCCAAACAGTCAATAACTTAATCAAAAACAGAAAACATTGAAAAATCTCAGCAGGTCTGACAGCATCTGTGGAGAGAGAACCCAGCCAACGTTTCAAGTCTGGATGACTCTTCGTCAGAGCTCTCCAGAGTCAAAACATTGGCTCTATTTCTCTCTCCACAGATGCTGTCAGACCTGTTGACATTTTCCAGTATTTTGTTTTTGTTTCAGATTCCAGCATCCACAGTAATTTGCTTTTAACCCCAACTTAATGTTTGAAATTGAGCACTGTACAGATAATTTTCTAAGAGTAATTTTCACTGACCTTTCCGAAGCACCCTGGAAAAGGAGCACCTAATGTTCCCATTAAATAAAGAAATGTTACTTTAGCAAGCACAGCATTTTGAGAACTTACATTCATCTAACCGCACACATCTATATGTTATTTCATCCAGCACCTTGCCTTCTGGACAATATGGGAAGCAACCTTCAATCCTGCAGAAGGAAATTGGCAAACGTTATTTATTTTATTCAGCAGAATGAGTGAGTGCCTTGAAGGATATACTGGAAGGCTCTGGAATTCAGCATTTTTTGTCCATGTCTGAACTAAGGCTGTAATGAAGTCAGGAGCTGAGTGAACCTGGCAAAACCCAAACTGAGCAGGTTATTACTGAGCAGGTGCTGCTCGATAGCACTGTTGATGACCCCTCCCATCATTTTACTGATGATCAAGAGTAGACTGATTGGGCGGTAATTGGCCCAGTTGAATTTGTCCTGCTTTTTGTGTCATGGTCATACCTGAAGAATTTTCCAAATTCTCGGGTAGATGCCCGTGTTGTAACATTACTGGAAAAGTATGGTTAGGGGAGCTTTTAGGTACATCTGGTGCAGATCCTGGCATTACAAAGAACAAAGAACAAAGAAAATTACAGCAAAGGAACAGGTCCTTCAGCCCTCCAAGCCTACACTGACCATGCTGCCTAAGTTAAAAGATTGTCCGAGGTGTTACCAACATCAAAAAGAAGAAACAATGGCCAGAGTTCTGTGCTTTCTGCCACTGCTGCCAGCAAGGACAGAGAATTTGATGCTCAGCTAAAACTCCATTTGCTGCAGCAAGACCAGTGAATCCTGCTAGCATGAATGGCCAGAGTAGCCCATTCAACATATCCATATTCAGGTTAATTGAAGAGGATGAGAGAGAGCGAGAGAAACAGTTAGCAAATAGGACATCCCCCAAAAGCATTGTACTTCATCTGAAAGCTGCTGGTTTTTAGATAGAAAATAACTTTGCTGAATGGACAGCTCTCCCAAACCTAAAGATAACTCGTGAATGGTAATGATATGTTGGAATTAGTTCATAGAGTTATACAATATTCAATGTTGTTTGGGAAAGGGTCATTTTTCATGTTTCAGGAATGCAGATAGTTGGGAACAAGGGTTAACTTCATGAGCTACTGTGTGTATACTGCCATTATTATAGTTAACTGTACTGTTGTAGTGTATTGTAGTCACACTTGTATTTCTTCTAATTTCATAAATATTCTTTATTAATTGAATACAAAAGAATTAAACTGTTTCTGGCTGGGTTTGCCTATTTTTCCGCACATTACACCAAATTGAAAATATACACCACGAAGAAGTGGTGTTCCAAGTTACCCTACTGGGATACCCTCACATTTAACATCAGCAAGGTTCTTAACCAGAATTTATGCACTTGTCGATGTCACTCCATTACTTCAGAAGGGTCAGAGATAAATAAGGAACTTGTGAGTTTATTAATCTAAAATCAGTTGTTTGTAAATTACTAGGATCAATTATCAGGGACAGAAGGTCTGATAATTTGGACAAATATAAAGGGGGGAGTTTTCCTGTTCCGCCTCCACGGGAAGCGTAGCAGACGGGGAGGCAGACCTTGCAAAGATTGGTTGACCTTGGGCGGGATTTTCTCGTTTTGATTTGATTTATTATTGTCACATGTATTAACATACAGTGAAAAGTATTGTTTCTTGAGTGCTATACGGACAAAGCATGCAATTATTGAGAAGGAAACGAGAGAGTGCAGAATGTAGTGTTACAGTCATAGTTAGAGTGTAGATAAAGATCAATTTAATGCAAGGTAGGTCCATTCAAAAGTCCGATGGCAGCAGGGAAGGAGGTGTTCTTGAGTCGGTTGATACGTGACCTCAGACTTTTGTAGCTTTTTCCCGATGGGAGAAGGTGGAAGAGAGAATGTCCGGAGTGCATGGGGTCCTTAATTATACTGGCTGCTTTCCTGAGGCAGCAGGAAGTGTAGACAGAGTCAATGGATGGGAGGCTGGTTTGTGTGATGGATTAGGCGACATTCACAACCTTTTGTAGTTCCTTGTGGTCTTGGGCAGAGCAGGAGCCCATACCAAACTGTGATACAACCTGAAAGAATGCTTTCTATGGTGCATCTGTAAGAGGTTTGTGGTGGGTACGGCCGGACAATCCCGAGAAAGGGAACAAGCATAGATTTGAGATTTGATAGTGTGAATCATTTCAGTCATCAGTTCGATGAAATTCAAATATCTCTAAATCCATTAAACTAACCATAAATATGGATTGTTACTGTTTATTTGATTTTGTGTATTTTTAATAAGTGTGATTCTGTGTTATTGTGTGTGTACTTACTTTACTGTTCGAGTGCATTTGGTTCCAAGTGGATCCTGGCAGGTCTTTAGACAAGGATGTTCACATGATTTGTACCTCCACTCGCATAAAGTATATTCAGGTATTGCAAAGTCACACTCTGTAAAGACAATAAACTACAGGAATCAGTTTGGCAAACATTTTCTCAACTGAGAATTTGGTGGATTTACACATAGCGATAAGGACCGTCAGAGGATATATCACGATATAAATCAGTTGGAGACTTGAGCGGAGAGATGACAGATGGAGTTTAATCCGGAAAAATGTAAGATAATGCATTTTGAAAGGTCTAATACAGAGAGGAAATATACATTAAATGACAGAACTTTTAACAGTATCAATAGGCAGGAGGATCTGGGTGTACAGGTGCACAAGTCACTGAAAGCAGCAACGCAGTTGGAGAAGGTAATCAAGAAGGCATATGGCATGCTTGTCTTCATTGAGTTTAAAAATTGGCAAGTCATGTTGCAGCCTTAAAGAACTTTAATTAGGTTGCGCTTAGAATATAGTGTTCAATTCTGGTCGCACCACACTACCAGAAGGATATGGAGGCTTTAGAGAGGGTACAGAAAAGATTTACCAGGATGTTGCCTGGTATGGAGGCCATTAGCTATGAAGAGAGGTTGGAGAAACTTAGTTTGTTCTCACTGGAATGATGGAGTTTGAGGAGCGACCTGATAGAAGTCTATAAGATTATGAGGGACATGGACAGGGTGGATAGTCAGAAGCTTTTTCCCAGCATGGAAGGGTCAATTACTAAGGCGAAGGTTTAAAGGAGATGTACGAGGCAAATTTTTTACAGACGGTGATGGGAGCCTGAAACTCACTGCCAGGGGGGACAGTGGAAGCAGGTACGATAGTGAGTTTTAAGGGACATCAGGACAAATATATGAATAGGATGGGAATAGAGGAATATGGTCCCTGGAAGGGAAGGGGGCTTTAGTTCAGTCGGTTGGCATAATCAATGCAGGCTTGGAGGGCTGAAGGGCCTATCCTTGTGCTGTAATTTTCCTTGTTCTTTGTTCTCAGAGCTAAATTTCCAAGTCAGGGAGAGTTACAGAAATACTGCTTGCAGACTGCTGTCCTAACAGCTTCTAACTAAACTGAAAGTGAATCCTTGGATTCCTCTGTGAACGAGACACATGACTCAACTTGTCAATCTTCTGCCAACAATTCAAAAGGGTTGTGAAACTCATAAAGCTCCAGGACATTTCATTAGGCCCAAATTAAAAATAAAGAAAAATGCCTTCAATAGAGTCCCTATATTGCAGAAGGAGGCCATTCAGCCGATTGAGTCTGCTCTGACCACAATCCAACCCAGGCCCTAAGCCCCTAACCTTATGTATTTACCCAGCTAGTCCCCCTGACATGAGGGTCAATTTACCATGGCCAATAAACCTAACCCACATACAGCTTTGGACTGTGGGAGGAAACCAGAACACCCAGAGGAAACCCACACAGTCACGAGGAGAATGTGTAAAGTCTGCACAGACAATGACCCATGGCCAGAATTGAACCCAGGTCCTTGGCACTATGAGGCAGCAGTGCTAACCACTGTGCCACCCCAAAAAAAAAGCTGGCTTAAAAAAAACTGCTGAGAAACATGATTAAAATATATTTGTAAAGGCACAGCAGTGACACATAGGTACACAGGGTACATATAAGCAGAGGCATTGGTGGAGTACTGAAAATGCAGGTTGGAGCTGAAGAAGTCAGTTAGGACTGCAAAGGGGGAATATGAGAAAGCTCTGGCTGGTAAAAGTAGGGAAAATTCCAAGATATTCTACAAGTATATCAATGGGAAGAGCATAACCAGGGAAAAAAGAACATGCAGTCTCTGAGGGCATAAATCACAAAAGGCTAGTAAACAGGTACAGCAAGTAATTAGGATGTGGAATTGTAGGCACAATAAGAAGTCTCACAACATCAGGTTAATGTCCAGCAGGTTTATTTGGTAGCACAAGCTTTTGGAGCACTGCCCCTACATTAGGTGAGTGAAGAGTTCAATTCACAAACAGGGCATATATGCACATGTACTCAGTTATAAGATAACGGTTGGAATGCAAGTCTTAACAGGTAATCTGTTAACAGGTAAGATTACCTGGTAAGACTCGCATTCCAACATTATCTTGTAATTGAGTCTGTGTGCATATATGCCCTGTTTGTGAACTGAACTCTTCCCTCACCTAATGAACAACTAATTAGGAAAGTTCTTTGAAGGTTTTTGTTTATTGTGAGCAGAATTGATTACAGAAATAGAGAGGTTATGCTTCAATTGTATGGGGCATTGGTGAGAGCACATGTGGAGGTACTGTGTACAGCACTGATCTGATTATCTAAGGAGACATAAAAATGCATTAGATAACATTCAAAGAAACTTTACCAGACAAATACAGGAATGAGAGGGTTGTAATATGAAGAAAGGTTGGAGAGGTTAGTATCTAGAATTCAGAAGAGTAAGAGCTGACTTTATTTAGTTTAGCTTAGTTTTATTTAGTTTATTTATCAGTGTCACAAGTAAGCTTACATTAACACTGCAATGAAGTTACTGTGAAAATCCCCTAGTTGCCACACTCCGGCTCCTGTTCGGGTACACCGAGAGAGAATTCAGTACAGCCAATGCACTTAACCAGCACGTTTTCAAACTGTGGGCGGAAACCAGAGCACCCAGGAGAAACTCATGTAGACACAAGGAGAATGTACAGACTCTGCATAGACACTAGAATAGGTGCAAATTGAGACAGGTGGATACTCAATGAGACTTTGGAATCCTTGTGCATCAGTTACTGAAAATACAGGTACAGCAGGAGAAATAAGGCAAATGGTATGTTGGCCTTCATAGCGAGAAGATTTGAGTATAAGGATAGGGATGTTTCACTGCAATTGTGTAGGACGTTGGTGAAGCCACACCTGGAGTATCGTGTAGTGCAGTTTTGGTGTCCTTATCTGAGGAAGGATGTCCTTGTTATAGAAGGAGTACAGTGAATGTTTATCAGACTGATTCCTGGGATGGCAAATCTGTCATATGAGGAGAGACTAAGTTGGTTAGGATTATATTCACTGGAGTTTAGAAGAGTGAGAGAGGATCTGATAGAAACTCATAAAATTCTAACGGGATTATTCAGGGCAGATTCAGAAAAAATGTTTCCGATGGTGGGGGAATCCAGAACTAGGGATCATAGTTTGAGGATAGAACTTTTAGAACTGAGGCGAGAAGAAATTTCTTCACCCAGAGGATGGTGAATGTGTGGAATTCACTACCACAGAAAGTAGATGAGGTCAAAACATTGTTCGATTTCTGGAAGAAATTAAGGAGAAATTAATTAGATATAGCTCTCGCTGCTGAAGGGATCTGGGAGAAAGGGGGGAATCAGGATATAGAATTCAATGATCAGCCATTATCAAGATAAATGGTGAAGCAGGCACAAAGGGCCAAATGGCCGACTCCTGCTTCTAGTTTCTGTGACAATGACTCAAGCCAGGAATCGAACTCAGGTCCCTGGCACTGTGAGGCAGCAATGCTAACCACTGTGCCTCCTTTCTGTTTGACAGAAGTAAGACCAGATTAAAGAGACATACAGTAAAAGCCCGCAAGGGTCCATATAAAATTATTTTTACATCTAGGGGAGGTTTACTAAGACTACTGGGGAGAGTTTAAACTAGAAAGGTTGCGGGGGGGGGGTGGTGGGAATCAAATTGAAGTGACTGGGAGAGAGGAGATGAGTTCACAAATAGAGAAAGCTTGTCGACAGTGTGAGAGGGAGGATAGGCAGTTGATAGAGAAGGGGAGCGCTCAGACCGAAGGGTTTGGCACCTGCGCAAGGATATTTTGGTCCTGGAGGGAGTGCAGAGGAGGTTTACTAGGCTGATACCGGAGTTGAGGGGATTGAGCTATGAGGAGAGGCTGAATAAACTAGGCTTGTACTCGTTAGAGTTTAGAAGAATGAGGGGAGATCTCATTGAGACGTATAAGATGATGAATGGGATGGATAGGATAGAGGTGGAGAGACTCTTCCCGCTCAAAAAAGACAGTAGGACTAGGGGGCACAGCCTCAAGATAAAGGGGAGGCGGTTTAGAACGGAGTTGAGGAGGAACTTCTTCACTCAAAGGGTGGTGAATCTCTGGAATTCTCTGCCCGTTGAAGTGGTGGAGGCTGCCTCGCTAAATATTTTTAAGAAGCGGGTTGATGGGTTCTTGATAAGAGAGGGGATTAAGGGTTATGGGGAGAGGGCGGGAAAGTGGAACTGAGCCACAACAGATCAGCCATGATCTTATTGAATGGCGGGGCAGGCTCGAAGGGCTAGATGGCCTACTCCTGCTCCTATTTCTTATGTTCTTATGTTCTTATAGATGTGTCTATTTTAATGCAAGAAGTGTGAACAAAGTGGATGAGCTTAGAATGTGGATTGCTACTTGGAAATGTGATGTGGTGGCCATTACAGAGAACATAAGAACATAAGAAATAGGAGCAGGAGTAGGCCATCTAGCCCTTCGAGCCTGCCCTGCCATTCAATAAGATCATGGCTGATCTGAAGTGGATCAGTTCCACTTTCCAGCTTTCTCCCCATAACCCTTAATTCCTTTGCCTACCAAAAACTTATCCACCCGTGTCTTAAATATATTTAGCGAGGCAGCCTCCACCACATCAATGGGCAGAGAATTTCAGAGATTCACCACCCTTTGAGTGAAGAAATTCCTCCTCAACTCCGTTCTAAACTGCACCCCCCCTTATCTTGAGGCTGTGCCCTGTAGTCCTGCTGTCCTTTCTGAGCAAGAAGAATCTCTCTACCTCTACCCTATCCATCTCCTTCAATATCTTACACGTCTCTATAAGATCCCCCCTCATCCTTCTAAATTCCAACGAGTACGAACCCAGTCTATTCAGCCTCTCTTCATAGTTCAACCCCCTCATCTCTGGTATCAGCCGAGTGAACCTCCTCTGCACTCCCTCCAGGGCCAAAATATCCTTGCGCAAGTGCGGCGACCAAAACTGCACACAGTACTCCAGCTGCGGCCTCACCAGTGCCCTGTACAGTTCCTGCAAGACCTCCCTGCTTTTATATTCAATCCCCCTCGCTATAAAGGCCAGCATCCCATTTGCCTTCCTGATCACCAGCTGCACCTGCAGACTGGGTTTTTGCGACTCATGCACAAGGACCCCCAGGTCCCTCTGCACCTTAGCATGCTGCAGCTTTTCACCCTTTGAATAGTAGTCCCTCCTACTATTATTCTTGTCAAAGTGGATAACCTCACATTGGATGAGACTTGGATGACTCAGGGACAGGACTGGTTACTTCAAGTGCCGGGTTTCAGATGTTTCAGAAGGGATAGGGAGGGAGGCAAAAGAGGTGGGGGAGTGGCACTGTTGATCAGAGATAGCGTCACGGCTGTAGAGAAGGTGGACGCTGTGGAGGGATTGTCTATGGAGTCTCTGTGGGTGGAAGTTTGGAACAGGAAGGGATCAGTAACTTTACTGGGTGTTTTCTACAGGCCGCCCAATAGTAACAGGGATGTTGAGGAGCAGATTGGGAAGCAGATCCTGGAAAGGTGTAATAATAAGAGTTGTTGTGATGGGAGATTTTAATTTCCCAAATATTGATTGGAATCTCCCTAGGGTAAGATGTTTAGATGGGGAGGAGTTTGTTAAGTGTGTTCAGGAAGGTTTCTTGACACAGTATGTCGTCATTGGTCTCTGGTGTAGTCCCGGAGGATTGGAGGATAGCGAATGTTGTCCCATTGTTTAAGAAGGGGAACAGAGACTTTGCCGGGAATTATAGACCGGTGAGTCTTACTTCTGTTGTGGGCAAGGTTTTAGAAAAAATTATTAGGGATAGGATTTATAGTTATTTGGAGTGTAATGAATTGATTAGAAATAGTCAGCATGGTTTTGTAGCAGGTAGGTCGTGCCTTACTAACCTTATTGAGTTTTTTGAGAAGGTGACCAAAGAGGTGGATGGGGGTAAGGCAGTTGACGTGGTATACATGGATTTTAGTAAGGCGTTCGATAAGGTTCACCATGGTAGGCTTCTGCAGAAAATGCAGATGTATGGGATTGTGGGTAATCTAGGAAGTTGGATCAGGAATTGGCTATCAGATAGGAGACAGAGGGTGGTGGTGGATGGTAAATATTCATCATGGAGTGCAGTTACGAGTGGTGTGCCTCAGGGATCTGTTTTGGGGCCACTGTTGTTTGTAATTTTTATTAATGATCTGGATGAGGGTATAGTTGGGTGGATTAGTAAATTTGCTGATGACACCAAAGTTGGAGGTGTGGTAGATTGTGAGGAAGGGTGTCATAGTCTGCAGGGAGACTTAGATAGGTTGCAGAGCTGGGCCGAGAGGTGGCGGATGGAATTTAATGCGGAGAAGTGTGAGGTAATTCACTTTGGTAGGAGCAACAGATGTGTCGAGTATAGGGCTAACGGGAGGACTTTGAATAGTGTGGATGAACAGAGGGATCTAGGTGTGTGTGTACATAGATCCCTGAAAGTTGGGAATCAAGTAGATAAGGTTGTCAAGAAGGCGTACGGTGTCTTGGCGTTTATTGGTAGGGGGATTGAATTTAGGAGTCGCAGTGTAATGTTGCAACTGTACACTACTCTAGTGCGGCCGCACTTGGAGTACTGTGTGCAGTTCTGGTCCCCGCATTACAAGAAGGATGTGGAGGCGTTGGAGAGGGTGCAGAGGAGGTTTACTAGGATGTTGCCTGGTATGGTGGGGAGGTCCTATGAGGAGAGACTGAGGGATCTAGGGTTGTTTTCGTTGGGAAGAAGGCGGCTAAGAGGGGATCTTATTGAAACATATAAGATGATTAGGGGTTTAGATAGGGTGGATAGTGATAGCCTTTTTCCTCGGATGGAGAAAGCTAGCACGAGGGGGCATGACTTTAAATTAAGGGGGGGTAGCTACAGGACGGATGTCAGGGGTAGGTTCTTTACCCAGCGGGTGGTGAGGGATTGGAATGCCCTGCCTGCTGCAGTTGTAGATGCGTCTAGTTTGGGGGCGTTTAAGAGATCTCTGGATAGGTTTATGGACGAAAAGGGATTGGTATAGGCTAGTGGGTCATTGTTTTTGTAACTGGTCGGCGCAACATCGTGGGCCGAAGGGCCTGTTCTGCGCTGTAATGTTCTATGTTCTATGTTCTATGTGGATAAGCCTACAAGAGGAGAGGCTGCACTTGATTTGGTATTGGGAAATGAACCTGGTCAGGTGTCAAATCTCTCAATGGGAGAGCATTTTGGAGATAGTGATCATAATTTTATTTCCTTTACAATAGCATTGGAGAGAGATAGGATCAGACAAGTTAGAAAAATGTTTAATTGGAGTAAGCCCACAGAAGGCAGAGAATGGTTATTGATGGGTCATATTCTGCATAGAACATTACAGCGCCGTACAGGCCCTTCGGCCCTCGATGTTGCGCCGAACAGTGGAACCAACCTGATGACCCTCTAACCTAAACTATTCCAATGTTATCCATATGCCTATCCACTGACCATTTGAAAGCCCTTAAAGTTGGCGAGTCCACAACTGCTGCAGGCAGGACATTCCACGCCCTTACTACCCTCTGAGTAAAGAACCTACCTCTGACATCCGTCCTATAATTACCACCCCTTAATTTAAAGCTATGTCCCCTTGTGTTAGCCATCACCATCCAAGTAAAAAGGCTCTCACTATCCACCCTATCTAACCCTCTGATCATCTTGTCTGCCTCAATTAGGTCAACTCTCAACCTTCTTCTTTCTAACGAAAACAACTTCAAGTCCCTCAGCCTTTCCTCATAAGACCTTCCCACCATACCAGGCAACATCCTGGTAAACCTCCTCTGCACCCTTTCCAATGCCTCCACATCCTTCTTATAATGCGGTGACCAGAACTGTACGTAATACTCCAAGTGCAGCCGCACCAAAGTTTTGTACAGTTGCAACATAACCTCACAGCTCCGAAATTCAATGCCTCTACCAATAAAACCTAATACACCGTACGCCTTCTTAACTACCTTATCAACCTGGGTGCCAACTTTCAGGGATCTATGCACATGTACACCGAGATCTCTCTGCTCGTCGACACTACCAAGAGTCCTTCCATTAGCCCTATATTCTGTACTCCTGTTATTCTTAATGGAGTCGGCATGGAGGTTGGTCACCATTGGAGTGCCCCAGGGATCTGTTCTGGGACACTTTGTGATTTTTACAAATGACCTGGATGAGGAAGTGGAGGGATGGGTTGGTAAATTTGTTGATGACACAAAGGTTGGTGGTATTGTCTGGAGGGTCTGGAGGGATGTCAGAAGTTGCAGCGAGACATTAATAGGATGCAAGACTGGACGGAGAAGTGGCAGATGGGGTTCAACCTAGATAAATGTAAAGTGGTTCATTTTGGCAGGTCAAATAGGATGGCAGAATATAAAACTAATGGTAGGACTCTTGGCAGTGTGGGAGATCAGAAGGATCTTGGGGTCTGAGTTCATAGGACACTCAAATCAGCTACGCAGGTGGAGGATGTGGTTAAGAAGGTGTATGGTGTACTGGCCTTCATCAATCGAGGAATTGAGTTTAGGAGTCAAGAGATAATGTTGCAGCTAGATAGGACCCTGGTCAGACCCCACTTGGAGTACTGTGCTCAGTTCTGGTCGCCTCATTACAAGAAGGATGTGGAAGCCATAGAAAGGGTACACAGGAGATTTACAAGGATGTTGCCTGGATTGGGAGGCATGCCTTATGAGGATAGGTTGAGTGAGCGCGGCCTTTTCTCCTTGGAGAGACGAAGGATGAGAGGTGACCTGATAGAGGTTTATAAGTTGTTGAGAGGTATTGATCGAGTGGATAGTCAGAGGCTTTTTCCCAGGGCTGAAATGGTTGCCACAAGAGGACACAGGTTTAAGGTGCTGGGGAATAGGTACAGAGGAGATGTCAGGGGTAAGTTTTTCACTTGGAGAGTGGTGGGTACATGGAATAGGCTGCCAGCAACGGTGGTGGAGTGGATTCGATAGGTTGTTTTAAGAGACTTTTAGATAAGTACATGGAACTTAGTAAAATAGAGGGTTATAGGTAAGTCTAGTAATCTCTAAGATAGGGACATCTTTGGCACAACTTTGTGGGCCGAAGGGCCTGTATTGTGCTGTAGGTTTTTTATTTCTACGCTTCTAAATCTTTAAGATTCTGAGAGGTATTGACAGTGTGGATGCAGAGAAGATGTTTCCTCTTTTCAAGAGTTTAGAATTAGGGATCACTGCTCAGGAATAAGGGATCGCAAATTATGACAGATTAGGAGAAATTTTTTCTCCAAAGGAGTTGTGAAACTCTGGAACTCTCTTCCTGAAAGGCAGTAGAACCAGAGTCTTAGAACATTTTTGATTTTATGGGATGGATAGGATAGAGGTGGAGAGACTCTTCCCGCTCAAAAAAGACAGTAGGACTAGGGGGCACAGCCTCAAGATAAAGGGGGGGCGGTTTAGAACGGAGTTGAGGAGGAACTTCTTCACTCAAAGGGTGGTGAATCTCTGGAATTCTCTGCCCGTTGAAGTGGTGGAGGCTGCCTCGCTAAATATTTTTAAGAAGCGGGTTGATGGGTTTTTGATAAGAGAGGGGATTAAGGGTTATGGGGAGAGGGCGGGAAAGTGGAACTGAGCCACGACAGATCAGCCATGATCTTATTGAATGGCGGGGCAGGCTCGAGGGGCTAGATGGCCTACTCCTGCTCCTATTTCTTATGTTCTTATGTTGAGGCAGAGCTAGATAATAAGAGAGTAAAAGGTTATCGGGGTAGGCAGGAAGAAATATGGGGTTGAGGTTACAATTAAATCAGCCATGATCTAATTGAATGGCAGAACAGGCTCATAATTTGTCGATATGTTCCAGGGTTTTGATCCAAGCAACATAAGGAATGGCGATTTCATTCCAAGTCAGAATGATGTGGTACATCCCATGTAGCTTCAGCAGAGTAAACGTTATTCAGATCCATACATGGATTGTTGAGTGCTTTTGGCCTTTTATCTCTAGACTTTAGAGTCACTGATTAGTCAAACAAAGACTGCTCCATCTGCAATTCTGCAAAGGCACAGTCATTGGGAGGCATGAAGTCAGGTACAGGCTGGGGGGAAGAACAAAGGACAAAGAATAAAGAAAAGTATAGCACAGGAAGAGGTCCTTCGGCTGTCCAAGCCTGCGCCAATTATGATGCCTGCCTAAACTAAAACCATATGCACATAGAGAGTCCGTATCCATCCATTCCCATCCCATTCATGTATTCGTCTAGTTACCTCTTAAATGTCGCTATCATATCCTCAGGCAGCGCGTTCCAGACATTCACCACCTTCTATGTAAAAAACTTGCCTCACACATACTCTCTACACTTTTCCCCATGCACCTTAAACGTATGTCCCCTAGTACTTGAGTTTTCTACCCTATGAAAGAGTGTCTGACTATCCACTCTGTCTGTGCCACAGAATAATTGAGAAGTGGGATCATTTTTAAGTGGAATTCTCAATTCAATGTCTCCTTTCACTATCATTCCTCTTCTAGGCCAACACCACACCATTGTTACAACCGAGCTTAGTGGAATTAAAGATTTGAAGATATATGCCAAAGCCACATACAAGGTATCTCTCACCCTGTTCGGAGAGGTAGGCTTGCATGCCCATGGCCATGGTTCATATCATAGAGCATAGAACATGGAACACTACGGCACAAACAGGCCCTTTGGCCCACAAGTTGAGCCGATCATATCCATACCTACCAGGCCTATCTATAACTCTCAATCCCATTAAATCCCATGTACTCATCCAGAAGTCTCATAAAAGACCCCAGCGAGTTTGCCTCTACCACCACCAACGGCAGCCGATTCCACTCACTCACCACCCCCTGAGTGAAAAACGTACCCCTGACATCTCCTCTGTACCCACTCCCCAGCACCTTAAACCTGTGTCCTCTCATAGCGACCGTTTCAGCCCTGGGAAATAGCCTCTGAGAATCCACCCTATCTATACCTCTCAATGTTTTATAAACCTCTATCAGGTCACCTCTCAATCTTCGTCTCTCCAGGGAGAAGAGACCTAGCTCCCTCAACCTATTTTCATAAGGCATGCCTCCCAATCCAGGCAACAACCTTGTAAATCTCCTCTGCACCCTCTCAATAGCTTCCACATCCTTCTTGTAGTGAGGCGACCAGAACTGCGCACAGTAATCCAAGTGGGGTCTGACAAGGGTCTTATAAAGTTGCAGCATTACCTCCCGACCCCTAAACTCAATCCCTTGATTAATGAAGGCTAGCACACCATACGCCTTCTTGACCATATCCTCCATCTGCGAGGCTGATTTAAGAGTCCTATGGGCCTGGACCCCAAGGTCCTTCTGCTCCTCAACACTGCTCTAAGACTCCTACCCTTGATATTGTACTCCTTCATCCCACTGGACCTGCCAAAATGGACCACTACACATTTATCCGCGTTGAAGTCCATCTGCCACTTCTCCGCCCAGTCTTCCATCCAATCTATGTCTTGCTGCAACTTCTGACATCCCTCCAGACTATCCACAACACCACCAACCTTCGTGTCGTCGGCAAACTTACTAACCCACCCCTCCACTTCCTCATCCAGGTCATTTATGAAAATGACAAACACCAAGGGTCCTAGAACAAATCAATTCCTTTCAGATTCTTACTTGAAGCCCCATTGGGATGATCACCCAGTCCATGCATATTCTTCATTTCCTTATCCATCAATCCCTTGTGATCAAGTTGGCTATTCCCATAGAAGTCATGAACAAAATTATCCAATATGGAAGCATTCTTATTTATAGTGGAACTAAGATGCGTTCTGTATATTCTTTGATAATTGACAGTTCTGTTGGTATCAGATAGATCTTAGAAACAAATAAAAATGAAGCTTACCTGTGGTCTTGAAGGTCATGGCCATCTCCTTTCCAGCATCATATTTTTCCATCGATAAAGTTCCATTGTCATTGGCATGGAGGTATTGGTGTGGAGATGTGAATGATTCAAATGCACTGTATTTGGCAAACCATTTATTCTTATGGACTACAAATGAGACTTGCTTCCGAAACAAATCACTCATTTGCCATTTCTCCAAAGTAACTGTCCCATTGTCGTAGTAACGGACAAAGTAGTTTGGGTGTTTCACGGATTCCAGGGACATATATTTATCTGAATCTTAAGAGAAAAGGTAAGCAAGACAGAACAGCTTTAAGAGATAGTCTGGTCTATAAAATGTAAAGCTATGGCAATAGATTAGACTGGAGACAGATAACAGATGAAAAACCCAATGAAACATCAAGCATTTCACTCTGTAATGAGCTACACATACATGTTCAAATTCATATATCCAGCTCAGATTTTGCTCAGTTTTTTTGATGAATTGTCCTCTCAGGGATGAAAAGCAGCGTGCAGCCCACCGGCTGTTCTGCCAGCGTTTCCCATCATATGTTACCAAAACATCAAGGAAGGAGGTCACATGATATCACGCCAGCAGGGCAAGCTGTGGATGCCTCGCCAACCACCTTGGTTCTTGTCAGATTGGGGCACCTTTATAATGGGTGCTCCAGTGTGAAAAGCGTAAAAATAGAATGGAGGCACCCCCCCTTACCTCTTCCCAACACAGACCCCCACCCAACCACAGAAGGCCCCTTCCACCATGAACACCAACCCCATAGGGACATGGAACTCACTTCCACCTCTCACTCCTACTCACAGACATCTCCCCATGGAATCCCACCTGGCAGTGCCAGAGAACAATGCTCAGGCATGACCCTTTTGCCCTGGGGGCTATACTTGCGCGTGTGTCTCTGGTGGGTTCAGTTCCGCAATTTTATAACCTGTTATAAACTGTGCTGACATGACATCATGCTGTTGGGCGTGGGGGTGGGGGGGGGGGAGCTGTGGACTTTCCAACATGGGGGAATGTTACAGTGGGAAGGCCCGCTAATTATATTTAAATGTTTATTAAAGGGTTCCTGAACTCTATTACATCGCAGGCAGGAGGTGGAACCTACTGTTCTGGGAAATGTCACTGGTGGAAATTCTGCTTTCGGCTCGCATTAAATTTTTTCAGGACATTTTTTCTGGATTCAGGTAGGAGAACTGACATTGTTTACCAATTAAAATCTGCAGGTGTCAGAGAATAAACTTTCTCTACTGGATTTACGTAGTTAGGTAGTAATTTACTTAGTAACAACGGAAGAAACTTCAGGTGCAATGAACTAATGAGTTCCTGATCTTGCTGACAGGTGGAACATTATTGGCTAAGGTAACAATGTGTAATATTGTAGTTGGACCCTTCAGTTTGAGTGACAGGCTGGGCAGGGAATTGAAGTGTTCAGAAGAGTATATCAATCTCACATTTGTACTGCTATGTCAGAGACTGTAGTCAGCACTCACCGACTATCTTTTCTCCTGATGCATGCATTAGCAATAAAACTTTCTTTCGTTCTTTGAATACATGCTGTCTTTCATGATCTCTGTATTGGTTGAGTGAAGTCAGCTGAGTCCAAGATCCCGTAGAGGGACAATCAGAAAATTCCTCTTACATCACCTGTGGGCATTTAGGAGTCAACCACATTGTTGTGGGTCTGGAGTCGCATGTCAGGCCAGACCAGGTAAGGACAGCAGATTTCCTTCCTTAAAGGACTTAGTGAACCAGATGGGCTTTTACAACAATCAACAATAGTTTTATGGTCATCAGTAGTCTTTTAAGTCTAGATTTTTACTGAATTTAAATTTCACCATCTGCCATGGTGGGATTTCGAACCCAGGTCCCCCTGGGTCTCTGGAACACTAGTCGAGCAACAATACCACTATGCCACCACCTCTCCAAGCTGTGTTGGAACAGCTTGGCTATGGATGCAGGAAGCACTGGGAGCACAAGTCTTCTGTACTACTGTTGGAATATTGTCAGGGCTCACAGCCTTTACAGTATCCAGTGCCTTCAGCCATCCTGACATCATGTGATTGAATCAAATCAATTGAATACTTGACATCAGTCTATTGTCTGCTGTTTTCACTGTTTGGCCTGCAAGTAGTTCTGCATCCCACTTTCACCAGGTTGACACCTCATTTTTAAGTAAACCTGGTACTGCTTCGGTCATGCTCTCCTGCACTCTTCATTGATCTCCTGGCAGGTAATAGTAGGGTGGGCAGTATGTCATGCCATGAGGTTACAAATTGTCAATGGGCACAATTCTACTGCTGCTGATGGCCCACAGCGCCTCATGGATAGAATCATAATATCCCTACAGTGCAGAAAGAGGCGATTTGACCCATCAAACCTGCACTGACAACAATCCCACCCAGACCCTATCCCCATAACCCCACGTATTTAACCTATTAATTTCCATGATACTAAGGGGCAATTGAGCATGGCCAATCAACTTAACTTGCACATCTTTAGGTGTCCAGTCATGAGTTGTTTGATCTTTTTGAAATCTATCCCTTTTAGAAGTAGACAGTATCAAATATGATGGAGGGTATCCTCAATGTGAAGCTGGAAAATCATCTCCAGAAGGACTGTCTGATGGTTACTCTTATTGTCATGGACTGATGCCTCTGTGGTAGGAAGACCTCAGTCCAATTCAAATAACCATGTCCTTTAAGAACCAGCCAGCTCAGTCAACAGTAATATTATTGATTTACTCTTGGTAATGGAGATTGAAGTTCCCTATCCAGAGTACACTCTGTGCCCTTGCCACTCTCAGTGCTTCCTCTAAATGGTATTCAAATTGGGAGTACTGATTCATTAGCTGAGGTTGATGGGTGCGGTCCATGGTAATCAGTGTGAGGTTTCCTTGTCTATGTTTTGCCTTATGCCATGAGTCTTCATGGGGTTGGGGCTTGATATTGAGGACTCCCAGGGTAATGCCCACCCATAGTATACTACGATGTCGCTACCTCTACTGGATCAGTCCTGCTGGTGAGACAGGACATACCCAGGTTTGGATATAGCAGGATTGGAGAGTTTAGATCAAATACACTATTTGTGGAATCACTTAGCTGTTTAGTACAGAAGTAGCCCTGTGTTGTAGCTTCATCAGATTGACATCTCATTTTTAGATGTACCTGGTGTTGCTCATGACATGCTCTCTTGAACTTTAAAGTTTAAAGTTTATTTATTAGTGTCACAAGTAGGCTTACATTAACACTGCAATGAAGTTTTTTTTAACAGTACAGCACAGTTACAGGCCCTTTGGCCCTCAACGTTGTGCTAAGCTATGTCCGAACCCAAGATCAAACTATCCCACTCCCTTTCATTCTGGAGTGCTCCATGTGCCTATCCAATAACCGCTTGAAAGTTCCTAAAGTGTCTGACTCCACTATCACAGTAGGCAGAGCTTTCCACATCCCAACAACTCTGAGTAAAGAATCTACCTCAGGCAACCGTCCCATATCTCCCACCATGACCTTATAGTTATGCCCCTAGTAACAGCCACATCCATCCAAGGAAATAGTCTCTGAACGTCCACTCTATCTAACTCCCTCGTCATCTTATAAACTTCTATTAAGTCGCCTCTCATCCTCCTCCTCCGCTATAAAGGGAAAAGCCCCAGCTCCCTCAACCTTTCCTCATAAGACCTACCCTCCAAACCAGGCAGTTTCCTGGTAAATCTCCTCTGCACTCTCTCCAATGCTTCCACATCCTTCTTATAGTGAGGTGACCAGAACTGCACACAATATTCCAAATGTGGTCTCACCAAGGTCCCTTACAGTTGCAGCATAACCCCACGACTCTTAAACTCAAACCCCCTGTTTAATAAACGCTAACACACTATAAGCCTTCTTCATGGCTCTATCCACTTGAGTGGCAACCTTCAGAGATCTGTGGATATGAACCCCAAGATCTCTCTGTTCCTTCACATTCCTCAGAACCCTGCCATTGACCCTGTAATCCGCATTCACGTTTGTCCTACCAAAATGAATCATCTCACACTTATCAGGGTTAAACTCCATCTGCCACTTTTTTGCCCAGCTCTGAATCCTATTAATGTCGCTTTGCAGCTTACAAGAGCCCTCCACCTCAACTACTATTCCACCAATCTTGGTGTCATCAGCAAATTTACTAACCCATCCTTCAGCCCCCTCTTCCAAGTCATTGATAAAAATCACAAATAGCACCGGATGCAGCACTGATCCCTGTGGTACACTGCTGGTAACTGGCCTCCAGTCTGAAAATTTTCCCTCCACCGCCACCCTCTGTCTTCTATGATACAGCCAGTTATTTATCCAATTGGCCAAATTTCCCTCTATCCCACACCTCCTTACTTTCTTCATGAGCCTACCATGGGGAATCTTATCAAATGCCTTGCTAAAATCCATGTATACGACATTAACTGCTCTACCTTCATCTACACACTTAGTTACCTCCTCAAAGAATTCAATCAAATTTATGTGGCAAGACTTACCCCTCACAAATCCATGCTGACTATTTTGGATTAAGCTGCATCTTTCCAAATGGTCATAAATCCTATCCCTCAGGACCTTTTCCATTAACTTACCGACCACCGAAGTAAGACTAACAGGCCTATAATTACCAGGGTCATTCCTATTTCCTTTCTTGAAGAGAGGAACAACATTTGCCACTCTCCAGTCCTGTGGCACAATCCTCGGGGACAGTGAGGATCCAAAGATCAAAGCTAAAGGCTCCGCAATCTCATCCCTTGCCTCTCAAAGTATCCTAGGATGTATCCCATCTGGTCCAGGGGACTTATCGACCCTCAGATTTTTCAAAATACATCTTTCCTCAGAAAATCTACCTCCTCCAACCTATCAGCCTGTATCACACTCTCATCCTCAAAAACATGGCCCCTCACCTTAGTGAACACTGAAGAAAAGAATTCATTTAACGCCTCACCTATCTTTTCTGACTCCATGCACAAGTTCCCATTACTATCCTTGCATGGCCCTAACCTCACCTTGGTCATTCTTTTATTTGTCACAAAAGAATAAAAAGCCTTGGGGTTTTCCTTGATTCGACCTGCTAAGGACTTCTCATGCCCCCTCTTAGCTCTCCTAAACCCTTTTTTTAATTCATTCCTTGCTACCTTGTAACCTTCAAGCAACCCAACTGAACTTTGTTTTCTTATCCTTACATACACTTCCTTTTTCCTCTTGAAAGACATTCAACCTCCTTTGTGAACCATGGCTGACAGGGACATACCTATCAAGGACGCTCAGTATCTGTTCCCTGAACAAGCTCTACTTTTCATTTGTGCCTTTACCTGACAGTTTCTGTTCCCATCTTATGCTCCCTAATTCTTGCCTAATCGCATCATAATTACCCCTGCCCCAATTGTAAACCTTGCCCTGCTGTGTGACCTTATCCCTCTCCACTGCAATAATGAATTGTGGCCACTATCTCCTAAGTGCTCTCCCTCAAACAAATCTAAAACTTGGCCCGGTTCATTACCCAGTACCAAGTCCGATGTGGACCCCCTCCTTGTTGGCTTATCCACATATTGTGTCAGGAAACGCTTCTGCACACACTGTACAAAAAGTGCCCCATCCTGCCTATTTCACCTACAAAGGTTCCAATCAATATCTGGAAAGTTAAAGTCACACATGATAACTACCCTGTGACCTCTACGACTATCCATAATCTGCTTTGCTCTTTCCTCCTCCACATCTGTATTACTATTTGGGGGCCTATAGAAAACTCCTAACAACATGACCAATCCTTTCCTATTTCTAACTTCAGCCCATGTTACCTCAGTAGGCAGATCCCCCTCAAAAGTTACTTTGAAAATCCCCTAGAACTTTTTATTGAACTAGGGTTGACACCCTAGCTTGGTGGTAGTGGTAAAGTGGGAGATATGCTGGGAAATTGTCATTGAGTACATATGCCGCGTGACCTATTCCTCCTCAAATGCAGTGACGGAATAATACAGCACGGAAGCAGGCCTTTCAGCCCAAAAGGTCCATGCCAACTATCTAGCCTGCCCAGCTAATCTGAGTTGCAGCATCTGGCTTATATCCCTCTAATCCTTCCCCATCCAAGTACATGTCCAAATGTTTTTTTAAAAATCTCGCTGTAGTACCTGCCCCATCTACTTACCCTTTTGGCTCATTCCATATAAACACCAGCCTCTGTGTGATGAAAATGCCCCTCAGGTCCCTTTTAAATACTTTCCATCTCATCTTAAGCCGATCCCCTCTAGTTTTCAATTACCGTTCGCTGGGAAACAATACTATGTGTGTTCACTCCATCTATGCCATTCGTGATTTTTGTGCATCACAATAATGTCACCCCCTCATTCTCCGATGTACCGAGAATAAAACCCTAATCTGGCCAACCGCTCCCTTTAACTCAGGCCCATTAGTTGTGCCAACATCCTCGTAAATCTTCTTTGCACTCCTTCCAGTTTATCAATGTCTTTTCTACAACAGGGTAACAAGAACTGTACAAATATCCAAAGTGCGGCCTTACCAACCAATTACACAACTGTAATTTAATGTCTCAACTCAAAAACTCAGTGGCCTGACTGATGAAGGCCAGTGTGCTAAACATCTTCTTCACCATTCTGTCTATCAATGACACCACTTTCAATGAACAATGTAGTTGTATTCCTACGTCCTCCTGATCCTCAACACTCTGACCATTCACTGTAAAAGTCTTACCCTTATTTGACTTTCCAAAATGCATACTTACCTGTATTGAAATCTATTTGCCAAACTCAGCCCAATTTGCTAACTGTTTTAGATCCCCTTTGTATTTTTGGATAACCTTCTTTGTTATCAATGAAAACTCCTAATTTAGTATCATCTGCAAACCTACTAAACGCTCACATCGAAATCATTTATATAAATAGTGAATAACAAGTGTCCCAGCACTGACCCCTGGTGCACACCACGAGTCACAGGCCTCTGTCCAAGAAGCAACCTTTGACCATTACCCTCAGCTTCCATCAACGCAATTTTGAGTCCAATTAGCTACTTCACCCTAGATCCCGCTCCATTTACCTTTCCAAGCTAGACTGTCAATAGGCCTCGCTAAAATCCATATAAAAACCATCAACTGCCCTACCTCATCCATCCTCTTTGGTACCTCTTCAAAAAAAAAGTATTCATCAGACATGAATCCTATGCATAAAACTGTGCTGATTATTCCAAATCAGACCTTGACTGTACAAATGTTGAATCCATCTGTCCTTCAGAACACCATCTAGTAACTTATCCACCACTGATGTGAGGCTCGCTGGCCTGCAATTCTCTGGTTTGCCTTTGCTACCCTTCATAAACAACTAAACTGAATCCCAGGATTCACTTTTAATTTTGATCCAGATTCAGAAGCTGTCCTCATTTCCAAGATCCAGACAGGTTTTCCCTCTCTCCCTCCCTGATATTATAAATTCTTTTGGCTCGCTGGAATGAGGTCTACTTGCCTTCCTGCAGTGGGAATTATGTCTATTGCAGTGGTTTGCTGGCTAGTAGCAAGAGGCCAGCAGTGGCATTATGCCTACCTAGAATCGTTTGGAAGTTACAAGGCTGAGAAGTCAACGTTTCTTTTAACTGACATTCCTCATATTTGGAACTATTCTTGTGAAACTTTTCCACACTTTTTCTAACACCTTCACAACTTTTTCCAAATTCGAAGCCCAGAACTGAATGAAATAGTCCAGCAGAGGTTAAACTAGTGTTTGGCGATCAAATGGAGGGTCATCTAGAGTCAAAACATTGGTTCTATTCTCTCTCCAGAGAGGCTGTCAGACCTGCTGAGTTTCTCCAGCATTTTCTGTTTTTGTTTCAGATTCCAGCATCTGCAGTATTTTGCCTTTAAAGGTATGCTTTATTATCTGCCACAATAAACCAGGTAACAACAGATCATTTAGTGTAAAATCTGGTATGGGCAAACACAAACCCCAGTTTTATCATAACGCTCCTAACTCTATTCGCCAATAACTTCAACGGAAAGGGTCTAAAGCAGACATCCAATCTGAACCTGTCCCATTTCTGCAGGATAAAGATTAACATTCAGGTTTTAAAATGATTAAGAAAAAAATAGTGCTTATATTTTTGTAAAAGGAGTTGAGGCCAGTATAGATCAGCAGTGAAATAAAAAGAGAAAATGCTGGAAAATCTCAGTAGATTTGGCAGCACCTGTAAGAGAGAAAAGAGCTGACATTTTGAGTCCAGATGACCCTTTGACGCCAGCTTTTTTCTCTCCTTAAAGATGCTGCCAGACCTGCTGAGATTTTCCAGCATTTTCTCTTTTGGTTTCAGATTCCAGCATCCGCAGTAATTTGCTTTTATATAGATCAGAATGATTGTACTGAATGGCAGAGCAGGTTGAAGGGGTTGGTGGCCACTCCTGCTTCTATTTCCTGTGTGTAGAACTGAATGTGTTAATCAAATCTGAAAATTTATTGAAGAATGCACAGGCAACCTTCAGAGATACATTTATAATGTTGGAAATCTGAACACATTTAGTCTTTGGGTATAGACAAAATTTCTAGTATCTAAATACGCTGAACCTTACTGGAAATAGATTTGTCAAGGGCTGGGGTAACCAAAAAGCTCATCTGCAGTACTCTTGTGTTGTTAAACTTTTCAAGTAATAGTCTTTTGTTGGTGTAATCTGTGGAAATGGTGAGGCCATTCATATTGCTGATGAAATGTGGTTCGCTTCCATACACTGAAAAAAAAAGAACAAGAGTTATTCATAATTTTTATGTGAAAATCTGACCTCACAAACTGTACAATTTATTCAGTACAACATGCTGTGCAGTATTCTTGGTGAGAAGGGGGAAGGATAATTTTGTTACCTGCACCAACTAAAAAAAAAATTGGTAAAAAGGGTAACATTTACATTTAACTAATGTAGTGGAATTGTGGTTCCAAATACTCAAATTAAATCTGAAGGAGGTACATTTGTTAAATATTGTTAAAGATTATCCTACATACCTCTGTTATAATATTCACAATGAGATGCTGAAACAAGAAAGAAAATAAATTAGTTTTCAATTACAAATAATTTTAGAGAACAAAGAGAATAAAAAAAGATAAAATCTCTTGTAGTACTACTTTTACTTTTGTAGATAGTTTAATATTTTGTTAACCCTGATAAGTGTGAGGTGAATCATTTTGGTAGGACAAACTTGAATGTGGGTTACAGGGTCAGCGGCAGGATTCTGAGAAATGTGAAGGAACAGAGAGATCTTGGGATTCATATCCACAGATCTCTGAAGGCTGCCACTCAAGTGGATAGAGCCATGAAGAAGGCTTATAGTGTGTTAGCATTTATTAACAGGAGGTTTGAGTTTAAGAGTCTTGGGGTTATGCTGCAACTGTAAGGAACCTTGGTGAGACCACATTTGGAATATTGTCTTCAGTTCTGGTCATCTCACTATAAGAAGGATGTGGAATCATTGGAGAGATGATTGTAGATGGGTCTTTTTCTGAATGGAGGTGGGTCACCAGTGGAGTGCTCCAGAGATCTGTTCTAGGATCCCAGCTGTTTGTCATTTTCATAAATGACCTGGATGAGGAAGTGGAGAAATGGGTTGGTAGGTTTGCTGATGACACGAAGGTTGGTGGTGTTGTGGATAGTCTGGCGGGATGTCAGAAGTTGCAGCAAGACATAGATAGGCGGAGAAGTGGCAGATGGACTTCAACCCACATAAATGTGTAGTGGTCCATTTTGGCAGGTCCAATGGGATGGAGGAGTACAATATCAAGGGTAGGACTCTTAGCAATGTAGAGGAGCAGAAGGACCTTGGGGTCTGGGTCCATAGTACTCTTAAGTCGGCCTCACAGGTGGAGGATATGGTCGAGAAGGCGTATGGTGTGCTCGCTTCATTAATCGAGGGATTGAGTTTAGGAGTTGGGAGATAATTCTGCAACTTTACAAGACCCTTGTCAGACCCCACTTGGAGTACTGTGCGCAGTTCTGGTCACCTCACTACAAGAAGGATGTGGAAGCTATTGAAAGGGTACAGAGGAGATTTACAAGGATGTTGTCTGGATTGGGTGGCAAGCCTTTTGAGGATAGGTTGAGGGAGCTAGATCTTTTCTCCCTGGAGAGATGAAGGTTGAGAGGTGATCTGATAGAGGCTTAGAATACAGATAGGGTGGATTCTCGGAGGCTATTTCCCAGGGCTGAAATGGTCGCTATGAGAGGACACAGGTTTAAGGTGCTGGGGAGTAGGTACAGAGGAGATGTTAGGGGTAGGTTTTTCACTCAGAGGCTGGTGAGTGAGTGGAACCGACTGCCGTCGGTGGTGGTGGAGGCTAACTCACTGGGGCCTTTTAAGAGACTTCTGGCTGAGTACATAAGATTTAATGGGATTCAGGGTTATAGATAGGCCTGGTAGGTAGGGATATGATCGGCACAACTTGTGGGCCGAAGGGCCTGTTTGTGCTGTAGTATTCTATGTTCTATATTCTAGAGTACAGAGGAGATTTAACAGGATGCTGCCTGGTTTGGAGGCAGTGTATACAATACTTTCTTTCTGCTTTTCACACCAAAATACATCACTTCACATTTAGCCACATTTTACTGCATCTGCACATGTTCACCTACTCACTCAACTTGTTTAAATCATCTTGAAGTCTCCTTGCATCCTCCACACAACTCACAATCCCGCCCAGTTTTGTGTTGTCAACAAACTTGGAAATGTTACATTTAATTCCCTCATAAGGTAATTTATATATATCATAAATAGCTTGGGTCCAAGCACTGATCCATGTGGAACCTCACTAGTCACTAGCTGACACTCAGAAAAAGACCCATTTATTCTCACTCTATTCCATATCTGTCAACCAATTCTTAATCCATGCCAACACATAACTCCCAGTCCCTGTGCTTTAATTTTGCCCACGAACCTCTTCTGAGGGACCTCATCAAAAGATTTCTGAAAGTCCAAATACACCACTGGTTCTCCCTTATCTGCTTACATCCACTACTACTCCCTTATTTACTACTTACATCCTCAGAAATGTATGAATAAGTAATAGTAATGACATTAATTAATACTGTCACAAAGATTGGCGTATGCTAGACTGGCACTAGAACCTTCAAACTTGCCAGCTGAGACTAAGCAGATGAATCAGTTGCTGACCCGCCAGAAGATTTGGAGGGGAATTCGCCTGCACATAGTTTGATTTTCAAATGCTGAATCTGACACAGGATCTGATTGACAGGCCAGTGCCCACTGAAGCAGCCCGCCATCGCACTTCATGTCAAAAAGGGAGAATTTCGCCCTTAGGGTGGGATTTTACAGCCTCACTCATCCCGAAACCATAAAATCCAAGGTCAATGATCGTTTCAATGGTCTCCACCGCTCTGATTCCTGCAGCCTCAGTTTCCAGAGCAGAAATTCCATCTCAGAAATTTCCATTTATCAGCCCTTTATCCTGATACTCAAAGAACAAAGAAAATTACAGCACAGGAACAGGCCCTTCAGCCCTCCAAACCTGTACCGAACATGCTGCCTGACTTAACTAAAACCCCCTATGCTTCCGGGGACCATATCCCTCTATTCCCATCACATTCATGTACTTGTTAAGATGCCCCTTAAAAGCCAGTACCATATCTGCTTCCACTACCTCCCCGAGCAATGAGTTCCAGGCACCCACCACTCTCTACGTAAAAAATCTGCCTCGTACATCTCTCTTAAAACTTGTCTCTCGCACCTGAAACCAATGCCCTCTAGTAATTGACCCTGGGAAAAAGCTTCTGACTATCCACTTTGTCCATGCCTCATAATCTTGCTGATTTCTATCAGGTCTCCCCTCAACCTCCGTCGTTTCAGTGAAAACAAACCAAATTTCTCCAACCTCTCCTTATAGCTAATGCCGTCCATATCAGGCAACATCCTGGTAAATCTTTTCTCTCTAAAGCCTCCACATCCTTCTGGTAGTGTGGTGACCAGAATTGAACACTATATTCCAAGTGCGGCCTTACTAAGGTTTTATAAAGCTGCAACATGACTTGCCAATTTTTAAACTCAATATCCCGGCCGATGAAGGCAAGCGTGCCGTATGCCTTCTTGACTACCTTCTCCACTTGCATTGCACTTTCAGTAACATATGTACCTGTGCACCCAGATCTCTCTGACTATCAATACCTTTCAGGGTTCTGCCATTTACTGTATATTTCCTATCTGTATTCGATCTTCCAAAATGTATTACCTCACATTTGTCCGGATTAAACTCCATCTGCCAACTTTCCACCCTAGCCTCCAATAGATCTATATCCTGCTATATCCTCTGATGGTCCTCATTGTTATCCGGAAATCCAACAACCTTTGTGTCATCTGCAAACTTACTAATCAATCCAGTTACATTTTCCTCCAAACGATTTATATATACTGCAAACAGCAAAGGTCCCAGCACTGATCCCTGAGGAACACCACTTGTCACAGCCCTCCATTCAGAAATGCACCCTTCCATTGCTACCCTCTGTCTTCTTTGACTGAGCCACGTTTCTATCCACCTTGCCAGCTCACCTCTGACCCGATATGACTTCACCTTCTGAACCAGTCTGCCATGACGAACCTTGTCAAAGGCCTTACTGAAGTCCATGTAGACAACATCTACTGCCCTACCCTCATCAATCTCTTTGTCACTTCCTCAAAAATCTCAATCAAGTTCTAGATTTCCCAGTTAGAGGCAAGAGCAATTATCTACTCTGTCAGAGGTGGTGTGATATAGTGGTCTTGTCACTGGAGTAACAACTGAAAGACCCAGGACAAAATCTGGAGACCTGGGTTTAAATCCTGCCATGGCAGATGGTGAAATTTAAATTCAATAAAAATCTAGGAATTAAACCATAAAACCATTATCAATCATAAAAGTATATTTGATTTGATTTATTATTGTCACATGTATTAACATACAGTGAAAAGTATTGTTTCTTGCGTGCCAGGCAGACAAAGCATACCATTCATAGAGAAGGAAAGGAGACAGTGCAGAATGTAATGTTACAGTCAGAGCTAGGGTGTAGAAAAAGATCAACTTAATGCAAGGTAAGTCCATTCAAAAGTCTGACAGCAGCAGGGTAGAAGCTGTTCTTGAGTCAGTTGGTACGTGACCTCAGACTTTTGTATCTTTTTCCTGACAGAAGCGGGTGGAAGAGAGAATGTCCAGGGTATGTGGGGTCCTTAATTATGCTGGCTGTTTTGCCGAAGCAGCAGGAAGCGTAGACAGAGTCAATGGATGGGAGGCTGGTTTGTGTGATGGACTGGGCTTCATTCATGAACCTTTAGTTTCTTGCAGTTTTGGGCAGAGCAGGAGCCCATACCAAGCTGTGATACAATCAAAAGGAATGATTTCTATTGTCCACCTGTAAAAGTTGGTGAGAGTCATAGCTGATATGCCAAATTTCCTGAGTCTTCTGAAAAAGTAGAGTTGTTGGTGGGCTTTCTTAACTATAGTGTCAGCATGGGCAGACCAGGACCGGTTATTGGTGATCTGGACACCTAAAATTAGAAGCTCTCAACCATTTCTAATTCATCCCCATTGACGTAGACAAGGGCATGTTCTCCACTACACTTGCTGAAGTTGATGACTATCTCCTTTGTTTTGTTGGCATTGAGGGAAAGATTATTATCATTGCACCAGTTCACCAGACTCTTTATCTCATTCCTGTACTCTGACTCGTCGTTGTTTGAGATATGATGCACTGCAATGGTGTCATTAGCAAATTTGAAAATTGTGTTGGAGAGGAATGTGTCCACACAGTCATGGAGAGTATAGTAGGGAGCTGAGGATGAGCCTTGTGGAGCACCAGTGTTGAGGATGATCATGGAGAAGGTGTTGATGCCTATCCTTACTGATTGCAGTCTGTGGGTTAGGAAGTTCAAGATCCAACCGCAAAGGGAGGTGCCAAGGCCCATGCCACGGAGTTTGGAGATGAGTTTCATGGGAATAATGGTGATGAAGACTGAGATGTAGTCAATAAATAGTAGTCTGATGTAAGTATCTTTGTTGTCTAGGTGTTCCAGGGTTGTGTGTAGGATCAGGGAGATGGATCTGCTGTGGATCTGTTGTGGCAGTAGTGCATCCAGGCAATCAAGAAGTTGGAAATATAATGTTCTTGAGGGAAGGGATTCTGCCATCTGGCCTACGTGTGATTCCAGATCTACAGCAATGTGGTTGACTCTTAGAAATGCAATCTGAAATGGAGGACAGTTGGGGATGGCAATAAATGTAAATCCAATTTACTCAGTCTCTTATCGCAGGGACCAATCTAGTGAACCTTTCCAATGCAAGTATATCATTCTTTAAATAAGGAGTCCAAAATTTCACATGTGGTCTGACCAAAGCCCTATACAACTCTAGCAAGATTTATTTATTTTTGTACTCTGATACTCTTGCAATAAAGGCCAACCTGCCATTTGCCTTTCAAATTGCTTGCTGCACTTACATGCTAAGTTAATATGTTTCTTGTACAAATATCCCAAATCTTTCTGAAATTCAACGCTTACAGATCTCACACTTTAAAAAAAAATTCTGCTTTTCCATTCTTCAGATGAAAGTGAATAATCTCATACTTTCCTGTTATTCTCTAGCACTTAACTTGTTTTGAAATTGAGATAGTGGCAAATTTCTCCCATCCCTATTATTAAAAAGACTGCATATATGCTGTGAATGGATAGTCTTCCTGTTAAAGAGGTCAAAAGCAATTAAAATGTTTACAGCACTGCATTCAAAAGTAAAGGGACAAAATTGCTGTAGAATATTCTGAGATGACAAAGCTCCATGTGATACTTATAAATTTTTATTATTTAAGCAGAAATGAATCATAATGAACAGAAACAACAGAGTAACATCATAAACTACAAAATGAGAACTTTGAGCCAACATGATAGTTCTTACGACAATTGTCTGATTTCCTCCAGTCAATGACAATTCCTTGTCGACAACATGCTTGGCTATATGCCGCAATAGCACCACAGAAACAAGGTCCATCTTTTCCATTGTAGCACTTTGCAGTTACTGACTTGCAGGACTTGTAATAGTGTTCAACATTGATCTGCAAAATCGAATGTGCAAACTCCAGAAGAAATGTATGTCAAGAGAAACTGAAATTTGGTGAATGACATTAATAATCAAACTCAGCACAATTAATTTAGTTGTCTACATAAACACCGACTAAGCAAGTTGAGTGAATGGGCAAATACATGGCACATGCAGTATAACGTGGATAAGTGTGAAGTTATCCACTTTGGTAGGAAAAACAGAGTGTAGAGTATTATTTAAATTAGATAGATCAGAAATGATGTGGAGATGCCAGCATTGGACAATAAGAAGTTTCTCAACACCAGACTTGCAAAATCCTACTAACTGTCCTGGCTTGAGCCAATTCCCACCCCTTTTATCTGTGATTATCCCTTTTTCCACTTGCATTATCTGTACCTGTAAAGACTTGATTACCTGTAAAGACTTGCATTCTAACCATTACCTTGCAATTGTGTGTCAGTCTATATATGCTGTGTTTGTGAACGCACCTCTCTACTCACCTGATGAAGAAGCAGCACTCCGAAAGCTCGTGACTCCAAACAAATCTGTTGGATTTTGTAAAAAGGCACTAGGCAATGAAAGCAAGCACGCAGGTGCAGTAAGCAGTTCGGAAGGCAAATGTATTTGTGGCCTTCATTGCATGAAGATATGTAGAGGGACAGGAGTATTGAGGAAGCAGGGGGACTGCAGAAGCACTTGGACAGGTTCGGAGAGTGGGCAAAGAAGTAGCAGATGGACTACACTGTGGAAAAGTGTGAGGTTATGCACTTAATAAGGAGGAATGGAGGCATAGACTATTTTCTAAATGGGAAAATGCTTAGAAAATCACAAACACAAAGTGACTTGGGACTCATTGTTCAAGATTCTCTTCAAGTTAACGTGCAGGTTCAGTCAGCAGTTAGGAAGGCAAAAGCAATGTTAGTGTTCATGTCGAGAGGGATGGGATACAAGAGCAGGAATGTACTTCAAAGGCTGTATAAGGTTGGTGGTGTTGTGGATCGTCTGGAGGGATGTCAGAAGTTGCAGCGTGACATAGATTGGATGCAAGACTGGGCGGAGAAGTGGCAGGTGGACTTCAACACGGATAAATGTGTAGTCGTCCATTTTGGAAGGTCCAATGGGATGAAGGAGTACAATATCAAGGGTAGGACTCTTAGCGGCGTTGAGGAGCAGAAGGACCTTGGGGTCTGGGTCCATAGGACTCTTAAATCGGCCTTGCAGGTGGAGGATGTGGTCAAGAAGGCGTATGGTGTACTGGCCTTCATTAATCGAGGGATTGAGTTTAGGAGTCAGGAGGTAATGTTGCAACTTTATAAGGCCCTTGTCAGACCCCACTTGGAGTACTGTGCGCAGTTCTTGTCACCTCACTACAAGAACGATGTGGAAGCTATTGAGAGGGTGCAGAGGAGATTTACAAGGATGTTGCCTGGATTGGGAGGCAAGCTTTATGAAGATAGGTTGAGGGAGCTGGGACTCTTCTCCCTGGAGAGACGAAGATTGAGAGGTGACCTGATAGAGGTTTATAAAATGTTGAGAGGTATAAATAGGGTGGATTCTCGGAGGCTATTTCCCAGGACTGAAGTGGTCGCTACGAGAGGACACAGATTTAAGGAGCTGGGGAGCAAGTACAGAGGACATGTCAGGGGTAAGTCTTTCACTCAGAGGGTGGTCAGTGAGTGGAATCGGCTGCCGTCGGTGGTGGTGGAGGCGAACTCGCTGGGGTCTTTTAAGAGACTTCTGGATGAATACATGGGATTTAAAGGGATTGAGAGTTATAGATAGGCCTGGTAGGTATGGATATGATCGGCGCAACTTGTGGACCGAAGGGCCTGCTTGTGCCATAGTGTTGTATGTTCTATAAGGCTCTGGTCAGATGTCATTTGGAGTATTGCGTGCAGTTTTGGGCCCCATACCTAATGAAGGAAAGAGTCCAGGGGAGGTTCACAAGAATGATCTCTGGAATGAAGAGCTTGTCGCATGAGGAACGGTTAAGAAATCTGAATCTGTACTCATTGGAGTTTAGAAGAATGAGGGGGTCCTTATTGGAACATTCAGGATACTGCAAGGCCTGGATAGAGTGCATTGGAGAGGATGTTTCCACGAGCAGGAAGAATTAGAACCAGAGGGCATAAACTCAGGCTAAAGGGATGATCCTTTAAAACAGCGAAGAGGAGGAATTTCTTCAGCCAGAGGGAGGTGAATCTGTGGAACTCTTTGCTGCAGAAGGCTGTTGAGGCTAGGTCATTGAGTGTCTTTAAGACAGAGACAGATAGGTTCTTGATTAATAAGGGGATCAGGATTATGTGGAAAAGGCAGGAGAATGGGGATGAGAAAAATATCAGCCATGATTGAATGGTGGAGCAGACTCAATGGGTCGACTGGCCTAATTCTGCTCCTATGTCTTATGGTCTTATGATCTTTCTGACACCCCAAAGTCCACCATCTACAAGACACAAGTCAAGAGTGTGGTGGAATACTTGCCACTTGCCTAGATGACTGCAGTTCCAACAACACTCAAGAAACTCAACACCAGCCAGGACAAAGCAGTCCTCTTGATTGGCATCTCATCCATCACCTTCAAGATTCACATTCAAGGGCATTCAAATGGTCATTGGATAGACATGTGGATAATATTGGAATAGTTTAGGTTAGAGGGTCATTAGATTGGTTCCACTGGTCGGTGCAACATCAAGGGCCGAAGGGCCTGTACTGCGCTGTAATGTTCTATGTTCTAAGTTCTACATCTTCCATCATTAACACAGGGGGAACAGACTTAGGATTGAGTTGAAGAAGAACTTCACACAAAGGGTTGCGAATTTGTGGAATTCCCTGCCTCGTGAAGCAATTGAGGCTACCTCATTGAATGTTTTTAAGGCAAGGATAGATAAACTTTTGAACAGTAAAGGAATTAAGGGCTATGGTGAGCAAGTGGGTAAATGGAGCTGAGTCCACAAAAAGATCAGCCATGATCTTACTGAATGGCGGAGCAGGCTTGAGGGGCCAGATGGCCTACTGCTGCTCCTAGTTCCTATGTTCTTATGTTCTTAACACACAGTGATAGCCATGTGTAGCATCTACAAGGTGCACTGCAGCCATTAACCAAGCCTCCTTCAATAACATCTTACAAATCTGTGACCTCAATCACATTGAAGGCCAAGGACAACAGATACATGGGAACATCACCATCAGCAAGTTCCCCTCCAAGCCACACATCACCCTAACCTGGAATTATGTTGCCAATCCTTCACTTCCGCTGGGTCAAAATTCTTCCCTAACAACACTGTGCGTGTACTTAAACCATGTGAAATGCTATGGTTCAAGAAAGCAGCTCACCACCATCTTTTTAAGGACAATTAGGGGAGGTTAATAAAAATGCTGATCTGGTTAGTGACGTCCACATCTTGTGAAAGAATAAATATAAAAGAAATATTGCAGTAGCAGAATGATTGCCATTAGCTATGACTACCAGGGAACCACGTCGTGGCTGCAAAGGAAGGTATGCAGAATAGATAAGGGGAAACCATTGAATGTGGTATATTTAGATTTTTAGAAAACTTTTGAAAAGGTCCCATACAGAATGTTACTAAACACAATTAGAGCACATGGGATTCAGGGGAACATACTTATCAGAATTGAAAACTGGCTAATGGACAGAAAGCAGAGAATAGGAATAAATGTGTCATTTTCAGGTTGGCAAGCTCTTACTAATGGGGTACGACAAGGATCAATTGGGACTGGGCAGCTTTGCCTGCCCCAATGTGAAATTATGGAGAAGTCAGTGTGGGCGTGAACCCAGCCCACCCAAAGAATTTTACACTCATCCCCGTCTACAAATCTGTTGGCATAGAAAGTAAAATGCTGCCTACAGAGTATTTCTGAAATTGTTTGAAACTGGGAATTGTTGAACTCCAAAGGATTTGATGTCCTTGTTCATGAATCATGGTAAGTTAACATGCAGGTACAGCAAGGAATTAAGAAAGCAGATGGGAAGTAGGTGTTTATTACAAGATAATTTGTATATAGGAGTAAAAATGACTTACTGCAATTATAGAGAGCCTTGGTGAGTCTGCATCTGGAGCACTGTGTGCAGATTCAGTCCTTACCTGAGGAAAGATACACTTGCGAGAGGGAAAGTGCAACTAAGGTCCAGCAGATGACCCCTGGGCTGGAGTGATTATCCTGAGAGGATTGATTAAATAGAAACATAGACTGGGCATTTATTCTCTGGAGTTTAGAAGAACGGAAAATGATCTGAATCGACCACAGAAAATTCCTACAAGGCTTGACAGTGTAGAAGTTGGAAGAATGTTCTCCTTGGCTGGGGGTCTAGAACCAGGGAACAGTCTCAGAATAAGGGGCAGGCCATTTAGGGCTGAGATGGAAAATTTCTTCCCTCAGACGGTGGTGAATCTTTGGAATTCTCTGCCCCAGATGGCTGTAGAGGCTCAGTCGTTGAGTATGTTTAAGACAGTGATCTACAAGTTTCTACATATTATAAACATCAAGGATACATGGATAGTGCTGGAAAATGGTGTTGAAGAAGAAAATTAGCTCTGATTTAATTGAATGATTGAGTGGGTTTGAAGGGCTGAATTGTCTACTCCCGTTCCTATTTCTTATAGTATCTACACAGATAAACTTTTGGCACCAGTTTTGGGGCTAGGTCATTGGTGAACAACTTGAACAGGGTTTGGGCTAAGCCATTCCCCTGGATTAACCCAGTTACTTGTTTCTTCCAGTCTCTAGTCTTGCTACCCATATGCATCCCTAACTGCCTGTCCCAGAGGAGCAGTTCAATGCTATCAGTAAACACAGGAAGGGCGAACTCTTGATACTTGAAAAATAGGCAAGCGTCCCAGGCTGCATTGTTTGCTGCAGTGAGGTCAAAGAAATGCTGGCAATGGATCGGTGTTCTCAGCACTCCAACTGTCAGCATCCAACTTACATTGAAGAACCTAATGATCTTCTGAGCAAACTAAGTACAGGTCTGTATTTGAAGCATCCCAGTATCACAGAATCAAAACCAAGAGCAATATGCAATGGAGGGCATGAGGGCCATAGGATTGGGTGTAGGGGCAGGGGTTGGCATTAGGGGACATGACCAATACCTTTCAAACTTACCTTTCAAAAGGTTCCCTCATCCAGGCTATGGTTCATGACACCTCTGATGGGCTGTGAACCTTGAGTCCTTGAAAAGCTTGCCTGACTGCATGAAAATTGTGGAGGGCGAGGAGATGCTCATCCTTGCAATGGGGCCATCTAGGCTAGGAGTGTGGGGTATGGGATAGCAAATGTTGTCCCCTCATTCAAGAAGGGGAGTAGAGACCATCCTGGGAATTATAGATCAGTGATCCTTACTTCTGATGTGGGCAAAGTTTTGGAAAGAATTATAAGGGATTGGATTTATAATCATCTAGAGGGAAATAAATTGATCAGGGATAGTCAACACGGTTTTGTGAAGGGTAGGTTGTGCCTCACAAACCTTATTGAGTTTTTTGAAAAGGTGACCAAAGAGGTGGATAAGGGTAAGGCAGTTGACGTGGTGTATATGGGTTTTAGCAAAGCATTTGATAAGGTTCCCCATGGTAGGCTATTGCAGAAAGTGCAGATGCATGGGATTGAGGGTGATTTAGCAGTTTGGATCAGGAATTGGCTAGCTGATAGAAGACAGAGGGTGGTGGTTGATGGGAAATATTCAACCGGGAGTTCAGTTACAAGTGGTGTACCTCAAGGATCTGTTTTGGGGCCACTGCTGTTTGTCATTTTTATAAATGACCTAGATGAAGGTGTACCAGGATGGATTAGTAAATTTGCTGATGACACCAAAGTTGAAGGAGTTGTAGACAGTGAGGATGGATGTTATAGTTTGCAGAGGGACATAGATAAGCTGCAGAGCTGGGCTGAGAGGTGGCAGATGGAGTTTAATACGGAAAAGTGTGAGGTGATTCACTTTGGTAAGAGTAACGGGAGTACAGAATATAGGGCTAATGGAAGGACTCTTAGTAGTGTTGACGAGCAGAGAGATCTCGGGGTACATGTGCATAGCTCCCTGAAAGTTGGCACCCAGGTTGATAAGGTTGTTAAGAAGGCGTACGGTGTGTTAGCTTTTGTTGGTAGAGGGATTAAATTTCGGAGCCGTGAGGTCATGTTACAACTGTACAAAACTCTGGTGCGGCCGCACTTGGAGTATTGCGTACAGTTCTGGTCGCCGCATTATAAGAAAGATGTGGAGGCGTTGGAAAGGGTGCAGAGGAGGTTTACCAGGATGTTGCCTGGTATGGTGGGTAGGTCTTATGAGGAAAGGCTGAGGGACTTGAGGTTATTTTTATTGGAGAGAAGAAGGTTACGAGGTGACCTGACTGAGGCATACAAGATGACCAAAGGGTCGGATAGGGTGGACAGTGAGAGCCTTTTACCTCAGATGGTGATGGCTAACACAAGGGGACATAGCTTTAAATTAAGGGGTAGTAATTATAGGATGGATGTCAGAGGTAGGTTCTTTGCTCAGAGGGTAGTAAGGTCGTGGAATGCCCTGCCTGCAGCAGTTGTGGACTCGCCAACTTTAAGGGCATTCAAATGGTCTGTGGATAGGCATATGGATAACATTGGAATAGTTTAGGTTAGAGGGTCATTAGATTGGTTCCACTGGTCGGCGCAACATTGAGGGCCGAAGGGCCTATACTGCGCTGTAATGTTCTATGAACTCTCGATCCACACCAGCCTACACAACTACCCTGCACTGGTGAAAACTGGGGAGGCCAGAAATGCCAGCATCAGTTCCCAGCCACATTACTAAAGGTGAACGGAATCGCCTCAACTCCCCAAAAATCCAGCTTAATGTATCCTCTTTCCAAATCTTCAGTCGTTCCCCTATATCTTTACTCATGCATGAAGTCTCACCAGTGTTCATATTGTCCTTTCACTTCAGCAGAATATATTTTTCCTCACTGCACTGAACACTTATTTAAATGTTTCTCCATCGTTGTTTGCCAATATTGTGCACATTCTATTTTCCCAGATTCTATTCTTAACACCTCAAAATCAGTTTTTTTCCAATCCATTAACTTGGTTTTCAATGTACTTATGTCCTATTGCCTCCAGATTCAACAATTCAGATGGTCTTCCAGCTGGCCTCCTACTCTGCATGTTATATAATCTTCAGCTCATCCAAATATTTTGCAATCTGTGTCCTAATTTGCACCAGTATCTGTCCATCCACCACACTTGTCCTTTTTGACATATGGCAGCTTCTGGCTATCCAGTATTCCATTTTAGAGCCCTTAATCTCAAACTAAATTCTCATCACGCCATTAGGACTCCCTATCCTGTAATTTCCTCCAGTCCTACAATTCTCCCCAAACAAACTCTGTTCCTTCAACTCTCCCCGCTTGCCTCATTATTAATTACACAATCCAACACAATAACACAAGAAATAATAGAATAGGCCACCAACTCCTTCAAATCTGCCCTGCTATTTAATATGATCATGGCTGATAGCTGGCCTCAGCTCCTTTTCTGTGTCATTTCCCCATGGCCCTCTCTTCCTCAAACTTTCAAATATTTATCCAATATTTAAATACTTCTTATGATCCAGCCCCCACGACCCTTTGGAGCAGAGTTTCACCACCCTTTATGAGAAGAAATTTCCATGCCCGTCAGATTTAAATGATCTGCTGATCATGAAACTATGATGTTTTGAGTCATCTAGGTTCAAACTCTGAAATATCTTCCCTAATCCACAGATAAAGGGTGGGGTTATGAGCTATGCCAGGCATTTATAGCTGTTCTGACCTGTGTCACAGATCAGCCATGATCTTATTGAATGGTGGGGCAGGCTCGAAGGGCTAGATGGCCTACTCCTGCTCCTGTTTCTTATGTTCTTATGTTCTGTGTGCTATCAGAGGTCAATAAATTTATTCAGTGTACTGGGAGACAGTGAAGGCATATGGTGTGGAAACATTCATGGTGATCTGAATTTATCTTTCATTGAGGCAGCAATTGAGAGGTGTTAATTTCTATGATCCAAGCGCTGCATAGTCTTGTATTTTCATATGTGTCCATTATTTTAACGAAATCACTAATAACTATGTCCATCCCATCATACAGATTTTAATAACTCAACTTATCCTGCATCAAGATCAAATGTAGTATTGACATGCTGTGCTTGGTTGAAGTCGTTAGGTTACATTTCAGCTTCATTTGAAGCAATTTTTTAAAAGTGGCATCTCGGCCTTTTGGCCAAGATGCAAATGAGATCATGCCTTGGAGGAGGAGCTACGCCTACTCCAATCAGCTTGGATCATGTAGATCAAGCCCAAGACCGGAGGTGAGAGCCCTGTCTTGTCAGCTTGGATTGGGAATGTCCCAACTTGTCGAGACTCTGAATTGGACTTGATTTGATTGAATTGGAATAAAAACAAAAGAAAGTTGGAATGTTGCATATTCTGCACTCTGATAGTTGTACATTACTAAGTATAAGTTGATGACTTACTTTATGGTGACAAGGAGAAAACATGTCACTCAGTAGCTGTTTGCAGTGAGTCTCTGCATAACTGAAGCCTTGTTGCATTTCAGGTTTTGCTGCTTGAGGTTTGCACTGGAATAGAAAAGCATGAATATAGATTCAACCACATTTGAACTGACAAGAACACAAGAAATAGAAGCAGGAGTAGGCCTGGTGCAGGTCCTTCAAGCCTGCCCATTCAATACAATTATGGCTGATCTATATCAGCCTCAACTTCTTTTCTGTGCCATTTCCCCATAGCCCTCCATTCCTCGATCTATCAAATATTTATCCAGCTTCACTTTAAATGCTTCTAATGATCCAGCCTCCACTACCTTTTGGGGCAGAGAATTCCAGAGATTCATCACCCTCTGCGAGAAGAAATTTTGACAAACTTTACTGTATAATTTTTGAGGTAATAGGACCAAAACTGTACCCAATAATCCAGCTGACTGTCTGTGTGGAGTCTGCACATTCTCCCCGTATCTGTGTGGGTTTCCTACGGATGCTCCAGTTTTCTCCCACAGTCGAATGATGTGCAGGTTAGATGGATTGGCTATGCTAAATTGACCAATGGGCCGGAATTTTACCGGCCTGCCACCATAAGAATCAGAGTGGGTGAGGGGTGGAGCATGGGAAGGTCCATTGACCTTGGGCAGGATTTTACGGTTTCACGGCGAGCGAGGCTGTAAAATCCTGTCCTAGTGTCCCAAGATGTGTAGGTTAGGGATAAGGCCTGGGTAAGGTGTTCCTGTCAGAGAGTGGGTACAGGCTCGATGGGCCGAATAGCTTCCTTCTGCACTGTTGGGATTCTATGATGCAAAACCTCCCTATTTTTAAACTCTTCAAACCCCTTTGCAATGAAGGCCAAAATGCTATTTGCCTTCTTAAGTACTGTTGGACCTGCCTGCTAGCTTTCTGTGATTCATGCACTAGAACATCTAGTTCCCTCTGCACTTCACTCACCTGCAGTTTCTGTCCATTTACATAAGAACACAAGAACATAAGAACTAGGTGCAGGAGTCGGCCATCTGGCCCCTTGACACTGCTCCGCCATTCAATAAGATCATGGCTGATCTTTTTGTGGACTCAGCTCCACTTACCCACTGCTCACTATAACCCTTAATTCCTTTACTGTTCAGAAATTTATCTATCCTTGCCTTAAAAACATTCAGTGAGGGAGCCTCAACTGCTTCACTGGGCAGGGAATTCCACAGATTCACAACCCTTTGTGTGAAGAAGTTTCTCCTCAACTCAGTCCTAAATCTGCTTCCCCTTATTTTGAGGCTATGCCCCCTAGTTCTAGTTTCACCTGCCAGTGGAAACAACTTCCTGCTTCTATCTTATCTATTCCCTTCATAATCTTATATGTTTCTATAAGATCTCCCCTCATTCTTCTGAATTCCAATGAATATAGCCCCAGTCTACTCAGTCTCTCCTCATAAGCCAATCCTCTCAACCCCGGAAACAACCTAGTGAATCTCCTCTGCACCCTCTCCAGTGCCAGTATATCCTTTCTCAAGTAAGGAGACCAAAACTGTACACAGTACTCCAGGTGTGGCCTCACCAGCACCTTTTACAGCTGCAACATAACTTTGCTGTTTTTAAACTCCTTCCCTCTAGCAATGAAGGACAAAATTCCATTTGCCGTCTTAATTATCTTTTTTTAGCAGGTTTACCTGGTTTGGAGGGCAGGTCTTATGAGGAAAGGTTGAGAGAGCTGGGGCTTTACTCTTTAGAGTGGAGGAGGATGAGAGGCGACTTAATAGACTTTATAAGATGATGAGGGGGATAGATAGAGTGGACGTGCAGAGACTATTTCCTCGGGTGGATGTCGCTGTTACTAGGGGGCATAACTATAAGGTTCATGGTGGGAGATATAGGAGGGATGTCTCTTTACTCAGAGAGTGGTTGGGGTGTGGAATACACTGCCTGCTGTGATAGTGGAGTTGGACACTTTAGGAACTTTCGAGCTGTTATTGGATAGGCACACGGAGCACTCCCGAATGGCAGGGAACTTGATCTTGGAGTTGGACACAGCTCGGCACAACATCGAGGGCCAAAGGGCCTGTACTGTGCTGTACTGTTCTATGTTCTACCTGTTGCACCTGCAAACCAACTCCTTGAGATTCTCGCACAAGGACAAGAATCCCTCTGCACAGATCCCTCTGCACAGTAGCATGCTGCAATTTTTTACCATTCCTACTAAGATGGATGACCTCACATTTACCAACATTATACTCCATCTACCAGACCCTCGCCCACTCATTTAGACTATATCCCTTTGCAGACTTTCAGCATTCTCTGCACGCTTTGCTCTGTCACCCATCTTAGTGTGATCTGTGAATTTTGACACACTACACTTGGTCCCCAACTCCAAATCATCTATGTAAATCGTAAACAATTGCAGTCCCAACACTGATTCCTGAGGCACACCACTAGTCACTGATTGCCAACCAGAAAAACACCCATTTACCCCCACTCTTTGCTTTCTGTTAGTTAACCACTTCTCTATCCATGCTAATATACTGCCCATAACACTGTGCACCTTTATATTATGTAGCAATCTTTGGTGTGGCACCTTGTCAAATGCCTTCTGGAAATCCAGATACACCACATCCACAGGTTCCTCATTGTCCACAGCATAGGGGGTTTTAGTTATGTTGGGCAGCATGGTTGGTGCAGACTTGGTGGGCTGAAGGGCCTGTTCCTATGCTGTAATTTTCTTTGTTCTTTGTTCTTTGACCTGCCCATCATGAACCCAGGCTGAATCTTACCAATGGAACAATTTATATGCAGAGAGAGTGGATAATGTAGTGAATTCTCATTCTCCAGAAATGAGAGCGCAGAATGTAGTGTTACAGACATAGCTAGGGTGTAGAGAAAGATCAACTTAATGCAAGTTAAGTCCATTCAAAAGTCTGACAACAGTGAGAAGAACCTGTTCTCGAGTGGGTTGGTGACCTAAGATTTTTCTATCTGTGCAGAGGGATTCTTGTCCTTGTGCAAGAATCTCAAGGAATTGGTTTGCAAGTGCAGCAGGTAGAACATAGAACATAGAACAATACAGCACAGTACAGGCCCTATTTTTTCTATCCTTTTCCTGACGGAAGAAAGTGGAAGAGAGAATGTCCGGGGTGCGTGCGGTTCTTAACTATGCTGGCTGCTTTGCCGAGGCAGCGGGAAGTATAGACAGAATCAATGGATGGAAGGCTAGTTTTCCTGATGGACTGGGCTACATTCATGACCTTTTGTAGTTCCTTGCGATCGTGGGCAGATGAGGAGCCATACCAAACTGTGACACAACCAGAAAGAATGCTTTCTATGGTGCATCTGTAAAGGTTGGTGATAGTTGTAGCTGACATGCCAAATTTCCTTAGTCTTCTGAGAAAGTAGAGGCGTTGGTGGGCTTTCTTAACTATAATGTCAGCATGGGGGACAAAATTGTTGATGATCTGGACACCTAAAAACAAGGAACCATGAACCTGTACCCCTTGATCTCTTTGTTCTATAACTATCCCCAATGCCCTACCATTAGCTGAGTAAGATATACATATGGATGATATCGGAATAGTATAGGTTAGATGGGCTTTAGATTGGTTTTCACAGGTTGGCGCAACACCGAGGGCCGAAGGGCCGGCACTGTGCTGTAATGTTCTACGTTCCATGTTCTATGTTCTATGAGTAAGTCCGCCCTGGTTCGATCTACCAAAATACATCACCTTGCACTTACTTAAATTAAACTCCATCTGCCATTCATCAGCCCACTGGCCCAATTGATCACAATACTGTTGCAATCCTAGGTTAGCATTGCTTCCTCACAGCACTAGAGACCTAGGTTTAAATCCCAGCTTGGGTCAGTTTCTGTGTGCAGTTCTACCATCTGTCTGCGTGGGTTTCCTCCGGGTTTCCGGTTTTCTCCCACAGTCCAAAAGATGTGCTGGTTAGGTGCATTGACGATGCTAAATTCTCCTTAGTGTACCCAAACAGGTGCCAGAGTGTGGCGACTGGGGGATTTTCACAGTAACTTCATTACAGTGTTAATATAAGCCTACTTGTGACTAATAAATAAACTTAGCTTTTTTGTCAACTGCCTTTTGGAAACTATATCTACAGGTTCCACTCTCCCTACTCTCCCTGTTACATCTCAATATCCAAAACAGGGTTGAGAGTGGAAGCTAGAAATTTACTGTCTTGAAAAAAAATGCTTAACAGTATTGTACCAAGCACAAAGAAATTTATTGACCCTCCCAAAGAGCTCTGATACGGTGGTAGTGAGCCTTCTTATCATATGATAGTTTTATAGCTTACCGGTTTGCAGTGGTACTTCAGAGAGCATCAGAATTAACCAGATAGTTTAGCACTGGATTCACCTATTCTGCAGACAGGATATGTGATTGCCATTCACCCTTTGCTTATCAAGAATTTATCTATTCTGCTCTAAGATATTTAAAGACCGTGCTCCCACAGCCTTTTGAGAAAGAGAGTTCCAGAGACTTATGACCTTGTGAGAGAAAACATTTCTGCTGATCTCTGTCTTTAATGAGTGACACTCAGTGACCCTCAGTTCTAGATTCTCCCACAAGAAGAAACATCCCCTCCACAAAGGAACATAGGAATAAGGAGCAGAAGTAGGCAGATTTAGCCCTTTGCGACTGCTTCACCATTCAATCAGATCATGGCTGGTCTCTCCCTGGTCTGAAACCACCTCCCCACCTGTTCCCAATATCCCTCTTCCCCTTTTTCATTAGAAATATATCCATCTCCCTCCTGAAACCATTCAATGATTCAGACTCTACCGTGCTATGGGGCAGTGAGTTCCACAAATTCACCCACCCTCTGTGAGAAATAGTTCCTCCCCATCTCAGTTTTAAATCTACCGCCTCTCAACCCATACCTGTGACCTCTTGTTCCAGGTTGCCCTGTAAGAGGAAACATTTGTCTACATTTATTTCATCAATCCCTTTTAAAATTTTATATTCCTCGATCAGATCCCTCTCATCCTTCTAAACTCCAGCAAGTACAAACTCAAACAGTTTAATCTCTCCTCATATGTCAACCTTTTCATCCCCAGAATCAATCTATTGAACCTCCTCTGAACTGCCTCCAATGCCACCACATGCTTCCTCAAATAAGGAGATCAAAACTGGGTACAATACTCCAGCTGTGGTCTCACCAACACCCTATACAACTGCAACAAACTTCTCTACTTCTATATTCCAGTCCTTTTGCAGTAAGTACCAAATCCCGTTTGCCTTTTTTCTTACCTGCTGCACCTGTGTACCAATTTTCTACTATTCTTTAACACAGACACCCAGATTCATAGAACATAGAATATCGAACATTGAACAGTACAGCACAGTACAGGCCCTTCGGCTCTCAATGTTGTGCCAAACTATGTCCAAACCCAAGATCAAGCTATTCCTCTCCCTATAATTCTGGTGTGCTCCATCTGCCTATCCAATAAGCACTTGAAAGTTCCTAAAGTGTCCGACTCCACTATCACAGCAGGAAGTGCATTCCACACCCCAACCACTCTCTGAGTAAAGAATCTACCTCGGACATCCCTCCTATATCTCCCACCTTATAGTTATGCCCCCTAGTAACAGCTACATCCACCCAAGGAAATAGTCTTTGCACGTCCACTCTATCTATTCCCCTCATCATCTTATAAACCTCTATTAAGTCACCTCGCATCCTCCTCTGCTCTAAAGAGAAAAGTCCTAGTTCCCTCATCCTTTCCTCTTAAGACCTATCCTCCAAACCAGGCAGCATCCTGGTAAATCTCCTCTGCACTCTCTCCAATGCTTCCACATCCTTCTTATAATGAGGTGATCAGAACTGAACACAACATTCCAAATGTAGTCTTACCAAGGTCCTGTACAGTTGCAGCATAGCCCCACGGCTCTTAAACTCAAACCCCCTGTTAATAAACACTAACACACTATAAGTAAGGTTAGGGGGCATGGAGTTGGGGGTAAGGTGTTAGCGTGGATAGAGGATTGTCTGTCTAATAGGAAGCAGAGAGTTGGTATCAATGGGTGCTATTCTGATTGGCAGTTGGTAACTAGTGGAGTGCCGCAGGGATCGGTGCTGGGGCCTCAGCTATTTACCATTTATATAGATGATCTGGAGGAGGGGGCTGAGTGTAGGGTGTCGAAATTTGCTGATGACACAAAGATGACTGGAAAAGCAAATTGTGCGGAGGGTGTGGAAAGTCTGCAGAAGGATCTAGATAGGCTGAGCGAGTGGGCGAGGACCTGGCAGATGGAGTACAATGTTAGCAAGTGTGAGGTTATCCACTTTGGCAGGAATAATACTAGGAGGGATTACTATTTAAAGGACGAAAAGCTGCAGCATGCTACGGTGCAGAGGGACCTGGGGGTCCTTGTGCATGAGTCGCAAAAACCCAGTCTGCAGGTGCAGCAGGTGATCAAGAAGGTGAATGGGATGCTGGCCTTTATAGCGAGGGGGATAGAATATAAAAGTGGGGAGGTTTTGCTGCAACTGTACAGGGCACTGGTGAGGCCACAGCTGGAGTACTGTGTGCAGTTTTGGTCGCCGCACTTGCGCAAGGATATTTTGGCCTTGGAGGGAGTGCAGAGGAGATTCACTAGGCTGATTCTGGAGATGAGGGGGTTGGACTATGAAGAGAGACTAAATAGACTGGGTCTGTACTTGTTGGAGTTTAGGAGGATGAGGGGGGATCTTATAGAGACGTACAAGATAATGAAGGGGATGGATAGGATAGAGGTAGAGAGATTCTTCCTGCTCAGAAAGGACAGCAGGACTAGAGGGCACAGCCTCAAGATAAGGGGGGGGGGGGGGCGCAGTTTAGAACGGAGTTGAGGAGGAACTTCTTCACTCAAAGGGTGGTGAATCTCTGGAATTCTCTGCCCGTTGAAGTGGTGGAGGCTACCTCGCTAAATATATATAAGTCACGGGTTGATAGGTTTTTGACAGACAAGGGAATTAAGGGTTATGGGGAGAAAGCGGGAAAGTGGAACTGAGCCACTTCAGATCAGCCATGATCTTATTGAATGGTGGGGCAGGCTCGAAGGGCTAGATGGCCTACTCCTGCTCCGACTTCTTATGTTCTTATGTTAAGCTTTCTTCACGGTTCTATCCACTTGAGTGGCAACCTTCAGAGATCTGTGGATATGAACCCCACATTCCTTAGAACCCTGCTGTTGACCCTGTAATCCACATTCAAGTTTGTCCTACCAAAATGAATCACCCTGCACTTATCAGGGTTAAACTCCATCTATCACTTTTTGGCCCAGCTCTGCATCCTATCAATGTCTCTTTGCAGCCTACAAGAGCCCTTCAACTCATTCACTACTCCACCAATCTTGGTGTCATCAGCAAATTTACTAACCCACCCTTCAGCCCCCCTCTTCCAAGTCATTGATAAAAATCACAAATAGCACCGGATCCAGCACTGACCCCTGTGGTACACCGCTGACAACTGGCCTCCAGTCTGAAAATTTTCCCTCCACCACCACCCTCTGTCTTCTATGATACAGCCAGTTACTTATCCAATTGACCAAATTTCCTTCTATCCCACACCTCCTTATCTTCTTCATGAGCCTACCATGGGCAACCTTATCAAACGCCTTATTAAAATCCATGTATACGACATCAACTGCTCTACCTTCGGCTACACACTTAGTTACCTCCTCAAAGAATTCAATCAAATTTGTGAGGCAGGATTTATCCCTCATGAAACCGTGCTGACTATCCCGGATTAAACTGCATCTTTCCAAATGGTCATAAATCCTATCTGTCAGGGCCCTTCCCATTAACTTACTGACCACCAAAGTCAGTCTAACTGGCCTATAATTACCAGGGTCATTCCTATTTCCTTTCTTGAAGAGAGAAACAATATTTACCACTCTCCAGTCCTCTGGCACAATCTCCGTGGACAGTGAGGACCCAAAGATCAAAGCTAAAGGCTCCTCAATCTCATCCTTTGCCTCCCAAAGTATCCTAGGATGTATCCCATCTGGCCCAGGGGGCTTACTGACCCTCAGGTTTTCCAAAATTGCTAATGCATCTTCCCTCAGGACATCTACTTTCTCCACCCTATCAGCTTGTATCATGTACTCCTCCTTAAAAACATGGCCCCTCTCCTTAGTGAACACTGAAGAAAAGTATTCATTCAATGCCTTACCTATCTCTTCTGACCCCAAGCAAAAATGTTCCTCTGCATTTTGAATCTACTTTCCATTTAGGTAATAATTTGTCTTTCTATTTTTTTCCATCCTCTTAAGATACCTCAAATCTTACATGTTTCAATCAAATCAGCTCTTAGGCTTCTAAATGTCAACAGAAGCAAATCTAGTCTGTCCAACTTTTCCTCATAAAACAACATGCCTGAAACAACTCTTCAGAGTCTGGTGTCCCTTCACCAGACTCCTTTTCTCACAAACTCAATTCCACTCCTAGGAGTACTTTCCGATACATCCCGGACTTGGGGTTGATCTCCCTCTCCCCTAAGATGGGATTTACCCTAGGATTCTCTGGGAGGCAAGAGAAGTGATTGCAGAGCCTCTGGCTCTGATCTTCAGGTCGTCATTGGCTTCTGGTATAGTACCGGAAGATTGGAGGTTAGCAAATGTTGTCCCATTGTTTAAGAAGGGGAACAGAGACTTCCCCGGGAATTATAGACCGGTGAGTCTCACTTCTGTTGTGGGCAAGGTTTTAGAAAAAATTATTAGGGATAGGATTTATAGTTATTTGGAGAGTAATGAATTGATTGGAGATAGTCAGCATGGTTTTGTAGCGGGTAGGTCGTGCCTTACTAACCTTATTGAGTTTTTTGAGAAAGTGACCAAAGAGGTGGATGGGGGTAAGGCAGTTGACGTGGTATATATGGATTTTAGTAAGGCGTTTGATAAGGTTCACCATGGTAGGCTTCTGCAGAAAATGCAGATGTATGGGATTGAAGGTAATCTAGGAAATTGGATCAGGAATTGGCTAGCAGATAGGAGACAGAGGGTGGTGGTTGATGGTAAATATTCGTCATGGAGTTCGGTTACGAGTGGTGTGCCTCAGGGATCTGTTTTGGGGCCACTGCTGTTTGTAATTTTTATTAATGATCTGGATGAAGGTATAGTTGGGTGGATTAGTAAATTTGCTGATGACACCAAAGTCGGAGGTGTGGTAGATTGTGAGGAAGGGTGTCATAGTTTGCAGGAAGACTTGGGCAGGTTGCAGCGCTGGGCCGAGAGGTGGCGGATGGAGTTTAATGCGGAGAAGTGTGAGGTAATTCACTTTGGTAGGAATAACAGATGTGTTGAGTATAGGGCTAACGGGAGGACTTTGAATAGTGTGGATGAACAGAGGGATCTAGGTGTATGTGTACATAGATCCCTGAAAGTTGGGAATCAAGTAGATAGGGTTGTTAAGAAGGCATACGGTGTCTTGGCATTCATTGGTAGGGGGATTGAATTTAGGAGTCGCAGCGTCATGTTGCAACTGTACACAACTCTGGTGCGGCCGCACTTGGAGTACTGTGTGCAGTTCTGGTCCCCACATTACAGGAAGGATGTGGAAGCTTTGGAGAGGGTGCAGAGGAGGTTTACCAGGATGTTGCCTGGTATGGAGGGGAGGTCCTATGAGGAGCGACTGAGGGATTTGAGGTTGTTTTCGCTGGAAAGAAGGCGGCTAAGAGGGGATCTTATTGAAACATATAAGATGATTAGAGGTTTAGATCGGGTGGACAGTGATAGCCTTTTTCCTTGGATGGAAAAAGCTAGCACGAGGGGGCATGACTTTAAATTAAGGGGGGGTAGTTATAGGACGGATGTCAGGGGTAGGTTCTTTACCCAGAGGGTGGTGAGGGATTGGAATGCCCTGCCTGCTGAGGTTGTAAATGCGCCTAGTTTGGGGGCGTTTAAGAGATCTGTGGATAGGTTTATGGACGAAAAGGGATTGGTTTAGGTTAGTGGGTCATTGTTTTTTAACTGGTCGGCGCAACATCGTGGGCCGAAGGGCCTGTTCTGCGCTGTAGTGTTCTATGTTCTATGTTCTACTTCAGGTATAAAGTCAGAATTCAGAGTGCTGCTTCTTTATCAGGTGAGTGGAAAGGTAGGTTCCACAAACACAGTAAGTACAGACAAAGACACAATTGCAAGACTGTCTAAATGCTTTAGATAAAATTGTACCCGCCTCTGCTACTACCTCTGGCAACTTGTTCCAGACACTCAACACCCTCTGAATGAAAAAATTGCCCCTCTGAACCCTTTTGTATCTCTCCCCTCTCACTTTAAACCTATGCCCTCTAGTTTTAGATTCCCCTTCCTTTGGGAAGAGATGTTGACTATCTAGCTGATCTGTGCCCCTCACTTCTGAGCCTCCTATGATCCAGGGAAATTTTTCCAGTCTTTCCAGCTCTCTTTAGAATTCAAACCATCAAGTGGTGGTGATCTTCCAGGAATCATTGGAGGGACAAGAGGACTGGAAAACAGCAAATGTAACACTGCTGTTTAAGAAGGGAGGGAGGCAGCAGATGGGAAATTATAGGCCGGTTAGCCTGACTTCAGTCATTGGCAAGATTTTAGAGTCCATTATTAAAGATGAGATCACTTGAGTCGTTGGAAGTGCATGATACAGTAGGATTGAGTCAGCACGGCTTTGTCAAGGGAGGTCATGTCTGACAAATCTGCTAGAGTTCTTTGAGAAGATAACAAGGAAGTTAGATAAAGGGGGACCAGTGGATGTGATTTTTTTAGATTCCCAGAAGGCCTTTGACAAGATGCTGCATAGGAGACTGTTAAATAAGTTAAGATCCCATGGTGTTAACCATAATCTCCTGGCATGGATAGAGGTTTGATTGACTGGCAGAAGGCAGAGAGTGGGAATAAAGGGCTCTTTCTCAGGATGGCAGCCAGTGACTAGTGGTGTGCCTCAGGGGTCAGTGCAGGGGCCACAAATTTTCACAATATACATTAACAATTTGGAGGAAAGAACTGAAAGCACTGTTGTTAAGTTTGCAGATGATACAAAGATATGTAGAGGGACGGGCAATATTGAGGAAGCAGGGTGCTGCAGGAGGACTTGGAAAGGTTAGGAGAGCGGGTAAAGAAGTGGCAGATGAAATACAATGTGGAAAACTGTGAGATTATGCAGTTTGGAAGGAGGAACCAGAGGGCCCAACCTCAGGCTAAAGTACCGAATCTTTAAAACAGAGATGAGGAGGAATTTCTTCAGCCAGAGAGTGGTGAATCTGTGGAACTCTTTACCACAGAAAGCTGTGGAGGCCAGGGATCTCTGGTTCTAGTTTTTCCTACTAGTGGAAATACCCTCTCCACATCCACTCAATCCATGCCTCATTGTATCCTGTAAGTTTCAATAAGAACCCCGCCGTCTCATTCTTCTAAATTCTAATGAGTACAGACCCAGAGTCCTCAACCATACTTCATACAACAAGCTCTTCATTCCAGGGATCATTCTTGTGAATCTCCTCTGGACTCTTTTCAAGGCCAGCACATTGTTCCTTAGATATGGGGCCCAAAACTGCTCACAATTCTCCAAATGGGGTCTGACCAGAGCCTTATACACCCTCAGAAGTATATTCCTGCTCTTGTATTCTAGCCCTCTTGACATGAATACAAACATCGCATTTGCCTTCCAAACTGCCGACTAAACCTATACGTTCACCTTAATATTAAAGATTTAGATAAGAATTCAGGAGGTATGGTTAGTAAGTTTGCAGATGACACCAAGATTGGTGGCATAGTGGACAGTGAAGAAAGTTATCAAGGATTGCAGCAGGATCTTAATCAATTGGGCTAATGGGCTGATGAATGGCAGATGGAGTTTAAATTAGATAAATGTGATGCATTTTGGCAGGTCGAAACAGAGTTGTGGTTACTCAGTTAATAGTAGGGCATTTAAGATAGATAGGTTCTTAATTAATAACGGGATCAAGGGTTATGGGAAAAAGGCAGGAAAATGGGGATGAGAAAAAAAAACATGATTGAATGGTGGAACAGGCTCGATGGGCCGAGTGGCCTAATTCTGCTCCAAGTCTTATGGTCTTATGGTCGAAGTCGTGGTAGCATCCTAAATCTTTTCTGCACTCTTTCTAGTTTAATAATATCCTTTCTATAATAGGGTGACCAGAACTGTACACGGTATTCCAAGTGTGGCCTTACCAATGTCTTGTACAACTTCAACAAGACGTCCCAACTCCTGTATTCAATGTTCTGACCAATGAAACCAAGCATGTCGAATGTCTTCTTCACCACTCTGTCCACCTGTGACTCCACTTTCAAGGAGCTATGAACATGTACCCCTAGATCTCTTTGTTCTATAACTTTCTCCAATGCCCTGTTGGGGAAAATTATCAAGATCCGGGGATTTATCAGCACACAGTTCCAACCACTTACGTTGGCGAGATTCTTTGGTCCTCCTGGCAGCTCAGCCCCCCATACCTGTTTTCAAACTTGTTATGGGTCAAAATACTGTAACTCCCTCTCTAACAGCACTCTGGGTGTTCTTAGACCACAGCGACTGCAATAGTTCTAGAAGTCAGCTCGCCTCTACCATTTCAAGGGCAATTAGAGATGGGCAATAAGTGTTGGCCTAGCCAGTGTAGGCTACTCTGTCCCATAAATGATTTTAAAAAGATATGAAGAAGCAATTAGCAAGGTGTCAGAGATCCTTGCGTACCAGCAACCTTAGGCACACTTAGTCAACTCTTAATACAAACAGCACTGGACACCATACATCCCATGTGCCCCCCTTATAATTGACACTTCCACCCTGGAAGAAAGCCTCTAACTATCCACACTGTCTATACCTCTATCAGGTCTTCCCTTAGCCTTCGTTTATTCAGCCTCTCCTCATAGTCAACACCCTCGAGACCAGGAAGAGAGGAAGATGATTGATGAGGGTAGGGCAGTGGATGTTGTCTACATGGACTTCAGTAAGGCCTTTGACAAGGTCCCTCCTGGCAGACTGGTGCAGAAGGTGAAGTCGCACGGAATCAGAGATGAGCTGGCAAGGTGGATATAAAACTGACTTGGTCAAAGAAGACAGAGGGTAGCAGTGGAAGGGTGTGGTTCTAAATGGAGGCTGTGACAGCGATGAGGACCATCAGAGGACATAGCAGGATATAGATCAGTTGGAGAGTTGGACGGACAGATGGCAGATGGAGTTTAATCCGGATAAATGTGAGGTAATGCATTTTGGAAGGTCTAATACAGATAAGAAATATACAGTAAATGGCAGAACCTTTAAGAGCATTGATAGGCAAAGGGATCTGGGTGTTCAAGTACACTGAAAGTGACAATGCAGGTGGAGAAGGTAGTCAAGGAGGCATACGGCATGCTTTCCTTCATCGGCTGCGGCACTGAGTTTAAAAATTGGCAAGTCATATTATAGAACCTTAGTTAGGCCATACTTGGAATATAGTGTTCAAAGCTGGGCGCCACACTACCAGAAAGATGTGGAGGCTTTGGAGAGGGTACAGAAAAGATTTACCAGGATGTTGCCGGGTATGAAGGGCATTAGCTATGAGGAGAGGTCGGAGAAACCTGCTTTGTTCTCACAGAAGCAACGGAGGTTGAGGGGAGACCCGATAGAAGTCTATAAGATTATGAGATGTATAGATAGAGTGGATAGTCAGAAGCTTTTTCCCAGGGTGGAAGAGTTAATTACGAGGAGGCATAGGTTTAATTTACGAGGGGCAAGGTTTACAAGAGATGTACGAGGCAGATTTTTTATATAGAGGCTCGTGGGTGCCTGGAACTTGTTGCCGGGGGTGGTAGTGGAAGTGGATAAGGTAGTGACTTTTAAGGGGTGTCTTGACGAGTACATGAATGAGATGGAAATAGAGGAATATGGTCTCCGGAAGGTAGGGGGGGTTTTAGTTAAGTCAGGCAGCATGGTCAGTGCAGGCTTGGAGAGCCCAAGGGCCTGTTCCTATGCTGTAGCTTTCTTTGTCCTTTATTCTTTGTTCATATGCCTTCTTAATCACCTTGGCCACCTGTGTTGCCACTTTTAGGGGACTGTGCACCTGCATGCCCAGTTCCCTTTGTATGTCTAAGGGTTCTGCCATTTACAGTATAATTCATACCTAAATTTGATCTTCCAAAATGTATTTGTCTGGATTAAACTCAATCTGCCATTTCTGTAACCAAGTCTCCAATCTATCTATATCATGTGGTATCCTCTGACAATAAGAAATAGGGTAAAAAGTCTGACAACACCAGGTTTAAGTCTAACCGATTTATTTGATAGTACACTCACTAGCTTTCGGGTTAGTCCCTTCGTCAGGTGAATGGAGAGTTCTGGCCTCAGACAGAGCAGATAAAGCACAGACAGTTTACGGATTACTGATTAGAATGCGAATCGTTACACCTAACCTGTTGTTCAAGTCTTAAAGAGGCTGACAATGTGTGTGGAAGGAGCACTGATCACAGGTTACAGAGATGTATATTGTCTCCAGACAGTACAGTAAGTGAGGTTTTGCAAACCCAGGCAAGTCACGGGGGTTACAGATAGTGCGACATGAACCCAAGATCCTTGTTGAGACCGTCCTCATGTGTGCGGAACTTGGCTATCAGTCTCTGCTCAGCGACTCTCCCTGTCGTGTGTCGTGAAGGCCGCCTTGGAGAATGCTTACCTGAAGGTCAGAGACTGAATGCCCGTGACCACTGAAGTGTTCGCCAACAGGAAGGGAACAGTCTTGCCTGGTGATTGTCGAGTGATGTTCATTCATCCGTTGTTGTAGCGTGTTGCGGTTGGTCTTGAGAGCGTGGATGGTGTTGAGTTGTGCTTGGGTGATGTTCGGGTCTGTCTTGTGAGTGCGGCTGATGAATCTGGTGTTAACGCACCTCCTGATGGTTTGGGCATACAAATCCAGTCGAGGGCAGCGGCCTTCCGGAGGAGTCCAGTTGGACTCCTTCCTCTTAGGTTGCTGCACTGTGGACCTCTCTGTCGGCTGTTCTGGTTGATCGGCTGTCTCATTGTGTTTGCTGTTGGCCTCTTGGGGTTTGTGGAAAAACTCCCGCAGCCTCATTTGCCTGATGAATTCCTCTGTGTCTGCTGTGAGACTGATGGGGTCTATTTTGGTGCTGGGGCAGAAATTGATCCCTCGGCTGAGAACTTCGATTTCATCTGGTTGAAGTGTGTAGTCTGACAAGTTGACAATGAACCTCCCTGCGGTAGTGCTGTTTTCCACTGTGGTGCCGGGGGAGGCTTGGTTGTTGCTGGTGGTGATGCCGAGTTTTTCAAGTCTCCTGTTCTTGGTGTACATGTAGGTGGTGTAGTTTCTTTGTCTCATCTGCTTGGCAGAGTTTCGCAGTTGGTCTGTGTCCTGAGCGCAAGTTGAGAATGTGTATTCCATTTTAGTTTCCAGGGTGCGGCGTTTGCCATCCCCTATGGACAAGCCCTCCGTATACACAGGATTTGGTCAGATGAGGAGGATTGTGACAGACACCTCCAGACGCTGAAAGATGCCTTCATAAAAACAGGATCTGGCGTTCGACTCACAGATCGACAGTTCCGATGCGCCACAGCAAAAAACCACACCGATCTCCTCAGAAGACAAACATGGGACATAGTGGACAGAGTACCCTTCTTCGTCCAGTACTTCCCCGGAGCGGAGAAGCTACGACATCTTCTCCGGAGTCTTCAACATATCATTGATGAAGGTGAACATCTCGCCAGGGCCATCCCTACACCCCCACTTCTTGCCTTCAGACAACCGCACAACCTCAAACAGACCATTGTTCGCAGCAAACTACCCAGCCTTCAGGAGAACAGTGACCACAATACCACACAACCCTGCCACAGCAACCTCTGCAAGACATGCCGGATCATCGACACAGATGACATCATCACACGTGAGAACACCATCCACCAGGTACACGGTAAATACTCTTGCAACTTGGCCAACGTTGTCTACCTGATATGTTGCAAGAAAGGATGTCCCGAAGCATGGTACATATGGTACATTGGGGAGACCATGCAGACGCTACGACAACGGATGAATGAACATCGCTCGACAATCACCAGGCAATATAAGAACATAAGAACATAAGAAATAGGAGCAGGAGTAGGCCATCTAGCCCTTCGAGCCTGCCCCGCCATTCAATAAGATCATGGCTGATCTGTCGCTGCTCAGTTCCACTTTCCCGCTTTCTCCCCATAACCCTTAATCCCCTCTCTTATTAAAAACCCATCAACCCGTGTCTTAAAAATATTTAGCGAGGCAGCCTCCACCACTTCAACGGGCAGAGAATTCCAGAGATTCACCGCCCTTTGAGTGAAGAAGTTCCTCCTCAACTCCGTTCTAAACCGCCCCCCTTTTATCTTGAGGCTGTGCCCCCTAGTCCGACTGTCTTTTTTGAGCGGGAAGAGTCTCTCCACTTCTATCCTATCCATCCCATTCATCATCTTATACGTCTCAATGAGATCTCCCCTCATTCTTCTAAACTCTAACGAGTACATTGTATGGTGGAGTTTCCGGTGCAGATGGAGGAGGAGAAAGTGGGTTCCCGGACACGCGTCCTCTGTTTGAATAGAGGGGAGTACGGTAGGATGAGAGAAGAATTGGCGAATGTGGACTGGGGGAGCGCGTTGGAGGGAGGGTCTGCTGAGGAGCAGTGGAGGATCTTTAAGGAGATCTTTCTTGGTGCTCAGCGGAAATTTATTCCGATGGTCAAAAAGGATAGTAGGAAGAGAGGTAATAAGCCGTGGATAACGAAGGAGGTGAAGGAAAGTGTTAAATTAAAAGCGGAGGAATTTAGAGTAGCTAAGAGTAGTGGGCGAGATGAGGATTGGGAGAGGTTTAAATGTCAACAAAGATTGACAAAGAAGTTGATAAAGGAGGGTAGGAGAAACTATGAAGCTGGGCTAGCGCTTAATATAAAAAAGGATAGCAAGAGTTTTTATAAATATATAAAAAGGAAGAGGCTGGCTAGGGTGAATGTTGGTCCTTTAGAGGATGAGAAAGGGGACCTAGTGGTAGGGGATGAGGATATGGCTAAGGTAATGAATAACTTTTTTGTTTCTGTCTTCACGGAGGAGGACGTGAATAATTTGCCGGGTGTTAGCGATGGAAAGGTGGTAGGACTGAAGGGTCTTAATGACATTACTGTTACTAGAGAGGCGGTGCTCGACAGACTGGAGGGGCTGATTGTGGACAAGTCCCCAGGACCGGATGGAATGCATCCGAGGGTTCTGAAAGAAATGGCGGAGGTGATAGTGGATGCCTTGGTGGTTATTTTCCAGACGTCGCTGGATTCCGGGGAAGTGCCGGATGATTGGAAAACGGCTAATGTTACGCCGTTGTTTAAGAAGGGTGCCAGGCAAAAGGCGGGGAATTATAGGCAAGACTGTTTCCTTCCTGTTGGCGAACACTTCAGTGGTCACGGGCATTCAGTCTCTGACCTTCAGGTAAGCATTCTCCAAGGCGGCCTTCACGACACACGACAGCACAGAGTCGCTGAGCAGAGACTGACAGCCAATTTCCGCACACATGAGGACGGTCTCAACAGGGACCTTGGGTTCATGTCACACTATCTGTAACCCCCATGACTTGCCTGGGTTTGCAAAACCTCACTTACTGTACTGTCTGGAGACAATACACATCTCTTTAACCTGTGATCAGTGCTCCTTCCACACACATTGTCGGCCTCTTTAAGACTTGAACAGCAGGTTAGGTGTAACGATTCACATTCTAATCAGTAATCTGTAAACTGTCTGTGCTTTATCTGCTCTGTCTGAGGCCAGAACTCTCCATTCACCTGACGAAGGGACTAACCCAAAAGCTAGTGAGTGTACTATCAAATTAATCGGTTGGACTTAAACCTGGTGTTGTCAGACTTTTTACTGTGTTTACCCCAGTCCAACGCTGGCATATCCACATAATAAGAAGTAGGAGCAGGAGTAGGCCATCTAGCCCTTCGAACCTGCCCCGCCATTCAATAAGATCATGGCTGATCTGAAGTGGCTCAGTTCCACTTTCCCGCTTTCTCCCCATAATCCTTAATCCCCTTGCCTACCAAAAACCTATCTATCTGTATCTTAAATCATCTTCCCCAGCACTGGGATTGTCAGAGACACTACAACAATGGATGAATGAACATCGCTCGACAATCACCAGGCAAGACTGTCCCCTTCCTGATGGCGAACACTTCAGCGGTCACAGGCATTCGGCCTTTGACCTTCGGGTAAACGTTCTCCAAGGCGGCCTTCACGACACACGACACTGCAGGGTCGCTGAGCAGAAACTGATAGCCAAGTTCCGCATACATGAGGCCGGTCTCAACAGGGATCTTGGGTTCATGTCTCACTATCTGTAATGCCCATGACTTGCCTGGGTTTGCAAAACCTCACTTACTGTACTGTCTGGAGACAATACACATCTCTTTAACCTGTGCTTAATGCTCTTTCCACTCACATTGTTGGCATCTTTAAGACTTGAATAGCAGGTTAGTTGTGAAGACTTGCATTCTAACCAGTAATCTGTAAACTGTCTGTGCTGTTATATGCTCTGTCTGAGGCCAGAACTCTCCATTCACCTGATGAAGGGACAAAGCCTGAAAGCTTGTGAGTTTACTATCAAATAAATCAGTTGGACTTAAACCTGGCGTTGTCAGACTTCTTGCTGTGTAATTCCTGGCACTATCAGCAACTCTGCAAATCTTCGTGCCATCTGCAAACTTACTAATCAGACCTCCCACATTTTCCTTCAGACCAGTTATATATACTACACACAATAGAGGCCCCAGCATTGATCCCTGCAGAACTAGTCAGCCACCAAAAGCCAGACCTACAATACCAGAGAGAGGCACAGAAACACTGTTTTAAATCTGGATACCAAACAGTTTCTAACTAGCCAAACTGGATTTCCCTATGAAGGAACCACCTATCCTTGACCTATCAATCAGTCACAAACCAGACAATTCAAAAGAGTTGTAAACTCAAGGACATTGCATTAGGCCCAAATTCAAAATAAACATTGCTGCATTTATCTTGTTGCAGCAACCATAAAAGATACTGGCATAGATAGTACAGCAACAAGCACCAGGAAGGCCAGGCCCTCTTAAAAGAACTGCAGGGAAACATGATTAAAATACATTTTTTAAAGGCACAGTAGCCTCACAGTACATTTGTGAAGATAACTGGGATTGAAGGAGTGCTGTATTATAAATAAAACTTTTCATGTGTAATAATTTTTTTTGTTGTTAAAAGGTAAGTGACGTCCTGTGCTGTTCCTTCACACTTTCTAAACAAAAGGTAAAAGTTACAGGGTGGGATTTTACGGCCTCGCTCAATCCGAGACTGGAAAATCTTGCCCGAGGTCAATAGACACTCCCATTGTCAGCCCCTCGCCCACTCCGATCCCTGTGGCAGGCAGGGTGGTAGAATTCCAACATTATTCTTTTGAGCCAGGGTTTCATTCTGGGACCTTCCTGTCCAGTAGTAACATTAACTGGGATTGAAACACCATCTCTAAGAAGGAAAAGCATCACCACCTCCTTGACCATAGTTACAATAATCTGCTACCTGCTACTATCAACATCTTAAGGATCACCATTGACTATAAGACAGCCCCATAAAACCCATGACTACTAGAACAAGCTAGAGGCTTGGGAATTCTGTGTTAATTGACTCATTTTCTAATTCTTTACCGTTTCTCCACCATAATGAAATTTTCCCTATTGCCTGGGCCAGAGTGCTAGTGGCAACCAAGCAGGGCAAAGATGCCCATCTGATCATCACTGCATTCATCAGTTTAAACATTTACTCCTTCCAATATTAATGCAGCATGATTGCAGTGTGCCCTACTTACATGATTCACTTCTGTAAATTCCCTACCTAACAGCATGTGGGAGCGCCTTCGCCACAGTGTGAACAGCAGTTCAAGGAGAAAGTCCCCCACCACTTCTCGAAGACAAATAGTGATGGGTAATAACTATCAGCCACACCACTGATGTCCTTATCTAGAGTTTTTTAAAATGTTAGTTAAGTTGTTGGTTGTTATCCCCATCTGCCATGAAGGATGGCAATGGGCATCACATTGTAGTTCTCTGCTCTTACCGTTGATGTAACCCACTGTTTGCCATATTCCAAACCGAGCATTTGTATGTTGTTGAGGTGAGTTGATGTTGATTCATCTGCCTCTCCACAAAATCCTTGCACAAATTTCTGTAGAAGAAGAAAGAACCAAGTGTATCAACGTTTTATCCTCAAAGTTATCACATCGCAAAACTCCACATGACATCTGTTGACAAAATACTAATCCTAGCTAACAGGCTACAATGAAAACTAACAAGGAAGAATGTTTATGTTTATACAGCCATCTTTAATGTAAGAAACCATCCCAATATGCTTCACTGGACCATAATAAGGCAAACATTGAACCAAAGAAGGCAACATCCAAATGGATAAATTAAAGCTTGGTCAAAGAGAATAGTTTTAAACTGAGGAAAGAGATGTAGAAGCAGAGGTTGGGAAAAGGACAGCAATCAATGGTAAGGTGAAGGGAATGAGGAGTATGGAGTGAGACAAAGGAAAGATGGATTGATAGAATGATTTCACAAAGGGAGCCCACTTGGCCCATTGTGTCCACGCTGACCCTCTGAAGAAGCAGATCACTTCTGTCCCCTCATCACTTTGATTCTTTTTTTCTTTTGTTTATTATGATTCAATTCCCTTTGTGAACCTCAATTGAGTCTGCCTACACCACACATTATGACAGCTCATTCCAGATCCTAATCAGTCGCTGAGTAAAAATGCTCTTCCTCATGTCCCCATTGCTTTTTTTTGTCAATTACCTTAAAATCTGTGTCCTTGGGCTCTTGTTCCTTCCACCACTGGAAACAGTTTCATCCAATCTACTTCATCCAGACCCCTCATGACTTTGAATACCTCCAACAAATTTCCTCTCAATCCTTCCTTCTCCAAGGAGAACATTGCAAATGTCTCCAACATTTGCATGTAACTGAAGTTCTCCTCCCTGGAATCATTCTTGTGAATCTTTTCTCCATCCTCTGTAATGCCTTCATGTCCATTGGCACCCAGGTTGATAAGGTTGTTAAGAAGGCGTACGGTGTGTTAGCTTTTATTGGTCGAGGCATTGAATTTCGGAGCCGTGACATCATGTTGCAACTGTACAAAACTCTGGTTCGGCTGCACTTGGAGTATTGCGTACAGTTCTGGTCGCCGCATTATAAGAAGGATGTGGAGGCATTGGAAAGGGTGCAGAGGAGGTTTACCATGGTGTTGCCTGATATGGTGGGAAGGTCTTACGAGGAAAGGCTGAGGGACTTGAGGTTGTTTTTGTTAGAAAGAAGAAGGTTGAGAGGTGACCTAATTGAGGCATACAAGATGATCAGAGGGTTAGAAAGGGTGGATAGTGAGAGCCTTTTTCCTTGGATGGTGACAGCTAACATGAGGGGACATAGCTTCAAATTAAGGGGTGGTAATTATAGGACTGATATCAGAGGTAGGTTCTTTACTCAGAGGGTAGTAAGGGCGTGGAATGCCCTGCCTGCAGCAGCTGTGGACTCGCCAACTTTAAGGGTGTTCAAATGGTCAGTGGATAGGCATATGGATAACATTGGAATAGTTTAGGTTAGGAGGTCATTAGATTGGTTCCACTGGTCAGCGCAACATCGAGGGCCGAAGGGCCTGTACTGCACTGTAATGTTCTATGTTCTATTCCTCGAATTTGCTTGGGTCAGGACATATCCCAGCATTTAATAGAGCTAAAGAAACTGGTTTTCTGCACACTAAAGCAGCAGGGGCAGGGAAGTTCTCAGTGGAGTGCCCCCTTCTCCATATTGGGTCCCTTAATCAGGTACTACATGCCATTGAAAGGGGAATCCCACTGGTAGCCCAGAAGCAACCCTGACAGGGTTTGTCTTTTGGGATTCCCATGTCCACTGCTGGGTGAATGCCTGCTGTGGCAGGGTAAGATCATTAAGTGGACATTAATTGCCAATTTTAGAGTCTCAATTAGCAGTGGGGCATGAAGATCATCTTTAAGCCACGGACCTAATTGGACAGAGGCATGAAATGGTACGGGTTTCACCTTCCACCCTCCCATAGATCCATAGAATCCTACAGTGTCAAAGAAGGCCATTCGGCCCATTGAATCAGCACAAACTCTCCTCTGAAAGAGCATCTCACCCAGGTCCAACCCCCTGCCCTATTCCTGAAACTCGGTGCATTTACTATGGCTAATCCATGGATTACTATGGTAAATCCAATGTAACCTAGACATCTTGGGGCACTAAGGAGCAATTTAGCATGGCCAATCCACCTAACCTGCACATGTTTGGACATTGGGAGGAAACTGGAGCACCCAAAGAAACCCAACAGACTCCCAACCAATTAAAGGCCCTTCCACCAAACTCACCCCTGAGGAGATGGGAGGCAGTGAAGCATTTAATTCCGCTGAGGGCCACAGCTATCATTATTGAAGCAATATATGGGAGGACTCAATGAGATTCTGAAGTCAAATAAATTGTTGGGAAATTGAAGAGCTGCAGCAAAACATAGGTCATGGCTGCGAAAGAATTTATAAATGAAAATCAGAGTTTAAAATTGCAAGTGTTGGTAAATCATCCCTGAACTAAAGAAGAGCCAGGCAACATGCCTTAATGAGTACCACCCAGTGGCTCTGATATCCATCAGTATGTGGTATTTCAAAAGTTTAGTCATTGCACACATCAACTCCAGTCTTCCAGATTGCCTATCAGCGCAACAGGTCCATAGCAGATGCCACTTCCCTGGCCCTACACCCCACGCTGGAACATCTAGCTAACAAGGGCACTTATGTCAACCTATTTATTGACTACAGCTCAGCCTTTGACATAATTTCAACAAAACTCATCTCCAAACTCCATGCCTAGGACTCTGTTCCTCCCTTTGCAATTGGATTCTTGACTTCCTAACCCACAAATCGCAATCAGTAAGGATAAGCAACGGCACCTCCTCCACGATCATCCTCAACATGGTGCCCCACAAGGCTGTGTTCGCAGCCCCAACTCCTTATATACCTACAACTGTGTGGCAAAATTCTGCTCCAACTCCATTTTCAAGTCCACTAATGAATGCACTGGAGTGGGTCAGATCTCAAACAATGATGAGACAGAGTACAGGAAAGAGATAGAGAATCTGGTGAAATGGTGCAACGACAATAATCTCTACCTCAATGTCAGCAAAATTAAGGAACTAATCATTGACTTCAGGAAACTTAGTGCAGGACATGTCCCTGTCTACATCGACAATGCTGAAGAGGAGATGGTTGAGAGTTTCATGTTTCTAGATGTTCAGATCATCAGCAACCTGCCCTGGACCCTCCACACTGACACTATAGTTAAGAAGGCCCACTAACACCTTTGAACATGCACAGTGAACTCTGAATAGATCATTGAAGCCTAACTATTAACTGAATCAGTAGCTTGAGTGGGGTTCAACTAATGGGAAGAACCTTTTTTTTAAGTTAACACTGGCTGGAAGTGAAGTGGAGGCAGGTTCAATCGTAGCATTCAAGGGGGCATTAAATGATTACTTGAATAGAAAAATGTGCAGGACATGGGATGGGAATGGCACTAAGTACCAAGTTTTATTTGGAGAGCTGGTGCAGACACGATGCATCAACTGGCCAATAGCGAGGCATCTTGAGGGGAACCGCTTGATAGAGCAGACACAGCACGGTTTCGTTAAAGGGAAGTCGTGTCTGACAAATTTACTGGAGTTCTATGAGGATGTGTCTAGGGCGGTGGATAGAGGAGAGCCGGTGGATGTGGTCTTTCTTGATTTTCAGAAGGCGTTTGACAAGGTACCTCACAAGAGGTTATTGCAGAAGGTCAAGGGGCATGGAGTTGGGGGTAGGGTGTTAGCGTGGATAGAGGACTGGTTGTCAAATAGGAGGCAGAGAGTGGGGGTCAATGGGTGCTATTCGGATTGGCGGATGGTGACTAGTGGAGTGCCCCAGGGGTCGGTGCTGGGGCCTCAGCTATTTACCATTTATATAGATGATCTGGAGGAGGGAACCGAGTGTAGGGTGTCGAAATTTGCTGATGACACCAAAATTGGTGGAAAGGCAAATTGTGCGGAGGGTGGGGAGAGTCTACAGAAGGATCTAGATAGGCTGGGCGAATGGGCCAGGAAATGGCAAATGGAATTTAATGTTGGCAAGTGCGAGGTGGTCCACTTTGGTAGGGACAATGGTAGGAAGGATTATTACTTACGTGGAGAAAAACTGCAGCATGCGACGGTGCAGAGGGACCTCGGGGTCCTTGTGCATGAGTTGCAAAAACCCAGCTTGCAGGTGCAGCAGGTGGTCAGGAAGGCGAATGGGATGCTGGCCTTCATCGCGAGGGGGATTGAATATAAAAGTAGGGAGGTCTTGCTGCAGCTGTATAGGGCATTGGTGAGGCCGCAGCTGGAGTACTGTGTGCAGTTTTGGGCGTCGTACTTACGCAAGGATATTTTGGCCTTGGAGGGAGTGCAGAGGAGGTTTACTAGGCTGATGCTGGAGTTGAGGGGGTTGAGCTATGAGGAGAGGCTGAATAAATTAGGCTTGTACTCGTTAGAGTTTAGAAGAATGAGGGGAGATCTCATTGAGACGTATAAGATGATGAATGGGATGGATAGGATAGAGGTGGAGAGACTCTTCCCGCTCAGAAAGGATAGTAGGAATAGGGGGCACAGCCTCAAGATAAAGGGGGGGCGGTTTAGAACGGAGTTGAGGAGGAACTTCTTCACTCAAAGGGTGGTGAATCTCTGGAATTCTCTGCCCGTTGAAGTGGTGGAGGCTACCTCGCTAAATATTTTTAAGACGCGGGTTGATGGGTTTTTGATAAGAGAGGGGATTAAGGGTTATGGGGAGAGGGCGGGAATGTGGAACTGAGCCACGACAGATCAGCCATGATCTTATTGAATGGCGGGGCAGGCTCGAAGGGCTGGTTGGCCTACTCCTGCTCCTATTTCTTATGTTCTTATGTTCTCTTTCTGCACCGTAACAATTCTGTGATTTGTTTTTAAAGTATATTTTTACTAATGAGGTTCGGATGAGAAGAAGATTCCCTTCATTTCCTAAAGGCATGATTAGACTTCCAATACCCCAGGCTCACCTGCAAGGATTGCAAGATCCTCCTGGACCTACTTCTCCAAGACTTACCCAACGTCAGGGTATGTTCCTCTGTCCCATCTGGAAACATCCTTGATTTGATTTATTATTGTCACATGTATTAGTATAGAGTGAAAATAATTGTTTCTTGTACTTAATACAGACAAAGAATACCGTTTACAGAGGAAAGAGTGCAGAAATTAGTGTTACAGTTGTAGCTCGGGTATAGAGAAAGATCTGCTTAATGCAAGTTAAGTCCATTCAAAAGTCTGATGGCAGCAGGGAAGAAGCTGTTCTTGAGTTGGTTGGTAGGTGACCTCAGACTTCTTTGTATCTTTTTCCCAATGGAAGAAGATGGAAGAGAGAATGTCCAAGGTGCGTGGGGTTCTTAATTATGCTGACTGTGGGACAGTGGGAAGTGTAGACATAATCAATATAGCCCAATCCATCAGGCCAGTTTGCGTGATAGATTTGGCTACATTCACAATCTTTTGTAGTTTCTTGCGGTCTTGGGCAGAGCAGGAGCCATACCAAGCTGTATGCAACCAGAAAGAATGCTTTCTGTGGTGCACCCATAAAATTTGCTGAGAATTGTAGATGACATGCTAAATTTCCTTAGAAAGTAGAGGCACTGGTGGGCTTTCTTAACTACAGTGTCCAATATAATTAACTATCCTGTCCAATATTCTGTTCCCACACAGTTTACCAGATTAAGTCAGGTATCTGACCAGAGAAATGAACACAAGGCCTGCTCACTGGAGCATGCTAAGCCTCATGCTGACAAAGTCAGGCACATTTGGTATTCACTCTGTGTCCACAATTATTCAATTACCATCTTGAGTTAAGAACAAAACTAAACTAAAAAAATAAGCAATTTAATGAAAATAACTAAAAGAACATTTGTACTCTCACCATGAGACTCTCCTTAATCTGAACCAAGACCTGCATCTGTAAATCCCAATATACTGTCAGGCCTACTGCAGTTTCCACAATCACATAGAAGCCAATGTGAGATACTCGGAATGGATAGTTTGGCTCTTCAGAGTGGGACAATATCTGTGGCACAAAAATACATGATAATGTTTATTATTTTGGCACATACACTCAATATGCACAAATGCTTGGTTTCATTACAACAACCATTACCACTCATTTTGCCCTTTGTAATTTATTCTCTCCTGCTCCCTACTCTATCCCAGACTTTTCTTTTATTTCTCCCTGCCTCCCCACTTCCAACACCATAAAACCTATCACATCTTCTTTATCTTCCTTCAATTCTGAAGAAAATCATATTGAATTCAAAAGGTTAACTGTTTCACTTGCCACCACAGATGCTGCCAGACCCAATGAGTATTGAGAGATTTTCCACCTGTTTTCAGCAAGCGGGAATGAAGGGTGGCTGAGAATCAGTCGGGAGTACCAAATTGGCTTTTACGTCAGTGATATTTCCCTGTTCAATTGTTCCTATTCCTATCAATGACGTATCAGGGATTCCAACTTTGTTTTACATTGATATAAATACCATTCCCCTAAGCTGGACTGTCCATTCACATCATCATGGGGGCATGCCAACATTAAATACAACATGTCCCCTAACATGTATACCTGCCAAAGCAGAAGCCACAGGTCAGTAAAGCCCCCCAGGGGGAGAGGATCATGCCCAGGCAGCACCCTGTCAAAAAGTATGATGGGAAAGGCCAGCAATGCAGTTGGCAAGCTACACCCACTTTTCCCAGCTGTGTTGACAAATGGCAAAGTTCTGCCATTGAGTTTTTCCAACATTTCCTGTTTTTATTTCAGATTTCCAGCAGCCACAGTTCATTGCTTTTATTTTACAAGGTAATGCTCATTGTGTTTGTACTTACTTTATCATCTTCCTATTTTTGACAGGTTCTTTTTCAGCAGCTCAGCTGATTACATTAATAAAAATGAGCAGCTGGTTTCAGACAAACATGCAGCAATGCAAGTGTCCCGACATAATAAAGTTGTCTTTCTGTATAGGAACTTCAGTTAGACGGGGTTAATTTTTTATTCGAACGTGGGACATGGGTGTCGCTGGCTGGCCAGCATTTATTGTCCATTCCTAGTTGCCCTTGAGAAGGTGGGGGTGAGCTCTCTTCTTGAATTGCTGCAGTCCACATGCCGTGGGTTGACTCACAATGCTGTAAGGGAGGATGTCTAGGATTTTGACAGGGTGGTGAGTGATTTGGAGGGAAATTTGCAGGTGTTGGTGTTCCCATGTATCTGCTACCCTTGTCCTTATAAAGAACAAAGATCAAAGAAAATTATAGCACAGGAACAGGCCCTTCGGCCCTCCTGCACCGACCATGCTGCCTGACTTATCCAAAACCCCCTACGCTTCTGGGGACCATATCCCTCTATTCCCATCCTATTCACGTACTTGTCACAATGCCCCTTAAAAGTCACTATTGTATCCACTTCCACTACTTCCCCCAGCAACGAGTTCCAGGCACCCACCACTCTCTGTGTAAAAAATCTGCCTCTTACATCTCTTTTAAAACTTGCCCCTCGCACCTTAAACCTAGTAATTGACTCTTCCACCCTGGGAAAAAGCTTCTGACTATCCACTCTGTCCATGCCTCTCATAATCTTGTCGACTTCTATCAGGTCTCCCCTCAACCTCCGTCACTCCAGTGAGAACAAACCAAGTTTCTCCAACCTCTCCTCATAGCTAATGCCCTCCATACCCGGCAACATCCTGGTAAATCTTTTCTGTACCCTCTCCAAAGCCTCCACATCCTTCTGGTAGTGTGGTGACCAGAATTAAACACTATATTCCAAGTGCGGCCTCACTAAAGTTTGATAAAACGTCAACATGTCTTGCCAATTTTTAAACTCAATACCCCAGCCAATGAAGGCAAGCATGCCATATGCCTACTTGACTACCTTCTCCACCTGCATTGCCACTTTCAGTGAGCTGTGTACCTGTACACCCAGATTCCTTTACCTATCAATACTCCTAAAGGTATTTACTGTATATTTCCTATCTGTATTAGACCGTCCAAAATGCATTACCTCACACTTGTTTGGATTAAACTCCATTTGCCATCTCTCCGCCCAAGTCTCCAACCGATCTGTATCCTGTGATGGTCCTCATCACTATCCGCAAGTCCACCAACCTTTGTGTGGTCTGCAAACTTACTAATCAATCCAGTTCCATTTTCCTCCAAATCATTTATATATATTACAAACAGCAAAGCTTCCAGCACTGATCCCTGAGGAACACCACTTGTCACAGACCTCCATTTTGAAACACACCCTTCCACTTCTACCCTCAGTCTTCTTTGACCGAGTAAGAATTCTCACAACACCAGGTTAAAGTCCAACCAGTTTATTTGATAGTAAACCCACAAGCTTTTGGAAATGCTGTTCCTTCATCAGGTATGTGGAAAGTTCCAGAAGCTTGTGGGTTTACTAACAAATAAACTGGTTGGACTTTAACCTGGTGTTGTGAGACTTCTTACTGTGTTTATCCCTGTCCAACGCTGGCATCTTCACACCATAACTTCTTTCACTGAGCCAGTTTTGTACCCACCTTGTCAGCTCACCTCTGATCCCATGCGACTTCACCTTCTGCACCAGTCTGCCATGAGGAACCTTGTCAAAGACCTTACTGATGTCCATATAGACAACATCTACTGCCCTAACCTCATCAATCATCTTCGTCACTTCCTCGAAAAACTCGATCAAGTTCGTGAGACACAACCTCCCCTTCACAAAACCATGTTGCTTTTCACTAATACGTCCACTTATTTCCAAGTGGGAATAAATCCTGTCTCGAAGAATCCTTTCCAATAATTTCCCTACCGCTGATGTAAGGCTCACCGGCCTGTAATTACTTGGATTATTCTTGCTACCCTTCTTAAAGAAAGAAACAACATCGGCTATTCTCCAATCCTCTGGGACCTCCCCTGTAGCCAGTGAGGGTACAAAGATTTCTCTCAAGGCCCCAGCAATTTTCTCCCTTGCCTCTCTCAGTATTCTGGGGTATATGTCATCAAGCCCTGGAGACTTCTCTACCTTGATACTTTTCAAGAACCCCAATACCTCCTCCTTTTTGACCTCAACATGACTCAAACTATCTACACATCCTTTCCCAGACTTATCATCCATCATAGATGGCTGTGGTTATGGGTATTGAAAGTGATGTCTAAGGATCTTTGGTGAATTGCTGCAGTGCATCTTGTAGATATTACACACTGCTGCGACTGAGCATCGATGGTGGAGGGATGGAATGTTTGTAGATATGGTGCCAATCAAGTAGGCTGCTTTGTCCTGGATGGTGTCAAGCTTCTTGAGTGTCCTTGGAGTTGCACCCATCCAGGTAAGAAGGGGAACAGAGACTTTGCCGGGAATTATAGACCGGTGAGTCTTACTTCTGTTGTGGGCAAGGTTTTAGAAAAAATTATTAGGGATAGGATTTATAGTTATTTGGAGTGTAATGAATTGATTAGAAATAGTCAGCATGGTTTTGTAGCGGGTAGGTCGTGCCTTACTAACCTTATTGAGTTTTTTGAGAAGGTGACCAAAGAGGTGGATGGGGGCAAGGCAGTTGACGTGGTATACATGGATTTTAGTAAGGCGTTCGATAAGGTTCACCATGGTAGGCTTCTGCAGAAAATGCAGATGTATGGGATTGTGGGTAATCTAGGAAGTTGGATCAGGAATTGGCTATCAGATAGGAGACAGAGGGTGGTGGTGGATGGTAAATATTCATCATGGAGTACAGTTACGAGTGGTGTGCCTCAGGGATCTGTTTTGGGGCCACTGTTGTTTGTAATTTTTATTAATGATCTGGATGAGGGTATAGTTGGGTGGATTAGTAAATTTGCTGATGACACCAAAGTTGGAGGTGTGGTAGATTGTGAGGAAGGGTGTCATAGTCTGCAGGGAGACTTAGATAGGTTGCAGAGCTGGGCCGAGAGGTGGCGGATGGAATTTAATGCGGAGAAGTGTGAGGTAATTCACTTTGGTAGGAGCAACAGATGTGTCGAGTATAGGGCTAACGGGAGGACTTTGAATAGTGTGGATGAACAGAGGGATCTAGGTGTGTGTGTACATAGATCCCTGAAAGTTGGGAATCAAGTAGATAAGGTTGTTAAGAAGGCGTACGGTGTCTTGGCGTTTATTGGTAGGGGGATTGAATTTAGGAGTCGCAGTGTAATGTTGCAACTGTACACTACTCTAGTGCGGCCGCACTTGGAGTACTGTGTGCAGTTCTGGTCCCCGCATTACAAGAAGGATGTGGAGGCGTTGGAGAGGGTGCAGAGGAGGTTTACTAGGATGTTGCCTGGTATGGTGGGGAGGTCCTATGAGGAGAGACTGAGGGATTTAGGGTTGTTTTCGTTGGAAAGAAGGCGGCTAAGAGGGGATCTTATTGAAACATATAAGATGATTAGAGGTTTAGATAGGGTGGATAGTGATAGCCTTTTTCCTCGGATGGAGAAAGCTAGCACGAGGGGGCATGGCTTTAAATTAAGGGGGGGTAGCTACAGGACGGATGTCAGGGGTAGGTTCTTTACCCAGCGGGTGGTGAGGGATTGGAATGCCCTGCCTGCTGCAGTTGTAAATGCGTCTAGTTTGGGGGCGTTTAAGAGATCTCTGGATAGGTTTATGGACGAAAAGGGATTGGTATAGGCTAGTGGGTCATTGTTTTTGTAACTGGTCGGCGCAACATCGTGGGCCGAAGGGCCTGTTCTGCGCTGTAATGTTCTATGTTCTATGTTCTATGTTCTATGTAACTGGGGTGTATTCTATCATGCTCTTGACTTATGCTGTGTGGATGGTGGACAGGCTTTGTGAGGTCAGGATGTGAGTTACTTGCTGCAGTATTCCTAGCCTCGGACCTGCTCTTGCAGCCACTGTGTTCAGGTGGTGAGTCCAGTTGAGTTTCCTGTGGAAGTTGACTGTGGGGATTCAGTGATGGTAACACCATTGAATGTCAAGGTGTGGTGGTTAGAGGTGTCTTTTATTGGTAATGATCATTACCTGGCATTTGTATGGTGTGAATGTTACTTGCCACTTGTCAGCCCAAGCCTGGATATTGTCCAAATCTTGTTGCCTTTGAACATGGACTGCTTCAGTATCTGAGGAGTCATGAATGGTGTGAACATTGTGCAGTCATCAGCGAACATACCCACTTCTGATTTTATAATGGAGGGAAGGTCATTGATGTTTAACTATAATGTTTAATTATAGGACACATGGCTTTATTATAATCTGTAAATTGCCAAACTGCCTCAGTGGGAGTGTATTGATTGCTCATTCCAATTTGGCATGTTTCAAAATTGGAAGTGACTGAGTTGCAGACTTGTTAGCATCAGGATTCAAGTTTTTTCACATTACCTGATTGGCCCAGCTTTGGGGTTTCAAATTCTTCCCTAAATAATTCTATGTTTCTTTCGTCTTTGTGCTCTGTTCCACTATTTCAGGATCATTTTTGCTGTGGCACTGAATTTATTTTCCCTCTGAAGTCTAGAACCTGCCAAAATCCTGCAATACATGGTTAATAACCTGACCTAGGGGAAGCATTGGTGAGCAGAGATCCCATTCTTATGCAGCAAAACTCATCTTGCTACAGGGATGTTAATGAGGCCGAAGGAACAATTGCAAATGGGATAAAATGGAGTGTAAAGGGAAGTTTCAATTCTGTATAGCCACATTCAGCTGCAAGGTTTAGGAACATCAAGGCACTTGAAAGGAATCCATACTCTGAGAACTCGAAAGATGGTAAGAAGTCTGACAACACCAAGTTTAAGTCCAACCGATTTATTTGATAGTAAACTCACAAGCTTTCGAGGTTAAACTCTTCGTCAGGTGAATGGAGAGTTCTGGCCTCAGACAGAGGATATAAAGCACAGACAGTTTACAGATTACTGATTAGAATGCGAATCTTTACACCTAACCTGCTATTCAAGTCTTAAAGTGGCCGACAATGTGTGTGGAAGGAGCACTGATCACAGGTTAAAGAGATGTGTATTGTCTCCAGACAGTACAGTAAGTGAGGTTTTGCAAACCCAGGCAAGTCACGGGGGTTACAGATAGTGCGACATGGACCCAAGATCCCTGCTGAGACCGTCCTCATGTGTGCGGAACTTGGCTATCAGTCTCTGCTCAGCGACTCTGCGCTGTCGTGTGCCGTGAAGGCCGCCTTGGAGAATGCTTACCCGAAGGTCAGAGGCTGAATGCTCGTGACCACTGAAGTGTTCGCCAACAGGAAGGGAACAGTCTTGCCTGGTGATTGTCGAGCGATGTTCATTCATCTGTTGTCGTAGCGTCTGCATGGTCTCCCCAACGTACCATGCTTCGGGACATCCCTTCTTGCAAGTTGGCCGAGTTGCAAGAGTATTTACCGTGTACCTGGTGAACACAGTATCAGCCTAGGAGGTTCACTAGGCTGATACCGGAGATGAGGGGATTGGACTATGAAGAGAGACTAAATAGACTGGGTCTGTACTCGTTGGAGTTTAGAAGAATGAGGGGGGATCTTATAGAGACGTATAAGATAATGAAGGGGATGAATAGGGTAGAGGTAGAGGATAGCAGGACTCAAGGGCACAGCCTCAAGATAAAGGGGGGGACAGTTTAGATCAGAGCTGAGGGGGAACTTCTTCACTCAAAGGGTGGTGAATCACTGGAATTCTCTGCCTGTTGAAGTGGTTGGTGGAGGCTACCTCGCTAAATATATTTAAGTCACAGGTAGATAGGTATTTGATAGACAAGGGAATTAAGGGTTATGGGGAGAGAGCGGGAAAGTGGAACTGATCCACTTCAGATCAGCCATGATCTTATTGAGTGGCAGGGCAGGCTCAAAGGGCTAGATGGCCTACTCCTGCTCCTATTTCTTATGTTCTTATGACAATCACCAGCCAAGACTGCTCCCTTCCTGTTGGCGAACACTTCAGTGGTCAAGGGCAATCAGCCTCTGACCTTCGGGTAAGCATTCTCCAAGGCGGCCTTCACGACACACGACAGCGCAGAGTCACTAAGCAGAGACTGATAGCCAAGTTCCGCATACATGGGGATGGTCTCAACAGGGATCTTGGGTTCATGTCACACTATCTGTAACCCCCATGACTTGCCTGGGTTTGTAAAACCTCACTTACTCTACTGTCTGGCGACAATTCACATCTCTTTAACCTGTGATCAGTGCTCCTTCCACTCACATTGTCGGCCACTTTAAGACTTGAAAAGCAGGTTAGGTGTAAAGGTTCGCATTCTAATCAGTAATCTGTAAACTGTCTGTGCTTTATATGCTCTGTCTGAGGCCAGAACTCTCCATTCACCTGACGAAGAGTTTAACCTCGAAAGCTTGTGAGTTTACTATCAAATAAAGCGGTTGGACTTAAACCTGGTGTTGTCAGACTTCTTACTGTGTTTAATCCAGTCCAATGCTGGCATCTCCACATCATCACTTGAAAGATGCTCAGCTGGGTAATCAATATAGTTGCACTATCATCCATCTCTGGCCTGCGCTCCCTTTTGGTGCACCTCGCTGCAGTGCTTATTGAGTCAACCAAGTATCTAATCCTCCTCTGAACAAACTTGCAACTGAACTTCTCTGAATAGGAATGTAAAGAGCTTTAAAGGTGAGTTAACTCACCAATTTTCTTAGAGACAGTGGAGTCGAGAACGAAGGAAGATTCCATTAGAATTTGGAATGGAGGGGTATGGCTATTGAGGGACTGGAGCGAGCAGGATAGATTTCACTGTGGACTAGCTTTCAAGCCTGTTCAACCATTCAGCCTCCTGATTTTGATCTATCTTTTCATTCTATTCTTTCTATTGAAGGATTCATTTAACTTCCAATGTCTATTTCTGAAGAACAGTCCACACTTGAGACGTTAACTTATGTTGTTTTTTACCCCACCAATACTGGTGGACCTGATGCTTATGTCCCTTGTTTTTAGATTTACAGCATACACATTACTGTTCTTTTCATTTTATAAATTCTACTTACCTCATCTATGTTATCAAGCATCAGCGAAACATTGTCAACTGTGATGTTAACACTCTTTCTACAGATGATACCTCCAAAATGACTGCATGCAACATTATTCACTTGAACTCTGAAGGAAACCTGAGTGGCTTGTGGAATTGACTGGCAAAACATAAAGAGAAAGAGTAGAATGCAATTAAAAATCAATTTAAATGTTCTTTTAATAGGCTGTTGTTTCTCCTGAAGTATGGAAAAAATGGAAAATCATCAACAGTGGCAGCAGCTACTCTACAGGTTAAAGGGGATGGACTCAGAGTTGGACACAGAGGGCATGAATGTGTTGCACATTGAAAGCCAGGGTTGTTTGCTAGTGTTATCGAAGAGCTTTAATCTAACTTGGCATGGGAACCGAGGAAACATGAGCGTCAAACAAGGTGCACAAAGAATTGGGAGAGAAAGATAGCACTTGATTGAGAAACAGCAAGGTGTTAGGTGGGAGTCAGGGTAAGAGGAAATAAAATAAAAGTCTAAATTATGTTTACAGAGCTTGACAGGCAAAATGATAATGGGACAATGGACTGCCTTTAAAGAGGAGATCATTCCGGTACCATCAAATCACTTTCCCACAAAGAGGAAAGGTAGGACAAAGTAAGAAGTCTCACAACACCAAGTTGAAGTCCAACAGGTTTATTTGGTGGCAACAGCCACTAGCTTTCAGAGCGCTAAAAGTCAAGTCGTGGGAAATTTGTACGAGGGAGGTGCTTGCTTGGACTTGCAAAATCTCACTAACTGTCACATCTCTTTAACCTGTGTTTAACACTCTCTCCACTCACATTGTCTGTACCTTTAAGACTTGATTAGCTGTAAAGACTCGCATTCCAATCATTAATGTAAATTGAGTTTGTGTCTTCATATGGCCTGATTGTGATCAGAATTCCCACTCACCTGACGAAGGAGCAGCGCTCCAAAAGCTAGTGGCGTTTGCTACCAAATAAACCTGTTGGACTTTAACCTGGTGTTGTGAGACTTCTCACTGTGTTTACTCCAGTCCAACGCTGTCATCTCCACATCTTGGCCATAGAAGACAGAGGGTGGTGATGGAAGGGTGTTTTTCTGAATGGAAGTCTGTGACTAGGGTTGTTCTGCAGGGATCAGTACTGAGATCTCAGCTGTTTGTAATATATATAAATGACTTGGAAGAAAACATAGTTGGTCTGATTAGCAAGTTTGTGGATGATACTAAGATTGGTGGAGTTGTGGACAGTGATGAAGATTAGCAAAGAATACAGCAGGATATAGATAGGCTGGAAAATTGGGTGGAGATATGGCAGATGGAATTTAATCCGGACAAATGCAATGTGATGCATTTTGTTAGATCCAATTCAGGTGGGAGTTATAAAATAAATTGCAGAACAAGCAGGGGCATAGATGCACAGAGAGATCTGGGAGTACAGGTCCACAGATCCTTAAAAGTGGCAGCACAGATGGAAAAGGCGGTGAAGAAAGCATATGGCATGCTTGCCTTCATTGGATGGGGCAGCGAGTATAAAAATTGGCAAATTACGTTACTGTTGTATAAATCGTTGGTTAGGCCACATTTGGAATACTGTGTCCAATTCTGGTCATCACACTAACAGAAGGACATTGAGGCTTTGGAGAGAGTACAGAAAAAGTTTACCAGGATGTTGCCTGGTGTGGAGGGTCTTAGCTATGAGGAGAGAGTGAATAAGCTGGGATTGCTTTCTCTGGAAAGATGGAGGCTAAGAGGTGATCTGATAGAGGTTTATGAAATAGCGAGAAGTATAGATAGAACAGTTGGAAACTTTTTCCCAGGGCAGAAATGACAATTACAAGGGGGCACAAGTTCAAGATAAGGGGGCAAAGGTTCAGTGGAAATGTGCAGGGGATTTTTTTTACACAGAAGGTAGTGAGGACTGCAATGCATCGCCAAGTGAGGTGGTTGAGGCAGATATGTTAGCCACGTTTAAAATTTATCTTGATAGACACATGATAGACACATGGAGGGGAGGGGGGGTACTGAAGGGCCTGTTCCCGTGCTGTACTGTTTTTTATTCTAAATGGTGGAACAGGCTCGAAGGACCACATAGCCCACTCCTTCTATTTTGCATGTATGTTTCCAGACTTATGAATGCTAATGATTTTTTTTTCTAAGTAATCAAGTACGTGAGGAATTTAAATCTGTTAAATTGGTTTTTATTAATGAGTCTAATTTTATATGGTGAAGTCTACAATAAAACCTCAGAACTTTGTAAAAGTTTTTTATCCAGAGGGTGGTGGGTGCCTGGAACTCACTGCTGGGGGAGGTAGTGGAAGCAGATACAATAGTGACTTTCAAGGGGCTTCTGGACAGATACATGAATAGGATGGGAACAGAGGGATACGGTCCCCAGAAGGGTAGGGGGTTTTAGTTCAGTCGGGCAGCACGGTTGGCACAGACTTGGAGGGTCAAAGGGCTTGTTCCTATGCTGTAGTTTTCTTTGTTCTTGTGCTTTATATCTTTTCAGCATGGCTTCTGATATTCATGATGGATATTGAGTGTGTTACCATGAAGGGTGTAAAGGTTAAAGGATTGTAGGTTGGGTCATGCATTGACACTATCTTGGACATCTGGGCTATGGGAGAGTCCATAGGGATGATTAAGATGATATGGAAGATATGAGGATTGGTTGGGGATGGGACACATGGGTTGTCATGAGTTAGCATGGATGGAATATGGTGGAGTGTGAGCAGTGAGCAATTAAGGGCCTAATATTAAGTGAAACAACTGGGATGAAATCCCAGAGCACTCAAGAGGGCCTTTGAATCAATCTACCTGGCTGCCTCCGAAATGTTTCTGTGGTGGCGGGCATACAATTGGAACCTAAACACCCACAGAACAAAAATCTCTTCCTTGAGGCATCTTCTTCAGACACAAATTTGGTAGGCTGGGAAATTTTCCAATTCTGCACTACCAGCCATGGGAGCAGAAATCCAGGGTTTGGTTTCAATTCTTTAGAATGTCAATTAATAAGCATTGAGGGTAACACAGAGAGTGATTGGAAGATACATACTTCAGTCAGCAGGATGTTACAGTTGCTTTCATACTCCAGCCAAATTGCATCATAAAGCACATATTGCGACTCTCCAAAAGTGACACAGATCTTGCTGCAGTCCTTTGCAGTACAATTTACTACCCCAGATTGGCAGGTGCTGGAAATAAAGGCATGAATGATAAGGTGTAAGTGATAATATTGGATATTTCTACTGAAAGTAATGAAGCAGCATGTAAAAGCAATAGGTTATAATGTAAGGTTATTCCAAAGGTGTCCTGCTTCCAACAACCCTGCATCCATCTCTTGTCATTTGTTCCTTCATCTATGTTTGGAAAAGAAAAAATCCTAGTAGGTGAGAGACAATTTTAAACCAATAGGCATTAGAACGGAGTTAAGGAAGAACTTCTTCACTCAAAGGGTGGTGAATCTCTGGAATTCTCTGCCCGTTGAAGTGGTGGAGGCTACCTCGCTAAATATTTTTAAGACGTGGGTTGATGGGTTTTTGATAAGAGAAGGGATTAAGGGTTATGGGGAGAGGGCAGGAATGTGGAACTGAGCCGCGACAGATCAGCCATGATCTTATTGAATGGCGGGGCAGGCTCGAAGGGCTAGATGGCCTACTCCTGCTCCTATTTCTTATGTTCTTATGTTCTTATTTGAGACACTGACAGAATGACCTGCATTGAATTAAATGACTCTAAATCAGACTTATAACCTAACAAAGGAACAGTTTACACACATGACTGCAATAAGAGATTTAAAACAAGTGATTATGATTTAAATGCATATTTTGAAATTTTAAATGTATTAACTTTATTTTCATAAAGTGATTGTGCAATTTAGCCAAGAGCAGATTGCTACAAGGCCTGATGGTATGGGGACTTTCAGACAGAACCACATTCTTAGGAAACAATAAAACCTCAGAATGTGCAAGTTTTTACCAACTTGTATTGCTGGCAGTAATTAGGTTCTCAGGGCTGCTAATGAATAGAGTTAATTCACAATCCAGGTAAGACTGTGCCTTCTCACATGTGAGAACATGCATTTGTCTGATGTGGCTGGTGACATGGAGTAAACATGTGGAATTAGAGACATAGTGTCATAGACATTTACCGCATGGAAACAGGCTCTTCAGCCCAACTTGTCCATGCTGCCCTTTTGATTAACTTTGACATTTGTAGCTCAGCATCTGGGATTGCTAACAATAGAGGAAGTTGCGTCAGCAATAGGGGAGGAAACATTCAGATTCTACAGACTAATGAAATCCCATCATATTAGAGGGTAAAATGCAATTGGCTAAAGTATGTGACAGGTGTTATTAATAATTTATGTGTTTTGGAAACAATTCATCCAAAGCTAATGAAAGGAGGGAGAATTTCATAAGAAAAATCTATATTGATATATCCTAAGCTATGTATGTCAGAGTTATTGAAGAGGACAGGCTGCTCTTGGTTTAGAGAGGCCTAGGACATTCCAATAATCTCTTCCTGAGACTTGCTGGTTAAAATAAAAGATACATCTTTAAACTGGGACACTGGCTTTTGTGAGTCTTTGTATTGGGCGAAGTTACAGTGATACGTGATCTCCCGGGGAACCCCACTAGCAGCTTCTTTGGCGATGAAGAATGGGATAGAGTCACAGGAGTATCACGTTGAGACGGTTCTCCTAAAAGAAGGTGAGTACCTTTATCTTTACTACTCAGGTTACTTAGAAGGAGTTACGTGTCAAGTTGTAAGTTGACCTTTCTGAAAGAGTGTTAGGGGTTGCAAAAGCAGTGTCACTGAGTAAAGGAACTGTACTTAAAGCAGGGGGAGCGATAACGGAATTTGCAGCCGGCTTGTCAGCAGAGCTCTGAAAGCAATGCAGTAGACAAAGATATGATGCGTCAAAGAACATAAGAACAGAGTATGGCGCTTGACTCATTGATCGACAGTTCTGACGCGCTACAGCGAAAAACTGCACTGACATCCTCAGAAAACAAATGCGGGACATGGCGGACCTTCATTGTTCAGTACTTCCCTGGAATGGAGAAGCTATGACATCTTCTCTGGAGCCTTCAACATGTCATTGATGAAGACAAACATCTTACCAAGGCCTTCCCACATCCCAACATTTTGCCTTCAAACAACCGCACAATCTCAAACAGACCATTGTCCACAGCAAACTACCCAGCCTTCAGAAGGACAGTAACCATTGTGGCCAAACGGGCCATCTAAAATGGCGTTTTGTAAAGTACTCTGGAACAATTGGGCAAGAAACTAAACTGACAGGCTGCAGTTTAAAGACAGAGACAAACAAGCTGCAACCCTGGCGAGTGTGGGTTGGTGGAGGGCGGTGAATCTCTGGAATTCTCTGCCCATTGAAGTGGTGGAGGCTACCTCGTTGAATATATTTAAGTCACGGATAGATAGGTTTCTGATAGACAAGGGAATTAAGGGTTATGGGGAGAAAGCGGGAAAGTGGAACTGATCCACTTCAGATCAGCCATGATCTTACTGAATGGCGGGGCAGGCTCGAAGGGCTAGATGGCCTACTCCTGCTCCTATTTCTTATGTTCTTATGAGTGAATAAACAGGATATGGGTCGTCTCCAAGATGAAAGGGACTTTATAGTCAGACTGAGTTGTTTCATCTCCAGGATGAAAGAGACTTTCTGGTCATACTGGGTTGTGTACCAGACGTAAGGACACCGTGAACCCTTATTTAGGAAGGAGGTTTGTGATCTATGTGCCTCTAGCACCTACAGACATGGCCACTGGGGACACACCCAGACATCGATGTGGTAGCACCTGATTGGATTCTTATCAATCAGGGTGATCAAGTCCTGATCAATTGATTGGCAATGACCAAAAGGGGCATGAAACTCAACGGGATATAAAGGGTGCTGCGCAACCAGAATCTCTCTCTCTCTCTGACCTCAGGAACAAGCTACAACAATGGTGAACATCGCCAGCGACAACCAGCACGAGGAGAGCCACCACACCTGAGAAGGAAGGAAGGAAGACCAGAGCCAGAGTGCCAAACCAAACCAAAGGACCAAACTACGCAGACGACTACCTAGACCAGCGCATAGGTAATAGCAAGTACCCAAGCGGATAGCCAATATCTGCTTGGGTACTTGCCAGTCACGCAAAGTTAAGTCAAGGTCTTGACTTAGTTAAGTCAAGGACTTGAATTCTAGTATTTTCTGTAAGATAACTTATTGTTGGTCAGGTGGGTGATTATTGATTGTGTGGGTTTAAATAAATATTGGTTGTACTACAAGACATCTACTCGTAGCTATTTGTCCACCGTAAAAGGGTTAGAACAGACTGTGCGGCAGGCAACACCACAACACCACACAACCCTGCCACAGCAACCTCTGCAAGACGTGCCGGATCATTGGCATGGATGCCATCATTTCACGTGAGAACACCATCCAGGTACATGGTACATGGCACATATACTTGCAATTCAGCCAATGTTGTCTACCTCATACGCTGCAGGAAGGGATATCCCGAGGCATGGTACATTGGGGAGACCATGCAGACGCTATGACAACGGATGAATGAACACCGCTTGATAATCACCAGGTAAGAATGTTCTCTTCCTGTTGGGGAACACTTCAGCGGTCATAGGCATTTGGCATCTGATCTTTGGGTAAGCGTTCTCCAAGACAGCCTTCATGACACGCACCAACGCAGAGTTGCTGAGCAGAGACTGATAGCTAAGTTCCATACACATGAGGACGGCTCAGCCGGGATCTTGGGTTCATGTTACACTATCTGTAACCCTCACAACTTGCCTGGGCTTGCAATAACTCAGTAACTGGAGACAATACACATCTGTATTCTGTTAACTGTATCTGTTAACCTGTGCTTAACCCTCTCTCCACTCACACTGTCTGTACCTTTAAGACCTGATTACCTGTAAAGACTCGCATTCCAGCCATTATTTTGTAAATTGAGTTTGTGTCTTTATATGCCCTGTTTGTGAACAGAACTCCCACTTACCTGATGAAGGGGCAGTTCTCCGCAAGCTAATGGCTTGTGCTACCAAATAAACCTATTGGACTTTAACCTGGTGTTGTGAGACTTCTTATTGTGTTTACCCCAGTCCAACGCTGGCATCACCACATCATGTAAAGTATAGCAGACAATGTCCAGTTTAGAAGTTCAGATTAGAGTCATGGGAGCAAATGCTGAGTGGACTTGAAACTGGGAGAGTTTGAGATTCATCTTTTGGACATGTTTTTACACCACCCCGTATGCACTCTACCTGCAAAATTCTGAGCGAGCCTGTCCTTGCAGTAGGTGGGGCTTAATGTGCCTAAAAGCCTGTACAGGGATGTAATGTACATATGCAGGCTTTGATGCTGCACATGTGCATTAGCAACAGCAGGGATCTGATAAAGAGAGAGTTGTCAAGCCCCTGCCAGGGCAGGCAGTCTGAAGCAGCTCCTTCACCCTGCATTTGTGAGGGCCCGTGGCCCAAGATACAACCCCCGCCGACCACCCTCAATACTGATCAATTGTGGACCCCCTTCCTTCCCCCTCACTGATCACTGTCCTGCTGCCCTCCCCCCCACTGATTGCTCAGAGAGGCATTGGGCCCCTTTTCCCTCCCTCCCCTCACCGACCTCTGCAGAGTGGCAGTAGGCCCTCTCTTTCTCCCTCCCTCCCCCCATCGATTGTTGCAGAGTGGCAGTGGGCTCCCCATTAGCCCTATCCCACTGGCCCCTTCCCCATTAGTCCCACCTCACTGCCCCTCCCCTCACTAGCCCCACACCCTGGTACTGCCCAGTGGGCATTGCCCAGGTGCTACAGTGGCACTGTGAGTCTGGCACTGCCCAAGGGGCAATCCCCCTTGTCCCTGGCCTTCCAGGTGGTCTCACCAGCCTTCAGTTCCAACGGCAAGGTTAAGTCAACTGTTCCCTGTTCATGTGGAGCATGTGTATTCCTCGCCGACCTGAACCTTTATCTGCGAGGTCATAAAGTAGGGGTGATGATCCGGACAATTGAGTGCCGGGCTCGCTAATGTCACATAACTGCTTCTTTACATAAATTTCAATACATTAACTTGCACCTTGCCCTTTCCAGTGAGAGGCTGACAGGAAAATGGTGCTGGTCGCGAAAACCGGCGCCAATCACGCTATTTGCTTTATGCCCCACTTTACGACCCCATCGTACCCGAAAATAGGGACAAAGTGATGCTAAAATCGTCCCCATAGAGTCATAGAAGTTTACAGCAAGGAAACAGGACCTTCAGTCCAACTTGTCCATGCCACCAATTTTCTAACCACTAAGCTAGTCTGAATTGTCTGCATTTGGCTCATCTCTCTCTACACTCATCTTACCCATGTAACTATCTAAATTTTTTTAAAAGACAAAATTGTACCCATCTCTACTACTACCTCTGGCAGCTTGTTCCAGACATTCACCACCGTCTGTGTGAAAAAACTCCCCGTCTAAACCCTTTTGTATCTCTCCCCTCTCACCTTAAACCTATGCCCTCTAGTTTTAGACTCCCCTACCTTTGGGAAAATGTGTTAACTATTTAACTGATCTGTGTCCTTTATTATTTTACAGACTCCAATAAGCTCACCCCTAAATTTCCTATGCTCCAGAGGAAAAAGTCCCAGTCTATCCAGCCTCTCCCTATAACTCAAACCATCAAGTCCTGGTAGCATCCTAATAAATGTCTTCTGCACTCTTTCTAGTTTAATGATATCCTTTCTATAAAAGGGTAAGGGTGACCAGAACTGCACACAGTATTCTAAGTGTGGCCTTACCAATGTCTTGTACAACTTCAACAATACGTTCCAACTCCTGTATTCAATATTCTGACCAATGAAACCAAGCATGCCGAATGCCTTTTTCACCACTCTGTCCACCTGTGACTCCACTTTCAAGGAGCTATATACCTGTACCCTGACATCTCTTTGTTTTATAACTCTCCCCAACACCCTACAAATAACTGAGTAAGTCCTGCCTGGTTCGATCTAAATAAGAACATAAGAAATAAGAGCAGGAGTAGGCCATCTAGCCCCTTGAGCCTTCTCCGCCATTCAATAAGATCATGGCTGATCTGATAGTGGGTTCAGTTCCACTTACCCGCCCGCTCCCCATAACCTTTAATTCCCTTATTGGTTAAAAATCTATCCATCTGTGACTTAAGCACATTTAACGAGGTAGCCTCTACTGCTTCATTGGGCAGAGAATTCCAAAGATTCACTACCCTCTGGGAGAAGAAGATCTACCAGAATACATCACCTACATTTATCTAAATTAAACTCCATTGCTGTGGGGTGAATGACTAAACCCCGAATAAGCTAAGTTCTTGAAATTCGTTAATCTTGGAAAAAATCAGTGGTCATGTCGTTTTCAAAAAAAGACAGGAATTTGACAGAGACTTTGAATTCTGTCATTTTGAGAAGCTGGAAGTGAAAGTCCTAATTTGGTACGGATATTTGAAATGACTAAGATAAATCTTGTTTCGAATTAATCTAGATCAAAACTTCTTGTTAGGTTCAAAGACAAATGGCAATGATAAGATGATTTTAGAAATAGATTCTGAGATGAGAATTAGTCCGGGGTTTTTGAATCTTGCCAAGGTAAAGAATGATGATGTAATAATATCCATTTGAGAACTTTACTTCAGCCTCTTTTGAAACAAGAAGAGAATTAACCTATTCTCTCCCAGTCAAGGTGGATCTTTGTGTTTCAAGATGAACATTGAAAGAAAGGAACAGCTATGTAACGTACAGATGAACATTGAAGGAAGCAAACGGAGTAATAAAAGCGATGTTATAGAAGAACCGATAGTGAATAGAGTAGGACAGAATTAAAAGTGGGATCCATTGGATAATGGTGATTAAAAAGGAGACATTTAAAAGGATTCTGGGGAAAAATAAAACACATTTTAAATGGTAGCTATGGATGTAGGAACAAAGTTTTTTTTAAAAAAGAGATAAGACGGATCCTAATAGACAATTAAAGCCCGTAACACTGTTTTCTGAATTTGGGACAGAAACATAGAAACATAGAAGGTAGAGCAGAAGGAGGCCATTTGGCCCTTTAAGCCTGCTCTGCCATTCATTCTGATCATGGCTGATCATCCAGCTCAATAGCCTAATCTTATTTTTTCCCCATAACCTTTGATACCGTTTGCCCCAAGTGCTATATCCAGCCACCTCTTGAATACATTCAATATTTTGGCATCAACTACTTCCTGTGGTAATGAATTCCACAGGCTCACCACTCTTTGGGTGAAGAAATGTCTCCTCATCTCCGTCCTAAATGGTATATCCTCAGACTGTGACCCCTGATTCTGGACTCCCCACCATTGAGAATATCCTCCCTGCATCTACCCTGTCAATTCCTGTTAGAATTTTATAAGTCTCTATGAGACTCATAAAAGTCTCTTTTAAAAGACTTTCTGGTCGTCGCATTATAAGAAAGATGTGGAGGCATTGGAAAGGGTGCAGAGAAGGTTTACCAGGATGTTGCCTGGTATGTGGGGAAGGTTTTATGAGGAAAGGCTGAGGGACTTGAGGTTATCTTCATTAGAGAGAAGAAAGTTGCGAGGTGACCTAATTGAGGCATACAAGATGATCAAAGGATTGGATAGGGTGGACGGTGAGAGCCTTTTACCTCAGATGGTGATGGCTAACACAAGGGGACAAAGCTTTAAATTAAGGGGTGGTAATTATAGACAGATGTCAGAGGTAGGTTCTTTACTCAGAGGGTAGTAAGGTCGTGGAATGCCCTGCCTGCAGCAGTTGTGGACTCGTCAACTTTAAGGGCGTTCAAATGGTCAGTGGATAGGCATATGGATAACATTGGAATAGTTTAGGTTAGAGGGTCATTAGATTGGTTCCACTGGTCGGCGCAACATCGAGGGCCAAAGGGCCTGTACTGCACTGTAGTGTTCTATGTTCTATGTTCTATGAGATTCCCCCTCTCATTTGTCTGAACTCCTGTGAAAACAATCCTAAACAGGTCAATCTCTCCTCATAGATTAGCTCTGCCATCCCTGGAATCAGACCTTCACTGCACTCCCTGGAGAGCAAGAACATTCTTACTCAGAAAAGGAGACCAAAACTGCACACAGTATTTGAGGTGTGGCCTCACCAAGCCCAGTATAATTGCAACAACACATCCCTGCTCCTGTAGTCGAAATCTCTTGCAATAAAGGCCGATGTACCATTTGCCTTCTGCACCGCCTGCTGCCCCTGCATGCTTATTTACTGCTTGCCTGCTGCACCTACATCTTCTGACATACAAAAATGTGCTGTAGGCAAGTTACCTTTACAAAACAACGCTATTTAAGATAAAGGCTGAACAGTCAAAATAAGTTATTGCCTGGACTCAAATAGAAAAGTTTGATTTCTCTTTCAAAATATGTTATGAAACAAACCAAATGAAATTCAACCAACAAAGAACAAAGAAAATAACAGCACAAGAACAGGCCCTTTGGCCCTCCCCAAGCCTGCACCGACCATGCTGCCAGTCTGAACTAAAACTCCCCGCCCTTCTGGGGACCATATCCCTCCATTCCCATTCTCTTTATGTATTTGTCAAGATGCTTTGGAGAGGGTACAGAAAAGATTTATCAGAATGTTTTCTGATATGGAGGGCATTATCTATAAGGAGAAGTTGGAGAAACTTTGTTTGTTCTCACTGGAACGGCGGAGGTTGATGGGCGACCTGGTAGAAATCTACAAGATTATGAGGGGCATGGCCGCCTGTTAAAAGTGACTATTGTATCTGCTCCTGTTACTTTCCCCCAGCAGGGAGTTCCAGAAACCCACCACCCTCTGTGTAAAAAACTTGCCTCGTACATCTTCTTTAAACCTTGCCCCTCGCACCTTAAGCCTGTGTCCCCTAGTAATTGATTCTTCCACCCTGGGAAAAAGCTTCTATCTGTTCTGCCCGTGCCTCTCATAATCTTGTAGACTTCTATCAGGTCATCCCTCAACCTCCATCATTCCTGTGAGAACAAACCAAGATTCTCCAACCTCTCCTCATAGCTAATGCCCTCCATACCAGGCAACATCCTGGGAAATCTTTTCTGTACTTCTCCAAAGCCTCCACATCCTTCTGGTAGCGTGGTGACCAGAATTGAACATTACATTCCAAGTGCAGCCTAACTAAGGTTCTATAAACCTGCAACATAGTTTGCCAATTTTTAAATTCAATGCCCCGACTAATGAAGGCAAGCATGCTGTATACCTTCTTGATTACCTTCTCCACCTACATTGCCACTTTCAATGATCTGTGTACCTGTACACCCAGATCCCTCTGCCTATCAATACTCTTAACGGTTCTACCATTTATTATATATTTCCTATCTGTATTAGACCTTCCAAAATGCATTACCTCACATTTGTCTGGATTAAACTCTGTCTGCCATCTCTCCACCCAAGTCTCCAATAGATCTATAACCTGCTGTATCCTCTGATGGTCCTCATCACTATCTGCAAATCCATCAACCTTTCTGTCGTCTGCAAACTTACTAATCAAACCAGTTACATTTTCCTCCAAATCATTTACATATATTACAAACATCAAAGTCCCAGCACTGATCCCTGAGGAACACTATTTATCACAGTCCTCCATTCACAAATGCAGCCTTCCACTGCTACCCTCTGTCTTCTATGACCGAGTAAAAAGTCTGACAACACCAGGTTTTAGTCCAACCGATTTATTTGACTCACAAGCTTTCGAGGTTTCCCTCTTCGTCAGGTGAATGGAGAGTTCTGGCCTCAGACAGACCGTCCTCATGTGTGCGGAACTTGGCTGTCAGTCTCTGTTCAGCAACATATAAAGCGTGCTTTATACAGTCTGTCTGAGGCCAGAACTCTCCATTCACCTGACGAAGAGGGAAACCTCGAAAGCTTGTGAGTCAAATAAATCGGTTAGACTAAAACCTGGTGTTGTCAGACTTTTTACTGTGTTTACGCCAGTCCAACGCCGGCATACCCACATCATGACTTCTATGACTGAGCCAGTTTTGTATCCACCTTGCCAGTTCACCTCTGATCCGATGTGACTTCACCTTCTGAACCAGTCTGCCTTGAGAAACCTTATCAAAGGCCTTACTGAAGTCTATGCAGACAACATTCACTGCCCTCCCTCATCAATCATCTTCATCACTTCCTCAAAAAACTCGATCAAGTTAGTGAGACATGACCTCCCCCTTCACAAAACCATGTTACTTCTCGCTAATACGTCCACTTATTTCCAACTGGGAATAAATCCTGTCTCGAAGAATCCTCTCCAAAAATTTCCCTGCCACTGATGTCAGGCTCACCGGCCTGTAATTGCCTGGATTATTCTTGCTACCCTTCTTAAACAAAGGAATAACATTGGCTATTCTCCAGTCCTCAGGGACCTACCCTGTAGCCAGTGAGGATGCAAAGATTTCTCTCAAGGCCCCAGCAATTTCCTCTCTTGCCTCTCTCAGTATTCAGGGGTATATCCCATCAGGCCCTGGGAATTTGTCTACCTTAATGTTTCTCAAGAACCCCAATATCTCCTTCTTTTTAATCGCAACATGACTCAAACTATCAAACTAACATCAGTAAAAAATAAATTCCAGAGGACTGGAAGAAGGCTGTGCTTTGTATGCAAAGGCTGCTTCCCGTAAAAAAGTTGACAGTTCTAGTACTTTTTAATTACTTCAGGAATTTTGTGGAAGATTATGCGGGTATTTGTGAAACCCTTGCAGGATTCACCTGGAAAAGGAAGGGCTAGCAGCAAAAAGATGGAGTGAGGAGAGGAGAAAGCGCAGCCTTTCTCTGATTTAAAGCGAGCTTTGGCAAAAAGGCTCCTATGTTAGGATTACCAGATCTCACTGAGCTATTCCACATTTTTGTCAAAAAAAGGATAAAATGCAAGCCGCTGTGGGAACCTAGCAGCACGGGGACGGGCTATGACCAATGGGATACTTCTCTACCTAATCAGGTTCAGTTGTCAGAGCTATGCACCAATGTGTGAGAGCACTAGCATACGCCTCATAGATAGTAAGTATTTCTGAGCCACTTATTCTGATGGAAGACATTCAAAATGGGAAAATCTGTTGTTTAGTTATTATTGATCAGTTTACTCAATCAGTTGAAGCATTCCCATGTAAAGATGCCACAGCCAATGCTGTAGCTTTGTTGCTGGCAAATGAAATAATACCTAGATGGGAAATGCCTCTTCAGATAGACTCAGACTGGGAAACTCAGTAATTGCTGCCCACCCCTAACTGCTGTTCACAAGATGGTAGTGAATTAGGGTTAGGTCTAGGGTTAGGGTTCAGGAACCTCTGTGGTCCATTTGGTGTAGGTGCACCAGCAATTTTGTTAGGAGGTATAGAATTTTGATCCAATGGCAGTGAAGGAACAACAATATAGTTCCAAGTCAGGATGGTGCATGGCTTGGAGAAGAACTTACTGATGATAATGTTCCCATTCATCTGCTGCCCTTTCCTTCTTGGTGATAGAGGTTGAGGGTTTGGAAGGTCCTGTCAAAGGAGTCTTGATGAGTTCCTGCAATGCATTTTGTGGATGGTTCACATTGCTGCTGGTGGTGGAGTGATTGCATGCTTAATGTAATGGATGGGTTGTCAATCAATCAAGCAGGCTCTTTAGTCTTGGGTGATCTTGAGCTTCTTGAGTGTTATTAGAGTTGCGATCATCCAGCAAGGTAAGTTACTTATAGAACATAGAACATTACAGCGCAGAACAGGCCCTTCGGCCCCCGATGTTGCGCCGACCAATTAAGAAAAAAGCAATGACCCTCTAACCTAAACCAATCCCTTTCCATCCATAAACCTATCCACGGATCTCTTAAACGCCCCCAAACTAGGCGCATCTACAACTGCAGCAGGCAGGGCATTCCATTCCCTCACCACCCTCTGGGTAAAGAACCTACCTCTGACATCCGTCCTATAACTACCACCCCTTAATTTAAAGCTTTGTCCCCTCATGCTAGCTTTCTCCATCCATGGAAAAAAGCTATTACTGTCCACCCTATCTAAACCTCTAATCATCTTGTATGTTTCAATAAGGTCTCTTCTTAGCCGCCTTCTTTCTAACGAAAACAACCTCAAATCCCTCAGTCTCTCCTCATAGGACCTTCCATGGAGTATCCAGACTCTGACCTGTTCTTATGGCCACAGATTTTATATAATAGATCTGCTTTAGTTCTCCCTTTTTTTGAGATGGTCATTGCTTGACAGCTGCATAGTGCAAAAGCCACTTGCCGCTTATCAGCCCAAGTCTGAATTTTGCATTGGTGCATGAGAATGTCAACTGCCTCAGAATCTGAGGATCTACAAATGATACAAACATTAGCGAACATCCCCATTTTTGACTTCATGATGGCGAGGAGGCCATTGATGAAGTAGCTGAAGATGGTCAGGCTCAGAAAATTTATGCTGAGGAACCTCTGTGATAATGCCCTGGAATGAGAGGTTCTGCCTTTCTTTATATGGCATGATGGACCTTTGGAATTTGACCTTACAGAAAGCTAGTAGGTAGTACAGACTGCACACCTGTAGGGTTAATGTGTTCAGGTAACATATTAACCTGAATATGTTAATTTTGGATGGGCAAAGATCCTAGACGAGCCAGCATTTCACATCCTGTGAAAGAACATGTTTTAAAAAAGAATGAATGTTATGTGTTGCCTCAGTCAGCAGAGTCGCTGAGCAGAGACTGATAGCCAAGTTCTGCACACATGAAGATGGCCTCGACTGAGATCTTGGGTTCATGTCACACTTTCTGTAACCCCCACGACTTGCCTGGGCTTGCAAAATCTCACTAACTGTCCTGGCTGGAGACAATACACATCTCCTTAACCTGTGCTTAACCCTCTCTCCACTCATATTGTCTATATCTTTAAGACTTAAATACCTGTAAAGACTCGCATTCCAACCATTATTTTGTAAATTTTGTGTCTTTATATGCTCTGTTTGTGAATGGAAGTCCTCACTCACCTGAAGAAGGAGCTTAAGGCTCCTAAAGCTAGTGCTGTCAAATAAACCTGTTGGACTTTAACCGAGTGTTGTGAGACTTCTTACTCAGTCAGCAGCAACTGACTTTACACTGCAAGTCCCACTCACTGTACGCAATTACAGTCACAATGTAATTTCTAGGTTTGATTCCTTTTGACATTCCTCCCTCCAAGTTTCACTAATTGAAGAACTCACCACACATTGCAATTATGTTGAAAGGTCTCTTTCGCGGCATATAACTGGCCTGCATGCATACATGGACACTGGGTCCTTTCAATGCAGTCACCTTCTGGGCTCCGCACCAGGCTGTAAAAGAAAAGATGTTACACAATTCATGAAAATTAGATCCACACAGACTTACTGTATAGAAGGTCATTCAGCCCACTATATATATGATATATATATATATGCTGTTCTTTACTGTAGCAATCCAAAACTCATCTCATTACCTGGCTCTCCTGTAAAATAATCTGGTTCAAATACCTTACCAACTTTCTCTTAGAAGATACATTGATCATGGCCTCAACCACTTCATTTTGGAAATTATTCCACAATCCAACAACCCTCTGTGTAAAAAAATTTAATTATAGTCATAGGATATATGTGTAGAAGAGGCCATTTGGCCCATTGAGTCAGCACTAACTCTCCAAAAGAGCATCTTACCCAAGCCCATCTCCCCTGCTCTATCACCATAGCGCTGCATATTTAACATGGCTAATCCACCAAACCTATGCAACTTTAGACACAAGGGGCAATTTAGCATAGCCAATCAACCTAACCAACACATCTTTGGACTGTGGGAGAAAACCAGAGCACCCGGGGGAAACCGACATGCGGATAACGTGCAAACTCCACACAGACAGTCACCTAAGACCAGACTCAAACTTGGATCCCTGGTGCTGTGAGGCAGCTGTGCTAACTACTGTGTCCCCATGTTACCCTTAATATAATCTCTCTTACAGTTACCTTACAAGTTGCAGTGATGAAGGTCATCAGTTAGAATCATAGATCCCTACAGGGTGGATCGAGGCAATTCTGTCCATCGGGTCTGTACCGACAACAATCCCACCCCGGCCCCGTCCCTGTAACCCAACATATTTACCCTGCTGATCCCCCTAACACTAAGGGGCAATTTAGCATGGCCAATCAATCTAACCCACACGTCTTTGGACTGTGGGAGGAAACTACAGCATTCGGAGGAAACCAATGCAGTCATGGGGAGGATCTGCAAACTCCCTAGTGCTGTGAGACAGCAGTGCTAACCACTGCGCCAACGTTTCAGTTATATTTCTATAGGGGGAAGAGAGAGTAGATTATGGGTGACACGGTGGCCCAAGTCTCTCATATTCACTGTTAAAAATGTTATAATTTTTAAAATATCTATATTAAATTACCATAGTTTATTGGGGAAATAAATTTAAAGATTTGACGGAAAGACAGTCAATGGTGAATATTTAAAATATTGCATTGTCTATAACGACACGCAGGTTGGTGCCAACGACACAAAGGTTGGTGGTGTTGTGGATAGTCTGGAGGGATGTCAGAAGTTGCAGTGAGACATTGATAGGATGCAAGACTGGGCGGAGAAGTGGCAGATGGACTTCAACACGGGTAAAATGTGTAGTGGTCCATTTTGGAAGGTCCAATGGGATGGAGGAGTACAATATCAAGGGTAGGACTCTTAGCAGCGTTGAGGAGCAGAACGACCTTGGGGTCCAGGTCCATAGGACTCTTAAATCGGCCTTGCAGGTGGAGGATGTGGTCAAGAAGGTGTATGGTGTACTGGCCTTCATTAATTGAGGGATTGAGTTTAGGAGTCGGGAGGTAATGCTGCAACTTTATAAGACCCTTGTCAGACCCCACTTGGAGTACCGTGTGCAGTTCTTGTCACCTCACTACAAGAACGATGTGGAAGCTATTGAGAGGGTGCAGAGGAGATTTACAAGGATGTTGCCTGGATTGGGAGGCAAGCTTTATGAAGATAGGTTGAGGGAGCTGGGTCTCTTCTCCCTGGAGAGACGAAGATTGAGAGGTGACCTGATAGAGGTTTATAAAATGTTGAGAGGAATAGATAGGGTGGATTCTCGGAGGCTATTTCCCAGGGCTGAAATGGTCGCTACGAGAGGACACAGGTTTAAAGTGCTGGGGAGCAGGTACAGAGGAGATGTCAGGGGTAAGTTTTTCACTTAGAGGGTGGTGAGTGAGTGGAATTGGCTGCCGTCGGTGGTGGTAGAGGCAAACTCGCTGGGGTCTTTTAAAAGACTTCTGGATGAGTACATGGGATTTAATGGGATTGGGAGTTACAGATAGTTCTATGGCCTGGTAGGTATAGATGTGATCGGCGGAACTTATGGGCCGAAGGGCCTGTTTGTGCTGTAGTGTTCTATGTTCTACAACAAATCTACATTTTGCTAAGACACAGAAACCAAATAGGAAGGGTAAATTAAATGTGTCGAACAAAAGAAGTTAAATATTGCATTAGATCAAAGGCAATGACTTAAAAGGAGGGGCAATTCACCAGGGCTGCCAGTCTCAGCCAGATTTGCAACGGCCCACTGAATTGGGCGTGAGGGCCAAATCGGGATCCTTGCCAAACATCAACCTATTGCACATCCCCCACCCCACCACGTCTGGCCAGATCAGGTTCCCATCCAGAGTGGGTGAGAACCTGATCAGAATTGATTTAAATATATCTGAATATAATTAGCAGACAGGAAGCCAGATTCACAGGTACCAACTAGTCCTGGTCCAGACAACTGAGGACGCGGTGTCGTGCATTCCTAAAGGGCCAAAATTCTGCCTCCAAATGTGCACATTGTCTCCTCTGCCACTTCTAGGTTGCAGAGAGAAGGATCCTCAAGAGACCAAAGCCTTTGGTGTGAGGGTTTCCATAAAACCATTGAAGCACAAATATTAAAATTCGTGCCTCCTGAAACCAAGAACCTTCAAAATCGCAGCAGCACTGTTTTCTACAGCAGGGAATTCCCTGGGTTCATTTCAGAAGCTGTAGGTATTACCAAGCCTTAATGAAGTGCTTTGACTGACAGGGACTGCCCTTGAACTGACTGACCATTTCAGAGGGCTGTTAAAAGTAAACCACATTGCTGTGAGTCTAAAGGGAAAGTAAGGTACCACTACCTAATGAACCCATCTGGTTCACTGACATCCTTTAAGAAATGAAATCTTTCATCCTTACCCGGTCTGGCCTCCATATGGCTCCAGACCCATAGCAACGTGGTTGACTTTTAAAAGCCCACTGAAATGGCCACACGAGACATTCAGTTCAAGGGGTAATAAGGGATAGGCAGTAAATGCTGACTTAGCCAGCGACTCCCACATCCCATAAGTAAAAAAAAAAATTGGCTGCCTCGGAATAGGGAGCGGCTGATTTAACTCAGAAATAAAGAGGAATTTATTCAGTCAGAGGCTGTCGATTCTTTGGGATTCTCAAACCCAGAGGGCCATGGAAGCTTGATCATTGAGCATATTCAAGACTTTGATCTGCTTGAATGGGAGAACAGGCTTAAAAGAATGGCCTATTCGTGTTGCTATGTTTCTAGCAATTAAACGCGGTTCACTGTGGTAAATCCAAACAACTGGATAAATTGACTATTACTTCATTACTTGGTACTCCAAGTCTCTATTAAGCTCAAAATATTGTTTGTGCTTCTTATAGCATTATGTTCATACACTTTCGCTGAAGGGAGTATGGGCATCATAATTACATGCTGCGTGGCTGCTTTTTGCCAATATCAGTTGTGGAAGTGAATAGTAGTCACACCTCTGAACCAGGCAGTTGGGAATTCAACCTTAGGTACAAAAGTCAAAGCTGACATTCCAGTGAAGTGCTGAGGGAATGCTACACAGTCAGAGTGCTGTCCCATATGAGAGATGTTAAACCAAGGCATTATAGAACATAGAACATAGAACACTACAGCACAAACAGGCCCTTCGGCCCACGAGTTGCACCGATCACATCAACACCTACCAACCTACAGACCTATCTATAACCCTCAATCTCATTAAACCCCATATACTCATCCAGAAGTCTTTTAAAAGACCCCAGCGAGTTCGCCTCCACCACCACTGACGGCAGCCGATTCCATTCACTCACCACCCTTTGAGTGAAAAACTTACCCCTAACATCACTTCTGAACTTCCCTCCTTGCACCTTAAATCTGTGTCCTCTCGTAGCAACCATTTCAAACCGGGGAAATAGCCTCTGAGAGTCCACCCTATCTATTCCTCTCAACATTTTGTAAACTTCTATCAGGTCGCCTCTCAACCTTTGTCTCTCCAGGGAAAAGAGTCCCAGCTCCCTCAACCTAACTTCATAAGGCATGCCTCCCAGTCCAGGCAACATCCTTGTAAATCTCCTCTGCACCCTCTCAATAGCTTCTACATCTTTCCTATAGTGAGGCGACCAGAACTGCGCACAATACTCTAAATGAGGCCTGACAAGGGTCTTATAAAGTTGCAGCATTACCTCCCGACTCCTAAACTCAATCCCTCAATTCATGAAGGCCAGTACACCATACGCCTTCTTGACCACCTCCTCCACCTGCAAGGCCGATTTAAGAGTCCTGTGGACCCGGACCCCTAGATCCTTCTGCTCTTCAACACTACTCAGACTTCTGCCCTTGATAGTGTACTCGTTCATCCCGTTGGTTCTGCCAAAATGGACGACTACACATTTATCCGCGTTGAAGTCCATCTGCCACTTCTCCGCCCAGTCCTGCATCCTATCTATGTCCTGCTGCAACTTTTGCCATCCTTCCAGACCATCCACAGCACCACCGACCTTAGTGTCATCAGCGAACTTACTTACCCATCCCTCCACTTCCTCATCCAGGTCATTTATGAAAATGACAAACAACAAGGGTCCCAGAACAGATCCTTGAGGCACTCAAATTATCTGCCCTCTGAGATGAACATAAAAGTTCAAATGATATTTTTTCAGAGGAGCTGATATCCATCAACCAAAGTTACAAAGGAAAAACAAATATAACTGAAACATCGAATCTACAGTGCAGGAGGAGACCATTTGGCCCATCAAGCCCGCAACAACAACAACCTCATCCCACGTCCTATCCTGTAATCTGGTTATCACATGTAAATTTGCTACTTGTGGGAGTTTGCTGTGCACAAATTGCCTGCTGTATTTCCTACATCACAACAGTAACTACACTTCAAAAGCACTTCATTGGCTGCAATGTACTTTGAAATACCCTGGGAAAAAGCTTCTGACTATCCACTCTGTCCATGCCTCTCATAATCTTGTAGACTTCTATCAGGTCGCCCCTCAACCTCTGTGGTTCCAGTGAGAACAAACCAAGTTTCTCCAACCTCTCCTCTTAGCTAATGTCCTCCATACCAGGCAACATCCTGGTAAATCTTTGCTGTGCCCTCTACAAAGCCTCCACATCCTTTTGGTAATATGGTGACCAGAATTGAACACTATATTCCAAGTGCGACCTAACTAAGGTTCGATAAAGCTGCAACATGAAGAGGTCCCATAAAACACTATTATAGCATAACACTAACTAATTTATGAAGAAAATATGAATTAGGAATAGGAGCAGGTGACTCAGCCTCTCCTGATTCTAGCCATAACCGAAACTTTGGATTTGATTTGATCTGATCTTTATTGTCACATGCATTAGCGTACAGTGTAAAGTATTGTTTCTTGGCCACTATACAGATAAAGCATACCGTTCATAGAAAAGAAAACGAGAGTGCAGAATGTAGTGTTACAGTCATAGCTAGGGTGTAGAGAAAGATCAACTTAATGCAAGGTAAGTCCAGTCAAAAGTCTCACAGCAGTAGGGAAGAAGTTATTCTTGAGTCGGTTGATTCATGATCTCAGACTTTTGTATCTTTTTCCTGACCAAAGAAGGTGGAAGAGAGAAGGTCCAGGGTCCTTAATTATGTGGGCTCCTTAATGATGCTGGCTGCTTGACCAAGGCTGCGGGAAATGTAGGCAGAGTCAATGATGGGAGATTGGTTTATGCGATGGATTGGGCTACATTCACGATAGCAGGAACCATACCAAGCTGTGATACAACCAGAAAGAATGCTTTCTATGATGCATCTGTAAAAGTTGGTGAGAGTTGTAGCTGACATGCCAAATTTCTTTAGGCTTCTGAGAAAGTAGAGGCATTGGTGGGCTTTCTTAACAATAGTGTCGGCATGGGGGGAAACCAGGTCATCTGGACACCTAAAAACCTGAAGCTCTTGACTCTTTCTACTTCATCCTCATTGATGCAGACAGGGGCATGTTCGCCACTACACTTCCTGAAGTCAATGACAATTTCCTTCATTTTGTTAACATTGAGGGAGGGATTATTGTCACCACACTTTCTTAGAAGCCTAAGGAAATTTGGCATGTCAGCTAGAACTCTCACCAACTTTTACAAATTTGGTAAAGATCACCAGATTCTCTATCTCATTCCTGTACTCTGTCTTGTCATTGTTTGAGATCTGTCCCACTATCGTACTGTCATCAGCAAACTTGAAAATCAAATTGGAGGGGAATTTGGCTACACAGTCATGGATGTATCAGTAGTGTATAGTAGGGGGCTGAAAACACAACCTTGTGGGACACTGATGTTAAGGATGATCTTGGAGGTGTTATTGCCTAACCTTACAAATTGTGTTCTGTGAGTTAGGAAGTTCAGGATCCAGTCACAGAAGGAAGATCCAAGGCCCAGGCCATGGAGTTTGGAGATGAGTTTCGTGGGAATAATGGTGTTGAAGGCTGAGCTGTAGACAACAAATAGGAGTTTGATAAAGGTATCTTTGTTATCAAGATTTTCCAGGGTTGAGTGCAAAGGCAGGGAGATGGCGTCTGCTGTAGACCTGTTGCGGTGGTAAGCAAACAGGGCTAGCAGCTTAATTTTCCAGGGTATAGGTACATGTGCTTTAGGCAGGACTGAGGTGGAGGCAGGAGAGTGGAAAGTGTGGAATACAAGGAAAGTAGAAAGAAACTTGAGCAAGAAGTAAGAAAGGTTAAAAGGGGTCATGAAAAAGCATTGACCAGCAGGATTAAGTAAAATCCCAAGGTTTTTTATACATATATAAAGAGCAAAATGGTAGCCAGAAAGAGGGTTGGCCCACTCAAGGACAAAGGAGGGAATCTATGCATGGAGCCAGAGAAAATGGGTGAGTTATTAAATGAGTAATTTGCGCCAGTATTCACCGAAGAGAAGGGCTTGGTGAATGGTGAGTCTGGGAAAGGATGTGTAGATAGTTTGAGTATGTTGAGATCAAAAAGGAGGAGATATTGGGGTTCCTAAGGTAGACAAGTCCCCAGGGCCTGATGGGATATACCCCAGAATGCAAGTGGAGAATGCAAGTAAAGACTTGCATTCTAATCAGTATGCTATAAACTGCGAGTGACTTTATATGCCCTTCTCTGATCAGAACCTTCCACACACCTGACGAAGGAACACTGTTCCCGAAAGCTTGTGGGATTACTATCAAATAAACTGGTTGGACTTTAACCTGGTGTTGTAAGACTTTTTATTGTGCTTACCCCAGTACAATGCCGGCATCTCTACATCATGACTACAGGGTAGGTCCCAGAGGATTGGAGAATAGCCAATGTTGTTCCTTTGTTTAAGAGGGGTAGATGAATAATCCAGGTAATTACAGGCCGGTGAGCCTTACATCAGTGCTAGGGAAATTATTGGAGAGGATTCTTTGAGACAGGATTTATTCCCACTTGGAAATAAGTGGACATATTAGTGAGAGGCAATATGGTTTTGTGAAGGGGTGGTTGTGTGTCGAGTTTTTCAAGGAAGTGATGAACATGATTGACGAAGGTAGGGCAGTGGATGTTGTATATATGGACTTTAGTAAGGCATTTGATAAGGTCCCTCATGGCAGACTGGTGCAGAAGGTGAAGTTGCATGGAATCAGAGATGAGCTGGCAAGGTGGCTCGATCAAAGAAGACAGAGGGTAGCAGTGGAAGGGTGGATTTATGAATGGAGGGCTGTGACAAGTGGTGTTCATCAGGGGTCAGTGCTGGGACCTTTGCTGTTTGTAATATATGTAAATGATTTGGAGGAAAATGCAACTGCGGACGACACAAAGGTTGGTGGATTTGCAGATTGCGATGAGGAGCATCAGAGGATATAGCAGGATATAGATCAGTTGGAGGCTTGGGCGGAGAGATGGCAGGTGGACTTTAATCTGGACAAATGTGACGTAATGCATTTTGAAAGGTCTAGTACAGATAGGAAATGTACAGTAATTGGCAGAACCCTTAAGAGTATTGATAGGCAGAGGGATCTGGGTGTACAGGTACACAGGTCACTGAAAGTGACAATACAGGTGGAGAAGGTAGTCAAGAAGGCATATGGCATGCTCGCCTTAATCGGTCGGGGCATTGAGTTTAAATCATGTTGCAGCTTTTATAAAACCTTAGTCAGGCCACACTTGGAGTATAGTGTTCAATTCTGGTCACTACACTACCAGGTTGATGTGGAGGCTTTAGAGGGGGTACAGAAAAGATTTACCAGGATGTTGCCTGGTATGGAGGACATTAGCTATGAGGAGAGGCTGGAGAAACTTGGTTTGTTCTCACTGGAGCGACGGAGGTTGAGGGGAGACCTGGTAGAAGTCTACAAGATTATGAGGGGCATGGGCAGAGTGGATAGTCAGAAGCTTTTTCCCAGGGTGGAAGAGTCAATTACTAGGGGGCACAGGTTTAAGGTTCGAGGGGCAATGTTTAAAGGAGATATATGTTCTGAAAGAAATGGCGGAGGTGATAGTGGATGCCTTGACGATTATTTTCCAAACCTCGCTGGATTCTGGGGAAGTGCCGGAAGATTGGAAAACTGGATACTGTGGGAGGCGAGGGAAGTGATTGCAGAGCACCTGGCGATGATCTTTGCATCGTCAATGGAGACGGGAGAGGTTCCGGAAGATTGGAGGATTGCGGATGTAGTTCCTATTTTCAAGAAAGGGAACAGAGATAGCCCGGGAAATTACCGACCGGTGAGTCTGACCTCAGTGGTTGGTAAGCTGATGGAGAGGCTTCTGAGGGACAAGATTTACGAGCATTTGGAGAGGTTTGACATGATCAGGAATAGTCAGCATGGATTTGTCAAGGGCAGGTCGTGCCTTACGAGCCTAGTTGAGTTCTTCGATAATGTGACTGAACACATTGACGAAGGAAGTGCAGTGGACGTGGTGTACATGGACTTCAGCAAGGCGTTTGATAAGGACCCCATGCAAGACTTCTTGAGAAGGTGAGAGGGCATGGGATCCAAGGGCCTTTGGCCTTGTGGATCCAGAACCGGCTTGCCTGCAGAAGGCAGAGAGTGGTTGTGGATGGGTCTTTTTCTGCATGGAGGTCAGTCACCAGTGGAGTGCCCCAGGGATCTGTTCTAGGACCCTTGCTGTTTGTCATTTTCATAAATGACCTGGATGAGGAAGTGGAGGGATGGGTAAGTAAGTTCGCTGATGACACGAAGGTCGGTGGTGTTGTGGATGGTCTGGAAGGATGTCAGAAGTTGCAGCAGGACATAAATAGGATGCAAGACTGGGCAGAGAAGTGGCAGATGGACCTCAACGCGGATAAATGTGTAGTCGTCCATTTTGGCAGAACCAACGGGATGAACGAGTACACTATCAAGGGCAGGAGTCTTAGTAGTGTTGAAGAGCAGAAGGATCTTGGGGTCCGGGTCCACAGGACTCTTAAATCGGCCTCGCAGGTGGAGGAGGTGGTCAAGAAGGCGTATGGTGTACTGGCCTTCATTAATCGAGGGATTGAGTTTAGGAGTCGGGAGGTAATGCTGCAACTTTATAAGACCCTTGTCAGGCCTCATTTGGAGTACTGTGCGCAGTTCTGGTCGCCTCACTATAGGAAAGACGTAGAAGCTATTGAAAGGGTACAGAGGAGATTTACAAGGATGTTGCCTGGACTGGGAGGCATGCCTTATGAAGTTAGGTTGAGGGAGCTGGGCCTCTTTTCCCTGGAGAGACGAAGGTTGAGAGGCGACCTGATAGAAGTTTATAAAATGTTGAGAGGAATAGATAGGGTGGATTCTCAGAGGCTATTTCCCCGGGTTGAAATGGTCGCTACGAGAGGACACAGATTTAAGGTGCGGGGAGGAAAGTACAGTAGTGATGTTAGGCGTAAGTTTTTCACTGAGAGGGTGGTGAGTGAATGGAATCGGCTGCCGTCAGTGGTGGTGGAGGTGAACTCGCTGGGGTCTTTTAAAAGACTTCTGGATGAGTATATGGGGTTTAATGGGATTGGGGGTTATAGATAGGTCTATAGATTGGTAGGTGTTGATGTGATCGGCGCAACTCATGGGCCGAAGGGCCTGTTTGTGCTGTAGTGTTCTATGTTCTAAAACGGCTAATGTTACGCTGTTGTTTAAGAAGGGTGGCAGGCAAAAGGCAGGGAATTATAGGCCGGTTAGTTTAACGTCTGTTGTAGGTAAAATGCTGGAATCCGTGATCAAGGAGAAAATAGTGAGGCATCTTGAGGAGAATTGTTTGATAGAGCAGACGCAGCACGGTTTCGTTAAGGGGAAGTCGTGTCTGATGAATTTATTGGAGTTCTATGAGGATGTGTCTAGGGCGCTGGATAGAGGAGAGCCGGTAGGTGTGGTGTTTCTTGATTTTCAGAAGGCGTTTGATAAGGTGCCGCACAGGAGGTTATTACAGAAGGTTAGGGGGCATGGAGTTGGGGGTAGGGTGTTAGCGTGGATAGGGGATTGGCTGTCAAAGAGGAGGCAGAGAGTGGGGGTCAATGGGTGCTATTCGGATTGGCGGTTGGTGACTAGTGGAGTGCCCCAGGGATCGGTGCTGGGGCTTCAGCTATTTACCATTTATATAGATGATCTGGAGGAGGGAACCGAGTGTATGGTGTCGAAATTTGCTGATGACACCAAGATTGGTGGAACGGCAAATTGTGTGGAGGGTGTGGAAAGTCTGCAGAAGGATCTAGATAGGCTGGGCGAATGGGCCAGGAAATGGCAAATGGAATTTAATGTTGGCAAGTGTGAAGTTGTCCACTTTGGTAGGAATAATGGTAGGAAGGACTATTATTTACATGGCGAAAAACTGCAGCATGCAACGGTGCAGACGGACCTTGGGGTCCTTGTGCATGAGTCGCAAAAACCCAGCCTGCAGGTGCAGCAGGTGGTCAGGAAGGCAAATGGGTTGCTGGCCTTCATAGCGAGGGGGATTGAATATAAAAGTAGGGAGTACTGTGTGCAGATTTCGTCGCCGCACTTGCGCAAGGATATTTTGGCCTTGGAGGGAGTGCAGAGGAGGTTTACTAGGCTGATACCGGAGTTGAGGGGGTTGAACTATGAGGAGAGGCTGAATAAACTAGGCTTGTACTCATTAGAGTTTAGAAGAATGAGGGGAGATCTCATTGAGACATATAAGATGATGAATGGGATGGATAGGATAGAGGTGGAGAGGCTCTTCCCGCTCAGAAAGGACAGTAGGACTAGCGGGCACAGCCTCAAGATAAGGGGGGAGCAGTTTAGAACGGAGTTGAGGAGGAACTTCTTCACTCAAAGGGTGGTGAATGTCTGGAATTCTCTGCCCGTTGAAGTGGTGGAGGCTGCCTCGTTAAATATATTTAAGACGCGGGTAGATAGGTTTTTGATAAGCGAGGGGATTAAGGGTTATGGGGAGAAGGCGGGAAAGTGGAACTGAGCCACGACAGATCAGCCATGATCTTATTGAATGGCGGGGCAGGCTCGAAGGGCTAGATGGCCTTCTCCTGCTCCTATTTCTTATGTTTCTTATGTTTCTTATGTGGCAGAGACAGAGAATAGTGGGTGTCTGGAACTTGATGCTGGGGAAGGTAGTGGAAGCAGATATGAAATTGACTTTTAAGGGGCATCTTCACAAGTAAATGAATAGGATGGGATTGAGGGATATGGTCCTCGGAAGGGTAGGGGGTTTAGTTCAATCAGGCAGCATGGTCGGTGCAGGCTTGGAAGGCCAAAGGGCCTGTTCCTGTGCTGTAATTTTCTTTGTTCTTTGTTGTTCTTTGAGAGGAAAGGGAGTTGCATTTTTGATTAAGGGGAGCATCACAGAAGTAGTCAGAGATGAAATAGCTGAGGGATCATCCAGTGAGGCTTTGTGGGTGGAACCATGAAATAAGAAGGGAATGGTGTCCTTATTGGGACTGTACTATGGATCCCCAAATAGTCAATTGGAATTAAAAGAATAAATATGCAGGTTGACTGGGGAGATTTGCAGGAGTAATAGAGTTGTCATAGTTGGGGATTTTAATTTTCTGAATATAGACTGGGACTGCCATGGTGTTAAGGGCTTAGATGGGGTGGAATTTGTTAAGTGTGTTCATGAGTTACATTTGAACTGGAGGGAAGATTTGCTACTGCCACTCAGGAGAGTTTATACTTGTTTGGCAGGGGGTTGGGATCCAAAGCAGTAGGGAGACAGAAGAGAAGTTTGAGGACTGCACAGAAGTTAAAGAGAGCACATTAATTAGTAAAGGCAGGGTCAGTAATCCTAGTACCAGACAGATCAGGCAAAGGCAAGACAGACAGCAAGGGAAGTCCAGATTAAACTGCATTTATTTCAATGCAAGAGGCATGATGGGCAAGGCAGATGAACTCAGGGCATTGATGGGTATGTGGGACTCTTTCTAGTTTAATAATATCCTTTCTATAATAGGGTGACCAGAACTGTACACAGTATTCCAATTGTGGCCTTACCAATGTCTTGTACAACTTCAACAAGACAATTGAATACAAGAGGCGGAATGTCTTGTTGAAGTTGTATCCATTTAGTTACCTCACCCTGGATCCTGCGAGATTTAACCTTATGCAACAATCTATCACATGGTACCTTGTCAAAGTCTTGCTAAAGTCCATGTAGACAACATCAACTGCACTGCCTTCATCTAGCTTCTTGGTTATCCCTTCAAAAAACGCAATCAAATTTGTGAGACATGATTTTCCACTCACAAAGCCATGCTGACTGTCCCGAATCAGCCCTCTAAATGCCTGTAGATCCTATCTCTCAAATTAGCCCTTCTGGACAATTGCCAGGTAAAGCCTTATTTGGGAACCTCTGAGAGAGATTTCTCCAGCACATTTTTGGCGTAATCCCAAATGTGATCTTGCAGAGCCAGGAAGTTATGACCCAATAACATCTTTCAACAATAATCTCTAGTTCTGATTCTTACACAAAAAGGGAAATACTTGTCAGGCCCCTCTGGATCTTATATTTTTCAAGGCTTTAGACTTTAATATGACTTTTTTTGTTGCTTGCTCTTTTAAGGAAATCAATATGGACTGTATGAAGTTGAAACAGTCGGTGATGCTCCTTGGAACCATATGAAGGGGAACTCTGGATTAACAAGGTGAATTAATAATAAAGCATGATGGATTTAAATGTATGGACATTAAATGAAGAAGTATTTAACTCAAAAATACAATGTATCAACATTGAACTAATGTGACAATATATTTAATTTCCCTTAGAATTATAGAAGGATACAACACAGTCCAAGTCATTCAGCCTATCATGCCTGTGCATCTCAAAGAACAAAGAACAAAACAGCACAGGAACAGCCCTTTGGCTCTCCAAACCTGCACCGATCATGGTTCCTAACTAGACCATCCGTTTGTATCCCTCTATTCCCAGTCTGTTCATGTGGCTATCTAGATATGTCTTAAATGATCCTCGTGTGTCTGCCTCAACCACCTTACTTGGTAGCGCATTCTAGGCCCCCACCACCCTTTGTGTAAAATACGTCCCCTGCATATCTGTATTGAACCTTTCCCCCCTTATCTTGAACTTGTGACCCCTTGTGTTTGTCATTTCTGACCTGGGAAAAAACTTCCAACTGTTCACCCTAACTCTGCCCTTCATAATTTTATAAACTTCTATTCGGTCGTCCCTCAACCTCTGTCTTTCCAGGGAGAAATTTATTCAATCTCACCTCATAGCTAAGACCCTCCATACCAGGCAACATCCTGGTAAACCTTTTCTGCACTCTCTCCAAAGCTCCACATTCTTTTGGTAGTGTGGCTGCCAGAACTGGACGCGGTATTCCAAATGTGGCCTAACCATCATTCTATATAACTGCAACATCATATGCCAACTTTTATGCTTTATGGCAACATAAGAACATAAGAAATAGAGCAGGAGTAGGCCATCTGGCCCTACGAGCCTGCCCCACCATTCAATAAGATCATGGCTGATCTGCAGTGGATCAGTTCCACTTTCCCACATTCTCCCCATAACCTTTAATTCCCTTGTCTATCAGAAATCGATTTACCTGTGACTGAAATATATTCAACGAGGTAGCCTCCACCACTTCAATGGGCAGAGAATTCCAGAGATTCTCCACACTTTGAGTGAAGAAGTTCCTCCTCAACTCCATTCTAAACTGCCCCCCCCACTTATTTTGAGGCTGTGTCCTCTAGTTCTGCTATCCTTTCGAAGCGGGAAGAATCTCTCTACCTCTGCGCTATCTAGCCCCTTCATTATCTTGTAAGTCTCTATAAGATCCCCCCTCAGCCTTCTAAACTCTAACGAGTACAGACCCAGTCTATTCAATCTTTCCTCACAGGCTAACCCCATCATCTCTGGTATCAGCCTGTGAACCTTCTCTGTACTCCTTCCAAGGCCAATATATCCTTTCGCAAATACGGACACCAAAACTGCACACAGTACTCCAGTTGCGGCCTCACCAGTACCCTGAACAGTTGCAACAAGACCTCCCTGCTTTTATATTCTATCCCCCTCGCTATAAAGGCCAACATCCCATTCGCCTTCTTGATCACCTGCTGCACCTGCAGACTGGGTTTTTGTGATTCATGCACAAGGACCCCCAGGTCCCTCTGCACTGTAGCATGTTGCAGCTTTTCATGCTTTAAATAATAATCCCTCCTACTATTATTTCTACCAAAGTGGATAACATCACATTTGCTAATGTCATACTCCATCTGCCAGATCCTCGCCCACTCATTCAGCCTATCCAGATCTCTCTGGGAATTTTCTGCGCCCTCCACGCAATTTGCTTTTCCACTCATCTTCGTGTCATCAGCAAGTTTTGTTACCCTACGCTCAGCCCCCTCCTCCAGATCGTCTATGTAAATTGTAAACAGTTGAGGCCCCAGCACCGATCCCTGCGGCACTCCACTAGTCACCAACTGCCAACCAGAAAAGCACCCATTGATTCCTGTTAGATAACCAATCCTCAATCCACGCTAACACTTTACCCCCAACTCCGTGAACCCTAACCTTCTGCAGCAACATTTTGTGAGGCACCTTATCGAACGCCTTCTGGAAATCTAAAAAGACCACATCCACCGGTTCCCCTCTGTCTACCGCACTAGTCACATCCTCATAGAAATCCAATAAATTCGTTAAACATGACTTCCCCTTCACGAATCCGTGCTGTGTCTGGTTGATCAAACCATTCTCTTCCAGGTGTCTTGCTATTTCTTCTTTGATGATGGATTCTAGCATTTTTCCAACTACGGACGTTCAACTAACTGGCCTATAATTCCCTGCCTTTTGCCTGTTACCTTTTTCAAACAGTGGCGTAACATTAGCCGTTTTCCAATCTTCCAGCACTTTCCCGGAGTCCAGTGAATTTTGATAAATAATTACTAAGGCATCTGCTATTACTTCTGCCATTTCTTTCAGAACCCTGGGATGCATTCCATCCGGTCCCAGGGACTTGTCTACCTTCAGTTTCATTAGTCTACCAAGCACTACCTCTCTAGTGATAGTAATTGCATTAAGGACCTCATCTCCTACCATTCCTCTGTCTTTAACATTCGGTAAGCTATTTGTGTCCTCCTCCGTGAAGACCGACACAAAAATCTTATTTAAAGCAGCAGCTATTTCCTCGTTACTCACCGCTAAATCCCCCCTCTCGTCCTCCAAGGGTCCAACATTCACTCTAGCCAGTCTCTTCCTCTTTATATATTTGTAAATACTTTTATTATCATTTTTTATATTTAGAGCTAGTTTAGCTTCATACTCTGTCTTTCCTTTCTTTATCACCTTCTTAGGCATTCTTTCTTTTTTAAAACTTTCCCAATCCTCTAATTCCCCACTATTTTTAGCCGCTCTGAACGCATCAGCTTTTAATTTAATACTCTCCTTTATTTCCTTCCATAACCACGGCTGGTTACCCCTTCTCTTACAGTCCTTCTTTACCATCGGAATATATTTCTGCTGAGTACAGAAGAAGATCTCCTTAAAAATCCTTCACTGCTCCTCAGCTGTCCTACCAACCAATCTGTGCCCCCAATCTACATTCGCCAATTCCACTCTCATCTTATTGTACTCCCCTATGTTCAAACAGAGGACACTGGTTTGGGACCCTACTCTCTCATCCTCCATCTGCATCAGAAATTCAACCATACTATGATCACTCGTCCCAAGAGGATCCCCCACAAGAAGATCCCTAATTCTACCTGCCTCTTTATACAGTACCAGATCTAAGATAATTCGCTCCCTCGTAGGTTCCGTTACATACTGTTCAAGGAAACTATCCCAACAGCATTCCAAGAACTCTTCCTCAAGCCCAAAGCGTCTGACTTGAGTCAACCAATCAATATGCAGATTAAAATCCCCCATAATAATCGCCATTCCGTTTCTGCACGCATCAATTATTTGCTTGTTTATAGTCTGCCCCACCTCAAAGTTATTATTTGGGGGCCTATAGACAACACCCACCAGTGAGTTTCTCCCCTTACTATTCCTTATCTCCACCCACAACGATTCCACGTTTTGCTCTTTGGATCCTATATCTTTTCTTACTACTGCCCTGATATTATCCTTTATTAGCAGAGCTACCTTACCTCCTTTTCCCCCCTGTCTATCCTTCCTAAATGTCTGGTGCCCCTGGATATTCAGTTTCCCGTCCCGGTCACCCTGCAACCACGTTTCCTTAACGGCCACTAGATCATACCCATTTGTGCTGATTTGCGCCATCATCTCATTCACTTTGTTTCGAGTGCTTCGTGCATTCAGGTAAAGTGTCTTTATACCAGCCTTTATCTGGACCTTAATTGTAGAAACGCTACTAACCTCTCTCGTGCCCCCCACTCCTTTAATTCGTGGAACGTCCTCAACATTAACCTGCTCAGGTACCCACTCCTTTACTTTAGATTTTATGATTTCCCCCACCCCTGCACCCTCCTCCCCCCTAATTAGTTTAAAGCCCTATCTACAGTCGTAGTTATATGATTCACCAGAACTCTGGTCCCAGCGAATGCCATATGCCTTCTTCACCACTTTTTCCATCTGTGCTGCCACCTTTAAGGATCTGTGGACTTGCACAGCCAGATCCCTCTATATGTCTATACTCCTGATGGTTCTGCCATTTATTGTATAACTCCCCCCTGCATTAGATCTACCAAAATGCATCACTTTGCATTTATTTGGATTAAATTCCATCTGCCATTTCTCCATCCAATTTTCCAGCCTCTTTATATCCTGCTGTATTCTCTGACAATGTTCACCACTATCTGCAACTCCAGCAATCTTTGTGACATCCGCAAACTTATTAATCAGACCAGCAACATCATCTTCCAAATCATTTATATTTATCACAAACAGCAGAGGTCCCAGTACAGAGCCCTGCGGAACACCATTAGTCACAGACCTCCAATCAGGAAAAGATCCCTCCACTGCTACCCTCTGTCTTCTATGGCCAAGTAAAAAGTCTGACAACACCAGGTTTTAGTCCAACCTATTTATTTGATAATATACTCACAAGCTTTCGAGGGACACCCTCTTCGTCAGGTGAATGGAGAGTTCTGGCCCCAGACAGAGCACACAAAGCACAGACAGTTTAGAGATTACTGATTAGAATGCGAATCTTTACACCTAACCCGCTGCTCAAGACCCGAAGTGGCCGACAATGTGAGTGGAAGGAGCACCGATCACAGTTTAAAGAGATGTGTATTGTCTCCAGACAGTGCTGTCTGGAGACAATACACATCTCTTTAAACTGTGATCGGTGCTCCTTCCACTCACATTGTCGGCCACTTCGGGTCTTGAGCAGCGGGTTAGGTGTAAAGATTCGCATTCTAATCAGTAATCTCTAAACTGTCTGTGCTTTGTGTGCTCTGTCTGGGGCCAGAACTCTCCATTCACCTGACGAAGAGGGTGTCCCTCGAAAGCTTGTGAGTATATTATCAAATAAATAGGTTGGACTAAAACCTGGTGTTGTCAGACTTTTTACTGTGTTTACGCCAGTCCAACGCCGGCATACCCACATCATGACTTCTATGGCCAAGCCAGTTCTCAATCCATCTAGCTAGTACACCCTTGATCCTGTGTGATTTAACCTTTTGCTCGAGCCTGCCATGAGAGACCTTATCAAACGCTTTACTAAAATCCATATAGACGACATCCACGGCCCTTCCCTCGTCGGTCACTTTTGTCACCTCCTCAAAAAATTCAACCAAATTTGTGATTCTTGACCTCCCTCCTACAAAACCATGCTGTCTATCACTAATGAGACCTTTCTGTCCTAAATGCGTATCGATCCTATCTCTAAGAATCCTCTCCAACAATTTCCCTACCACGGACATTAAGCTCACTGACCTATAATTACACAGGTTATCCTTGCTACCCTTCTTAAATAATGGAATCACATTTGCTATCTTCCAATCCTCTGGGACCTTACCTGTGTTCAATGAAGAAACAAAGATTTCTGTTAGAGGCCCAGTAATTTTATCCCCTGTCTCTCTCAGTAATCTAGGACAGATGCCATCTGGCCCTGGGAGTTTGTCTACCTTCAAGCTTCCTAAACACCTAACACTTCCTCCCTTGCAATTGTGATTTGTTCTAAGGGGTTTACACATCCCTCTGAGACACTACCAGTCAACGTGTCCCTCTCCTTTGTGAATACTGATGTAAAGTATTCACATGGGATCTCACCTACTTCCTTGGGTTCTAAGCATAATTCCCCTCCTTTGTTCTTGAGAGGTCCGTCTCATTCTCTGACAACCCTCTTGTTCCTAACGTATGTATAAAATGCCTTGAGATTCTCCTTAATCCTGTCTGCCAAGGATATTTCGTAACCCCTTTTTGCTCTTCTAACTCCCTGTTTGAGTTCTTTTCTACTTTCTCTGTATTCCTTCAGTACTTCCTCTGTTTTTAGCTGCCTGGACCTTGTGTATGCCTCTCTTTTCTTTTTAATGAGATCCATAATTTCATTGTCATCTTATTGACAGAACAATCCAAATCATTCCACTCCAAACTCTTCCCCTGAAATTAGTTTTCTTCGAGTATTTATCCAGTACGTTTTGAAAGTTACTGCTGAGAGTAACTGCTTCCAACCCCATGCAAATTACATGTTGCTGCTTAAGTAAATATTTTCCTATGCTGCCTTTGGTTTCTTTACTTCAGTTCCTCTTTACATATTCTATCAAAACCATTCAAAATTTTTAATACTCCTGTTCATCACCTCTTGACTCCCTGACCTCCAAGGAAGCAATTCCATCTTCTCAAGTATCTCCAAATAACACTCTTATACCACTCTTATATCTCTTATATCTTATATCTCTTAACACTCTTATATCTCTTATACCACTCAAAATGCTGCCCCTCTCACCTTTTGTGGAAGTTCACCTCAATTATCCTGATGGCAGTTTACATCCCAGCCTAGGCTTATGTAAAGATAGCGCTGGACAAAATATACACCACTACAAATAACATTGAGACGAAATATCCCGAGGCCTTGTTCATCGTGGCTGGAGACTTCAAACAGGCCAAGTTCAAGAGCATACTACCAAGTTAACACCAACTCGTCTCCTGCTCCACCAGCGGCCCAAATATCCGAGACCACGCTACACAAATATCAAACGTGCCTACCGCTCTATCGCCTACCCGCCCTTTGGCAAATTAGACTGCCAGGCTGTGCTCCTGCTCCCAGCTTAAAAGCAAAAACTGAAGAGGGAGAATTCATCAAAGAGAGTTGTACAATGTTGGTCTGAGGAATCAGATGATCTCCTAAGGGGCTGTTTGGAGTCAGTGAACTGGTCAGTATTTAAAAACTCTGCGACCAGCCTGAACAAGTACACCACTACAGTTACTGACTTCATTGGTTAGTGCGTAGATGACTGTGTCAAAGAAGCAAATCCATGCGTTCCCCAACCAGAAACCATGGATGAACAAGGATATCCACTGCTTGCTGAAGTTCAGGTCCAAGGCTTTCAAGTCAGGCGACACTGACCTATACAAGAAAGCCAGGTACGATCTAAGGGGATCCATCAAAGATGCCAAAAGACAGCATCGGTCCAAGCTAGAGTCCCAGGCTAGCCACACCAACCCTGCCAACAATGACAAGGTCTGCAAGACATAACAGGCTACAAGATGAAGGCATGTAAAATCACCAGCTCCAACACACCCCTCCCTGATGAGCTCAATGCATTCTATGCGCGTTTTGAGCAAGAGATCTGTGACAGTGTGCCCTCCATCCTGGAAGCCCTGGATGAACTTGTATATGGGGTCACCATTGCAGATGTCAGAGCAGCTTTCTCGAAAGTCAACCTAGGGAAAGCGACTGGCCCGGATGGGGTCCGCGGACGAGCACTCAGATCCTGCGCGGATCAGCTGCTGGAGGTATTCACAGACATCTTCAACCTCTCTTTACAACAATCTGAGGCACCTACTTGCTTCAAGAGGATAACCATCATCCCGGTACCTAAGAAAAACCAAGCAGCTTGCCTTAATGACTATCGTCCAGTGGCTCTGACATCCATCCTTATGAAGTGCTTCGAAAGGTTAATCATGGTATGAATCAATTCCAATGTCCTGGACTACCTGGATCCACTACAGTTTGCCTACTGCCACAACAGGTCCACAGCAGGCACCATCTCCCTGGCCTTGCACTCAACCCTGGAACACGCAGATAGCAGGGGCACCTATGTCAGACTCCTATTTATTCATAGAAACATAGAAACCTTACAGTGCAGGAAGAGGCCATTTCGCCCATTGAGTCTGCACTGACCAGAATCCTACCCAGGCCCTACCCCACTATCCCTACTAATTTTACCCGCTAATCCCGCTAACCTATGCATCTCAGGACACTAAGGGGCAATTTTAGCACGGTCAATCAACCTAAACTGCATATCTTTGGACTGTGGGAGGAAACCAGAGCACCTGGAGGAAACCCACGCAGACACGAGGAGAATGTGCAAATTCCTATTGACTACAGCTCAGCCTTGAACACCATTATTCCCACAAAACTCATCTCCAAACTCTGTGGTCTGGGACTTGACACTTCCCTCTGTGACTAGATCCTGAACTTCCTAACTCACAGACCACAATCAGTAAGGATCCTTAACACTGATGTCCCACAAGGCTGTGTTCTCAGCCCTCTACTATACCCCTGACACACCTACGACTGTGGGCTAAATTCTCCTCCAATTCGGGTTTCAAGTCTGTTGACGACACCACCGTAGTGGGTCAAATCTCAAACAATGACAAGGCAGAGTACAGGAATGAGATAGAGAATCTGGTGAACTGGTGTGGCAGCAATAATCTCTCCCTCAATGTCAACAAAATAAAGGAGATTGTCATCAACTTCAGGAAGTGTAAAGGAGAACACGCCCCTATCCACATCAATGGAGACAAAGTGGAAAAGGTCGAGAGCTTCAAGTTTTTAGGTGTCCAGAACAACAACAAACTATCCTGATCCCCCCATGCCAAGACTATAGTTAAGAAAGCCCACCAATGCCTCTACTTTCGCAGAAGTCTAAGGAAATTTGGCATGTCAGCGACGACTCTCACCAAGGTTTACAGATGCACCGTAGAAAGCATTCTTTCTGGTTGTATCACAGCTTGGTATGCCTCCTGCTCTGCCCAAGATGACAAGAAATTCCAAAAGGTCATGAATGTAGCCCAATCCATCACGCAAACCAGCCTCCCACCCACTGACTCTGCCTACACTTCCCGCTGCCGCGGCAAAGCAGCCAGCATAATTACGGACCCCACGTACCTCAGACATTCTCTCTTCCACCTTGTTCCTTCAGGAAAAAGTTACAAAAGTCTGAGGTCACGTACCAACCGACTCAAGAACAGTTTCTTCCCTGCTGCTGTCAGACTTTTGAATGGACTCACCTTGCATTAAGTTGATCTTTCTCTACATCCTAGCTATGACTATAATACTACATTCTGCACTCTCTTGTTTCCTTCTCTATGAACGGTATGTTTGTCTGTATAGCACGCAAGAAACAATACTTTTCATTGTATGTTAATACATGTGACAATAATAAATCAAATCAAAATCAAAAAATTAAATCATTTTAGAAAATCGCTCCTGCACCCTCTCTAATGCATTGATATTGTCCTTAATTTCTCAAGATGGAGATGCTGTGATAATCATGAAACATTTTATGGCAAACACGTTAAAACTAATGATTTTCTCATCCATTTGGCTCAATGTGTGTTTACATACCCAGGTTTGCAAATGCAGCCTTCTTCACATGTGAAAGAGCAGCTGTGTTTGGAGGACAAATTCTCACAGCTTGGCTCGCACATCTTCCCAGGTTCATTATTTGTGCAATAAGCGTACACTTCATCTTGAATGCAATTCTCTAAAAAGTATTTGAAAAAGCAAAAGCAGTGAATAAGCATTGTTTCAAAAGAAGTTTTATCAACTCTTACTCTTCTCTGTTGAACTCACACATGCCATTGAAATGCAAACACACTGAGGGCGACCGGACCAGTTCATCACGCCAGTCGATGGGTGAGCCAAGCCAGTAAGATCATGTGAGAGGTAAAAAAGCAGGTTCACGCCTGGTTTCTCAATACTCGCGATCTTTCCCACCCTGGATTTCCAATGTGATCAGCCTCGCACCATAGGCAAATTCAGAGGTCAGTTAAAAGCCAACCACATTGCTGTGGGTCTGGAGTCATATGTAAGACAGACCAGGCAAGGATGGCAGATTTTCTTTCCTATTAGGGGACTGGGTTTTTTTCCCCACGACCATTGATAACAGTTTCATGGTCACCATGACTGAGACTGGCTTTCAATGTCAGATTAATTAATTATTTGATTTTATTAGTTAACCGACTTTAAATTCACTAGATGATTGGTGGGATTTGAACCAGTGTTCTGATAACATCAGCTTTTTACTAGTCAAGCAACAGTACCACTAACCCACAGTGCTGTTAGGAAGTGAGCTCCAGGTCTGCTATGAGATTATAGTCAGAGGAAAAATGTTCATGAAACAGCACTATGTCCACCAACACTAAATCTGTCTTTGTAGCCCACTGTTGAAGGCCATGCCATTCATGATGTATGCCCCTAACTCTGATGTCTGCTCATTAAATTTTTAATTTTCCTCAGCTCCCCCCCGCCTGCCCCTAATATTTCCTTTGCTTTGTTTTCATTCTTTTCCTTGACATCTTCATATAAGTACATAAGAACACAAGAAATAGAAGCAGGAGTAGGCCATCTAGCCCTTCGAGCCTGCCCCGCCATTCAATAAGATCATGGCTGATCTGTCGTGGCTCAGTTCCACATTCCCGCCCTCTCCCCATAACCCTTAATCCCCTCTCTTATCAAAAACCCATCAACCCGCTTCTTAAAAATATTTAGCGAGGCAGCCTCCACCACTTCAACGGGCAGAATAAATTCCAGAGATTCACCACCCTTTGAGTGAAGAAGTTCCTCCTCAACTCCGTTCTAAACTGCCCCCCCTTTATCTTGAGGCTGTGCCCTCTAGTCCTACTGTCCTTTCTGAGCGGGAAGAGCCTCTCCACCTCTATCCTATCCATCCCATTCATCATCTTATATGTCTCAATGAGATCTCCCCTCATTCTTCTAAACTCTAACGAGTACAAACCTAGTTTATTCAGCCTCTCCTCATAGCTCAACCCCCTCAACTCCGGTATCAGCCTAATAAACCTCCTCTGCACTCCCTCCAAGGCCAAGATATCCTTGCGTAAGTGCGGCGACCAAAACTGCACACAGTACTCCAGCTGCGGCCTCACCAGTGCCCTGCACAGTTGCAGCAAGACCTCCCTACTTTTATATTCAATCCCCCTCGCTATGAAGGCCAGCATCCCATTCGCCTTCCTGACCACCTGCTGCACCTGCAGGCTGGGTTTTTGCGACTCATGCACAAGGACCCCGAGGTCCCTCTGCACCGTAGCCTGCTGCAGCCTTTCACCATGTAAGTAGTAGTCCTTCCTACCATTATTCCTACCAAAGTGGACAACCTCACACTTGCCAACATTAAATTCCATTTGCCAGTTCCTCGCCCATTCACCCAACCTATCTAGATCCCTCTGCAGACTTTCCACAACCTCCACACAATTTGCCTTTCCACCAATCTTTGTGTCATCAGCAAATTTGGACACCTTAGCAAATTTGGAGGTTCCCTCCTCCAGATCATCTATATAAATGGCAAATAGCTGAGGCCCCAGCACTGATCCCTGGGGCACTCCACTAGTCACCAACCGCCAATCCGAATAGAACCCATTGACACCCAAATAGCACCCATTGACACCCAATAGCACCCACTGACACCCTATATATATTATATATATATATGATTTGGAGGAAAATATAACTAGATTGATTAGCACATGTGCGGACGACACAAAGGTTGGTGGATTTGTGGACAGCAATGAGGACCATCAGAAGATACAGCAGGATATAGATCAGTTGGAGATTTGGGCGGAGAGATGGCAGATGGAGTTTAATCCAGACAAATGTGAGGTAGTACATTTTGGAAGGTCTAATACAGATAGGAAATATATAGTAAATGGCAGAATCCTTAAGAGTATTGACAGGCAAAGGGATCTGGGTGTGCAGGTACACAGGTCACTGAAAGTGGCAATGCAGGTGGAGAAGATAGTCAAGAAGGCATACGGCATGCTTTCCTTAATCAGCTGGGGCATTGAGTTTGAAAGTTGACAAGTCATGTTGCAGCTTTATAGAACCTTAGTTAGGCTGCACTTGGAATATCGTGTTCAATTCTGGTTGCCACACTACCAGAAGGATGTAGAAGCTTTGGAGAGGGTACTGAAAAGATTTACCAGGATGTTGCCAGTATGGAGGGCATTAGCTATGAGGAGAGGTTGGAGAAACTTGGTTTGTTCTCACTGGAGTGACGGAGGTTGAGGGGCAACCTGAAAGAAGTCTATAAGATTATGAGAGGCGTGGACAGAGTGGATAGTCAGAAGCTTTTTCCCAGGGTGGAAGTGTCAATTACTAGGGGGCACAGGTTTAAGGTGCGAAGGGCAAGGTTTAAAGGAGATGTACGAGGCAGATTTTTTACGCAGAGAGTAGTGGGTGCCTGGAACACATTGCCAGGGCAGGTAGTGGAAGCGAATATGGTAGTGACTTTTAAAGGGTATCTTGACAAGTACATGAATAGGATGGAAATAGAGGGATATGGTTCCCAGAAGGATAGGGGGTTTTAGTTCAGTTGGGCAGCAAAGTCGTAGCAGACTTGGAGGGCCGAAAGGCCTGTTCCTGTGTTGTAATTTTCTTTGTTCTTTGTTTTGTTCTTTGTATGGAGAAGGTCATATCTCACCAACTCATTGGATTTTTTGAAGAGGTGACAAAGACAATTGATGAGGGAAGGACTGTGAATGTAATTTATATGGACTTTAGCAAGGCATTTGACAAGGTCCATATGGCAGACTGGTATAAATACTAAAATCACATGGGATTTAGGGTGGGCTGGCTAGATGGATACAGAACGGGCTTGGTTATAGCAGACAGAAAGTAGCATTGGAAGTGTGATTTTCAGAATGGAGATCTGTAGCTAGTAGTGTTCTGCAGGGATCAGTGCTGGGACCTCAGTTGTATGTTATAAATGATCTGGAGGAAAATGCAGCTGGTCTGATTGGTAAGTTTGTGGATGACACAAAGATTGGTGGAGTTGCTGGTAAGAACAACGAACAAAGAAGAAAGAAAATTACAGCGCAGGAACAGTCCTTTGGCCCTCCAAGCACCGATCAAGCTGCCCGACTGAACTAAAATCCCATATCCTTCCAGGGACCATATCCCCCTATTTCCATCCTATTCATGTACTTGTCAAGACGCCCCTTAAAACTCACTATCATATCTGCTTCCACCACCTGCCCTGGCAATGTGTTCCAGGCACCCCACCCGCTGTGTAAAAAACCTGTCTTGTACATCTCCTTTAAACCTTGCTCCTCGCATCTTAAAACTATGCCTCCTAGTAATTGACTCTTCCACCCTGGGAAAAAGCTTCTGATGATCCAGATCATGCCAGGGATTGTCAGAGGATACAACAGGATATAGATAGACCAGAGATTTGGACACAGAAATGGCAGATGGAGTTTAATCCGGACAAATACGAGGTGATGAATTTTGGAGGATCAAATTTAAGTATGAATTGGACTGTAAATGGCAAATCATTCAGAACATTAACATACAGAGGGATTTGGGTGTGCAGGTCCACAGTTTGCTAAAAATGTAACCAAGGTAATTAAGAAGGCATATGGCATGTTTGCCTTCATCAGCTGGGGCAGTGAGTACAAAATTGGAAAACCATATTGCAGCTATATAAAACCTTGGTTCGGCTGCATTTGGAGTATTGTGTGCAGTTCTGGTCACCACACTACCAGAATGACATGGATGTTTTGGAGAGAGTGCAAAGAAGGTTCACCAGGATGTTGCCTGGTTTCGAGGGTTTTGGCCATGAGGAGAGATTGAATAAACTAGAATTGTTTTCACTGGAAAGACAGAGGCTGAGGGGAGACCTGATAGAGGTCTACAAAATTAAGAGAGTCATAGACAGAGTGGATAGTCAGAGGCTTTTCTAGGTGAAATTGTCAATTACAAGGGAGCACAGGTTCAAGGTGAGAGGGGAAAAGTTTGAGAGAGATGTGGAGGGGGAATTTTCCCACGCAGAGAATGGTGGGTGTCTGGAATGTGCTGTCAAATGAAGCAGTGGAAACAGGCACATTAGCAACATTCAAGAGACCTCTGGATGGGTACATGTATGGGGAGGGAACAGAGGGATACATATTGAGAAAGAACAAAAGGCTTTTTCTTTAGTTTATTTAGGACATCATGATCAGCAAAGGCTTGGAGGACCGAAGGGCCTGTCTTTCTTTGCTTTCTTTCTCTTTGTAATATTTCAACATTTGACCATTAACACTTACATCAGCTGACACCTCCTAGCACAGACTTGGCACAATCCCGAATGGCTGACCAATAGGCTTTGCATCAAGGGCCCTCATTGACACTGAAACTCACTATGCAGATTGAAAGAACATAAGAACATAAGAAATAGGAGCAGGAGTAGGCCATACAGCCCTTCGAGCCTGCCCCGCCATTCAATAAGATCATGGCTGATCTGTCGCTGCTCAGTTCCACTTTCCCGCCCTCTCCCCATAACCCTTAATCCCCTCTCCTATCAAAAACCCATCAACCCGCGTCTTAAAAATATTTAGCGAGGCAGTCTCCACCACTTCAACGGGCAGAGAATTCCAGAGATTCACCACCCTTTGAGTGAAGAAGTTCCTCCTCAACTCCGTTCTAAACCGCCCCCCTTTTATCTTGAGGCTGTGCCCCCTAGTCCTATTGTCTTTTTTGAGCGGGAAGAGTCTTTCCACCTCTATCCTATCCATCCCATTCATCATCTTATATGTCTCAATGAGATCTCCTCTCATTCTTCTAAACTCTAACGAGTACAAGCCCAGTTTATTCAGCCTCTCCTCATAGCTCAACCCCCTCAACTCCGGTATCAGCCTAGTAAACCTCCTCTGCACTCCCTCCAAGGCCAAAATATCTTTGCGCAGGTGCGGCGCCCAAAAATGCACACAGTACTCCAGTTGCGGCCTCACCAATGCCCTATACAGCTGCAGCAAGACCTCCCTACTTTTATATTCAATCCCCTTCGTTATGAAGGCCAGCATCCCATTCGCCTTCCTGACCACCTGCTGCACCTGCAAGCTGGGTTTTTGCGACTCATGCACAAGGACCCCGAGGTCCCTCTGCACCGTCACCTGCTGCAGTTTTTCGCCCCGTAAGTAATAGTCCTTCCTACCATTCTTCCTACCAAAGTGGACCACCTCACACTTGCCAACATTAAATTCCATTTGCCATTTCCTGGCCCATTCGCCCAGCCTATCTAGATCCTTCTGCAGACTCTCCACACCCTCCGCACAATTTGCCGTTCCACCAATCTTGGTGTCATCGGCAAATTTCGACACCCTACACTCGGTTCCCTCCTCCAGATCATCTATATAAATGGTAAAAAGCTGAGGCCCCAGCACCGACCCCTGGGGCACTCCACTAGTCACCATCCGCCAATCCGAATAGCACCCGTTGACCCCCACTCTCTGCCTCCTATTTGACAACCAATCCTCTATCCACGCTAACACCCTACCCCCAACTCCATGTCCCTCGACCTTCTGCAATAACCTCTTGTGAGGCACTTTGTCAAACGCCTTCTGAAAATCTAGAAAGACCACATCCACCGGCTCTCCTCTATCCACCGCCCTAGACACATCCTCATAGAACTCCAGTAAATTTGTCAGACACGACTTCCCTTTAATGAAACCGTGCTGCGTCTGCTCTATCAAGCAATTCCCTTCAAGATGCCTCGCAATTTCCTCCTTAATGACAGATTCTAACATTTTACCTACCACAGACGTTAAACTAACCGGCCTATAATTCCCCGCCTTTTGCCTGGCACCCTTCTTAAACAACGGCGTAACATTAGCCGTTTTCCATCATCCGGCACTTCCCCGGAATCCAGCGACGTTTGGAAAATAACCACCAAGGCATCCACTATCACCTCCGCCATTTCTTTCAGAACCCTCGGATGCATTCCATCCGGTCCTGGGGACTTGTCCACAATCAGCCCCTCCAGTCTGTCGAGCACCGCCTTTCTAGTAACAGTAATGTCATTAAGACCCTCCAGTCCTACCACCTTTCCATCGCTAACACCCGGCAAATTATTCACGTCCTCCTCCGTGAAGACAGAAACAAAAAAGTTATTCAATACCTTAGCCATATCCCCATCCCCTACCACTAGGTCCCCTTTCTCATCCTCTAAAGGACCAACATTCACCCTAGCCAGCCTCTTCCTTTTTATATATTTATAAAAACTCTTGCTATCCTTTTTTATATTAAGCGCTAGCCCAGCTTCATAGTTTCTCCTACCCTTCCTTATCAACTTCTTTGTCAATCTTTGTTGACATTTAAACCTCTCCCAATCCTCTTCTCGCCCACTACTCTTAGCTACTCTAAATTCCTCCGCTTTTAGTTTAACACTTTCCTTCACCTCCTTCGTTATCCACGGCTTATTACCTCTCCTCCTACTATCCTCACTCTGGACTTCACCTGTCAGAACTTTCATGACTTCATATCTGCTCAACCAGCAACTTTGAAACAGATCACCAGACACTCATAACTATCTTAAAGAAACCTTTCCTCGCTTGGCCTGCAGGAGTGTAGTGCACGATGCTAAAATTGCAACTCTGCAACCTCAGCATCATCTACAAATGTTGTAAGGAGTTGTGCTTGGCTGATGTCCCCTCCAGAGCCCCCTACCAACTACAGACCAGACAGGGCGGCATGGTAGCACAGTGGTTAGCACTGCTGCTTCACAGCTTCAGGGACCTGGGTTTGATTCCTGGCTCGGGTCACTGTCTGTGTGGAGTTTGCACATTCTCCTCGCGTCTGCGTGGGTTTCCTCCGGGTGCTCCGGTTTCCTCCCACCGTCCAAAGGTGTGCAGATTAGGTTGATTGGCCATGCTAAAATTGCCCCTTAGTGTACTCGGATGCTTAGGTTAGAGGGATTAGTGGTAAAATATGTAGGGATATGGAGTAGGACTTGAGTGGGATTGTGTTCGGTGCAGACTCGATGGGCCGAAGGGCCTCTTTCTGCACTGTAGGGTTCTATGATGATTCTATGAGGTTGCGATGAATACACAGACAGCATGACAATAGAGGTGTTGTCCTCTCATAGAATCCAGGGACTCAAAGATGCCTTACCGGTGGATACTACATGCAGACAACTTAAAAACATTATGATGAGAGGCCAGCCAGAGTCTTCAATGGGGCTTCCCCACAAGCTCCACACATACATCACCATCAGAGATGAACCAACTGTGTAGGATGGACTGATCCTGCATGGCCAGCAATTCATTACCCCTACTCCTCTTTAGAGATACCAACAACTTCACTAGGGGAGATCTTCTAGCATTTTCTGTTTTTGTTTCAGATTCCAGCATCCACAGTATTTTACTTTTATCATCAGGGGCACCAGGGGCACTTGGTTTGAAGCACCAAGATACAGGGACAAGGAATCAATATATTAGCTCTCCATGTGTCGACATGGAGAGGGAAATCTCCAGATGCGCACCATGAAATGCACTCAAACTGCGTCAAGCCAAAGAACTGCTGCGCATAGATAAGGACCCGGCCTTCTCATTGTCATTTGAGTAGAATGGTAAGAACATAAGAACATAAGAACATAAGAAATAGGAGCAGGAGTAGGCCATCTAGCCCTTCGAGCCTGCCCCGCCATTCAATAAGATCATGGCTGATCTGTCGTGGCTCAGTTCCACTTTCCCGCCCTCTCCCCATAACCCTTAATCCCCTCTCTTATCAAGAACCCATCAACCTGCTTCTTAAAAATATTTAGCGAGGCAGCCTCCACCACTTCAACGGGCAGAGAATTCCAGAGATTCACCACCCTTTGAGTGAAGAAGTTCCTCCTCAACTCCGTTCTAAACCGCCTCCCCTTTATCTTGAGGCTGTGCCCCCTAGTCCTACTGTCTTTTTTGAGCGGGAAGAGTCTCTCCACCTCTATCCTATCCATCCCATTCATCATCTTATACGTCTCAATGAGATCTCCCCTCATTCTTCTAAACTCTAACGAGTACAAGCCTAGTTTATTCAGCCTCTCCTCATAGCTCAATCCCCTCAACTCCGGTATCAGCCTAGTAAACCTCCTTTGCACTCCCTCCAGGGCCAAAATATCCTTGCGTAAGTACGGCGCCCAAAACTGCACACAGTACTCCAGCTGCGGCCTCACCAATGCCCTATACAGCTGCAGCAAGACCTCCCTACTTTTATATTCAATCCCCCTCGCTATGAAGGCCAGCATCCCATTCGCCTTCCTGACCACCTGCTGCACCTGCAAGCTGGGTTTTTGCGACTCATGCACAAGGACCCCGAGGTCCCTCTGCACCGTCGCCTGCTGCAGTTTTTCGCCACGTAAGTAATAGTCCTTCCTACCATTCTTCCTACCAAAGTGGACCACCTCACACTTGCCAACATTAAATTCCATTTGCCATTTCCTGGCCCATTCGCCCAGCCTATCTAGATCCTTCTGCAGACTCTCCACACCCTCCGCACAATTTGCCTTTCCCCCAATCTTGGTGTCATCAGCAAATTTCGACACCCTGCACTCGGTTCCCTCCTCCAGATCATCTATATAAATGGTAAATAGCTGAGGCCCCAGCACCGACCCCTGGGGCACCCCACTAGTCACCAACCGCCAATCCGAATAGCACCCATTGACCCCCACTCTCTGCCTCCTATTTGACAACCAATCCTCTATCCACGCTAACACCCTACCCCCAACTCCATGTCCCCTGACCTTCTGCAATAACCTCTTGTGAGGTACCTTGTCAAACGCCTTCTGAAAATCCAGAAAGACCACATCCACCGGCTCTCCTCTATCCACTGCCCTAGACACATCCTCATAGAACTCCAGTAAATTTGTCAGACACGACTTCCCTTTAATGAAACCGTGTTGCGTCTGCCCTATCAAGCAATTCCCTTCAAGATGCCTCGCAATTTCCTCCTTAATGACGGCAACATTTAATCTGAGTCAATTTGTATTCTGGGTATTTTGAACTCAACTACCTGCCAGACATGACAAGTAACACAGTCATCATCAATGTAAAGAGGAACTTTGCCTCACACGGCATTCCTCAGAGATTCATGACAGACGATGCTCACCAATTCATCTCCACTGAATTGTGAAACTGTGCACACACTTGGGGCTTCGAGTATATCACGGGCAGCCCCCTATACCCACAGACCAATGGCCTGGTGGAATGAGTGTTTTTTTCAGCTAAGTATGTTGCCCGGGATCACATAATTATGCTGCAATCTCAACCTGCAAAATCTACCATGACAAGGCCTGCCCTTGACAGCACAATAACTCCTTTCCAGGTGCACCAGGACCACAACTCTTACAGCCAATGCTCTGCTGCAGGCTAAACCTGAAACCAATATGAACGATACCCTCATGCGGTGCAGATTGAGAAGCAAAGCGCACTGTGATTGAAATGCCCACAGACTCAGCCTTCTAACAGCTGGTCAAACGGCCAGGATCCATATCACACGCAACCATAATAAATTGGTGATGATCTATAGCTATGCCCAACCAAACAGTTATGTGGTAGCCTCAGACTGCCCTCACCTCCTACAGGTATCGGAACCAACACCAACTGATGCCACAGAACTCCAGTTTTCTGGCCTACAACACACACCCCATATACCACGGAAGATGCAGACTCTACCAGAAGCCCCCCATGCAGTGAGCCCTGCTGAGCACACTGACACAGGTCACCCATACAAATGAAATTAGCCTGAGAACAACCAACTGGCATAATAACACATGATGTGGAGATGCCGGCGTTGGACTGGGGTAAACACAGTAAGAAGTCTCACAACATCAGGTTTAAGTCCAAGCACTTTATTTGATAGTAATCCCACAAACTTTTGGAAACGGTGTTCCTTCGTCAGGTGCGTGGAAAGTTCTCTTCCACACCTTCCACACACCTGATGAAGGAGCACCATTTCTGAAAGCTTGTGGGATTACTATCAAATAAATTGGTTGGACTTTAACCTGATGTTGTGAGACTTCTTACTGTAATAACACACTCAGAGCATGTGATCTAACCGAACAAAAGGTCTGAGGTTTATGTCACTGTCTGGTCTGTAACTGGCCTTCAAATCTCATCTTTACACAACGAAAACAATGGGTAATGTGTCAACTCAATCCATATCTCACCATATGTTTGTCTGATTAATCTGTATATGATATAAGGGTTCATGCACAGTTACTGGTTGTACACACTGTTACATCTCAAGACACCCCCAGTTGTCCCAATTTAAATGGGGAAATGAGTGGTTACATGATGACATAATTACAAAAAGAATCATGTGATGGGAGCTCTCCCTGGATGGCAAGAAGTGCACAAGCATGGAAAGTAATGTGTGCTACAAATCCTTGTTTTGTTGGCGAACCCAGCACTTCAATATTTGATTTGATTTATTGTCACATATGTTAGTACACAATGAAAAATGTTGTTTCTTGCATGTGATACAGACAAAGCATACCATTCATAGAGAAGGAAATGAGAGATTGCAGAATGTCGTGTTAGCTCGGGTGTAGAGAAAGATCAACTTAATGCGAGGTAGGTCCATTCAAAAGTTAATTGGCTGCAGGGAAGAAGCTGCTCTTGAATCAGTTGGTAAGTGACCTCAGGCTTTTGTATCTTTTTCCTGACAGAAGAAGGTGGAAGAGAGTATGCATGGGGTCCTTGATTATGCTGGCTGCTCTTACGAGGCAGGGGGAAGTTTTGATAGAGTCAATGGATGGGAAGCTGGTTTGCATGATGCATCCTGCTTCACTCAAGGCCCTTTCTACCTTCCTTCATCTGACATAGTTTCTTGCAGTCTTGGACAGAGTAGGAGCCATACCAAACTCTGGGACACCGGTGTTGAAGATGATCGTGGAGGAGGTGTTGTTGTATATTCTTACTGACACTGACTGTGATTTGTGAGTTAGGAAGTCCAGGATCCAATCGCAGAGATAGGAGCTGAGCACTAGACCATGGAGCTTGGAGTTGAGTCTTGTCAGAAAAATGGTTGAAGGCTGAGCTGTAGTCGATAAATAGGAGTCTGACGTAAGTGTCTTGGTTATTCAGATCTTCCAGGGAGATGGCATCTGCTGTGGACCTGTTGCGGCAATAGTGATCCAGGCAATCCTGGAGGCCAGAACTGACTCATGCCATGACTAACTTTTTGAAGCATTTCACAATGATGGATGTCAGAACCACCGGGTGATAGTCATTAAGGCATGCTGCTTGGTTTTTCTTTGGTACAAAGATGATGGTTGTTTTCTTGAAGCAGACTGGTGTAAAGACCTCAAATTGGTGTAAAGAGAGGTTAAAGATCCTGCAAATACTCTCACCAGCTGGTCTGTGCAGAACCTGAGTGCTCATCTGGGTACCTTGTCTAGGCCAGTCACTTTCCGTGGGTTGACTTTTGAGAAGGCTGATCTTGTATCTGCAATGGTGAGCTTGCATAATAGTTTGGATGAGGCTTCTGGGACAGAAGGTGTGCTCTCGCTGACCTCTTGCTCAAACCAGGCATAGATAAGCTGCAGAGCTGGGCTGAGAGGTGGCAAATGGAGTTTAATACGGAAAAGTGTGAGGTGATTCACTTTGGTAAGAGTAACAGGAGTACAGAATATAGGGCTAATGGAAGGACTCTTAGTAGTGTCAACAAGCAGAGAGATCTCGGGGTACATGTGCATAGATCCCTGAAAGTTGGCACCCAGGCTGATAAGGTTGTTAAGAAGGCATACGGTGTGTTAGCTTTTATTGGTAGAGCGATTGAATTTCGGATCCGTGAGGTCATGTTGCAACTGTACAAAACTCTGGTGCGACCGCACTTGGAGTATTGCGTATAGTTCTGGTCGCTGCATTATGAGAAGGATGTGGAGGCATTGGAAAAGGCACAGAGGAGGTTTACCAGGATGTTGCCTGGTATGGTGGGGAGGTCTTATGAGGAAAGGCTGAGGGACTTGAGGTTGTTTTCGTTAGAAAGAAGAAGGCTGAGAGTTGACCTAATTGAGGCATACAAGATAATCAGAAGATTAGAAAGGGTGGATAGTGAGAGCCTTTTTCCTCGGATGGTGACGACTAATACAAGGGGACATAGCTTTAAATTAAGGGGTGGTAATTACAGGATGGATGTCAGAGGTAGGTTCTTTACTCAGAGGGTAGTAAAGGTGTGGAATGCCCTGCCCGCAGCAGTTGTGGACTCGCCAACTTTAAGGGCGCTCAAATGGTCAGTGGATAGGCATATGGATAACATTGGAATAGTTTAGATTAGAGGATCATTAGATTGGTTCCACGGGTCGTCGCAACATTGAGGGCCGAAGGGCCTGTACGGCGCTGTAATGTTCTATGTTCTATGTTCTAATGTGTTGATCTCACTGTGAGGAGTGTACTGGTGCCGGTGATTCTACCTGCCTTCATCTTAACATAGAAACTAGAAGCAGAGGTAGGCATTCGACCCTTTTAGCCTGCTCCGTCATTCATTTTGATCATGGCTGATCATTGAATTCAATATACTGATCCCACCTTCCTCCCATATCCTTTGATCCCTTTTGCCCCAACAGCTAAATCTAGTTTCTTCTTGAAAGCGGAAACGTTTTGGCCTCAACTACATTCTGTGGTCATGAATTCCACGCATTCACACTCTCACCCTCTGGATGAAGAAATTTCTCCTCACCTCAATTCTAAAAGATTATCCCCTATCCTCAAACTATGACCCCTAGTTCTGGACTCCCCTACCATCGGGAACATTCTTTCTGAATCTACCCATTCTAACCCTGTTAGAATTTTAGAAGTTTCTACAAGATCCCGTCTCACTCTTCTAAATTTCAGTTAATATAATCCTAGCCAACTTAATCTCTTCTCATATGACAGACCTGCCATCCCAGGAATCTGGCTGGTAAACCTTTGCTGTATTCCCTTTATGGCAAGGACATCCTTCCTCAGATAAAGACACCAAAACAGCTCATAATACTCCAGGAGTAGCCTCACCAACACCCTGTACGATTGTAGCAAAATATCCCTATTCCTGAACTCAAATCCTTTCGTTATGAAGGTCAACATACCATTTGCCTTCTTTACTGCCTGTTGAACTTGCAGGTTTACTTTCAGTGATTGATGCATGAGGACTCCAAGGTCTTGCTGAGTATCTACCCCTCTCAATTTACACCCATTCAAATAATAATCTGGCTTTCTGTTGTTGCTACCAAAGTGGATAACCTCATATTTATCCACATTATACTTCATCTGCCATGCAGATGCTCACACACTTAGCCTGTCCAAATCATGCTGAAGCATCTCTGCATCCTCCTCACAGCTCATCCTCCCACCCAACTTTGTATCATCTGAAAATTTGGAGAAAATATATTCAGTTGTCTCTTCCAAATCATTAATATATAATGTGAACAGTTGGGGTCCCAGCACAGATCCCTGCGGAACCCCACTAGTCACTGACTGCTAATCAGAAAAAGACCTATTTATGCCAATTTTTTGTTTTCTATCTGCTAACCAGCTTTTTATCCATCTCAGGGAATAAAGTGGGTGAACTTGCAGCATGGGTTGGTGCCTGGGACTTTGATGTTGTTGCCATTTCAGAGACATGGTTAGAGCAGGGACAGGAATAGTTAATGCAAGTGTTTCAGTAAGATCAGGGAAGGTGGTAAAAAAGTCTTGCTTAGGATGAAAGGACAGAAAGGATGGATAGGGTAGAGGCAGAGAGATTCTTCCCGCTCAGAAAGGACAGCAGGACTAGAGGGCACAGCCTCAAGATAAGGGGGGGGGCAGTTTAGAACGGAGTTGAGGAGGAACTTCTTCACTTAAAGGGTGGTAAATCTCTAGAATTCTCTGCCCATTGAAGTGGTGGAGGCTACCTCGCTAAATATATTTGAGACACGGGTAATTAGGTTTTTGATAGACAAGGGAATTAAGGGTTATGGGGAGAAAGCTGGAAAGTGGAACTGAGCCACTTCAGATCAGCCATGATCTTATTGAATGGCGGGGCAGGCTCGAAGGGCTAGATAGCCTACTCCTGCTCCTACTTCTTATGTTCTTATGTTCTTATTTGATGAGGACTCATTTATTGAGGTAGTGTAGGCTGAGGTTAGAAACAGGAAAGGAGAGGTAACCCTGTTGGGAGTTTTCTATAGGCCTCCGAAAAGGTCCAGAGATGTAGAGGAAAGGATTGCAAAGATGATTCTGGACAGGAGCGAAAGTAACAGGGTAGTTGTTATGGGGGCTTTAACTTTACAAATATTGACTGGAAAACCTATAGCTTGAGTCCTTTGGATGGGTCAGTTTTTGTCCAATGTGTGCAGGAAGGTTTCCTGACACAGTATGTAGATAGGCCAACAAGAGAGGAGGCCACATTGGATTTGGTACTGGGTAATGAACCAGACCAGGTGTTAGATTTGGAGGTAGGTGAACACTTTGGTGATCGTGACCACAATTTGGTTACGGTTACATTAATGATGGAAAGGGATAGGTATATACCGCAGGGCATGAATTATAGCTTGGGGAAAAAAAATTATGATGCGATTAGACAAGACTTAGGATGCATAGGATGTTGAAGGAAACTGCAGGGGATGGGCACAATTGAAATGTGGGGTTTGTTCAAGGAACAGCTACTGTGTGTCCTTGATAAGTATGTACCTGCCAGGCAGGGAGGAAGTGGTCAAGCGGGGGGATCGTGGTTTACTAAAGAAGTTGAATCTCTTGTGAAGAGGAGGAAGGAGACTTATGTCAAGATGAGACATGAAGGCTCAGTTAGGGCACTTAAGAGTTACAGTTAGCCAGGAAGAATCTAAAAAGAGAGTTAAGAAGAGCCAGGAGGGGACATGAGAAGTCTTTGGCAGGTAGGATCAAGGAAAGCCCTAAAGCTTTCTATGGGTATGTCAGGAATAAAAGAATGACTAGGGTAAGTTTAGAACCTGAAAAGGGCAGTAGTAAGAAGTTGTGCGTGGAGCCCGAAGAGATAGGAGATGTGTTAAATGGATATTTTTCGTCAGTATTCACACAGGAAAAAGACAATGTTGTCAGGGGAATACTGAGATACAGGCTATTAGACTAGATGGGATTGCGGTTCATAAGGAGGAGGCGTTAGCAATTCTGGAAAGTATGAAAATAGATAAGTCCTGTGGGCTGGATGGGATTTACCTTAGGATTCTTTGGGAGGCTAAGAAGGAGATTGCAGAGCCTTTGGCTTTGATCTTTAGGTCGTTATTGTTTACAGGAATAGTGTCACATGACTAGCGGATAGCAAATGTTGTCCCCTTGTTCAAGAAGGGGAGTAGAGACGACACTGGTAATTATAGACCAGTGAGCCTTACTTCTGTTGTGGGCAAAGTTTTGGAAAGGATTACAAGAGATAAGATTTATAATCATCTAGAAAGGAATAATTTGATTAGGGATAGTCAACATGGTTTTGTGAAGGGTAGGTCATGCCTCACAAACCTTATTGAGTTCTTAGAGAAGGTGACCAAAGAGGCACATGAGGGTAAAGCAGTTGATATGGTGTACATGGATTTCAGTAAAGCTTTTGATAAGCTTCCCTACGGTAACAATTGCAGAAGGTACAGAGGCAAGGGACTGAGGGTGATTTTGGATCAGAAATTGGCTAGCTGTAAGAAGACAGAGGGTAGTGGTTGATGGGAAATGTTCATCCTGGAGTTCAGTTACTGGTGGTATACCGCAAAGATCTGTTTTGGGGCCACTGCTGTTTGTCATTTTTATAAATGACCTGGATGAGGGCAGAGAAGGATGAGTTAGTAAATTTGCAGATGACACTAAAGTCAGTGGAGTTGTGGACAGTGTGGAAGGATGTTGCAGGTTACAGAGAGACATAGATAAGCTGCAGAGCTGGGCTGAGAGGTGGCAAATGGAGGTTAATGTGGAAAAGTGTGAAGTAATTCACTTTGGAAGGAGTAACAGGAGTACTGAGCTAATGGTAAGATTCTTGGTAGTGCGGATGAGCAGAGAGATCTCAGTGTCCATGTGCATAGATCCCTGAAAGTTGGCATCCAGATTGATAAGGTTGTTAAGAAGGTGTACAGTGTGTTAGCTTTTATTGATAGAGGGATTGAATTTGGAGCCACGAGGTCATGTTGCAGCTATACAAAACTCTGTGCGGCTGCACTTGGAGTATTGCGTACAGTTCTGATCACCACATTATAGGAAGGATGTGGAAGCATTGGAAAGGGTGCAGAGAGATTTACCAGAATGTTGCTTGGTATGGTGGGAAGATCTTACTAGGAAAGGCTGAGGAACTTGAGGCTGTTTTCATTAGAGAGAAGGAGGTTAAGAGGTGACTTAATAGAGGCATATAAAATGATCAGAGGATTAGATACGGTGGACAGTGAGTGCCTCTTTCCTCGGATGGAGATGGCTAGCACGAGGGGACATAGCTTTAAGTTGAGGGGTGATAGATATGGGACAGATGACAGAGGTAGGTTCTTTACTCAGAGTAGTAAGGGTGTGGAATGCCCTGCCTGCAGCAGTTGTGGACTCGCCAACATTAAGGACATTTAAATGGTCATTGGATAAACATACGGATGATATTGGAATAGTGTAGGTTAGATGGGCTTCAGAATGGTTTCACAGGCTGGCACAACATCGAGGGCCAAAGGGCCTGTACTGCGCTATAATGCTCTATGTTCAAGACATTGCCTGCAATCCCATGTGTTTTAACTTTACATAGTACTCTGTTATCTGAAACCTTGTCAAAAGCCTTCTGAAAGTCTAAATAAACCACGTCCACTGGTTCTCCTCAGTCAACTCTTACTTGTTACATCTTCAAAAGCCATCTTGTAGCCTGTTATGTCTTGCAGACCTTGCCATAGTCGGTGGGAGTCTGTGTGGCTAGCCTGGGACACTAGCTTGGTCTGGTACTGTTTTTTGTCTACTTTGATGGATTTCCGTAGATCGTTTCTGTATTTCTTGTATAGATCAGGGCCGCCTGACTTGAACACCTCAGATCTGGACTTCAGCAGTGAGTGGATATCCCTGTTCGCCCATGGTTTCTGGTTGGAAAACACACGGATTTGCTTCTTTGGCATACAGTCTTCCACACACTTACTAATGAAGCCAGTTCCAGTAGTGGTGTACTCATTCAGGTTGGCCACTGAGTTCTTAAATATTGACCAGCTCACTGACTCAAAGCAGTCGTATAGGAGATCATCCAGTTCCTCAGACAAATACTATATGACTTCCTTTATCGGATTCTCCCATTACAGTTTCTGTTCACATTCCAAGTACTGCATTCCAAAGTGAATGCCTACCAGTGCACCCATGAATGGGAGCAGCTGGTTTAAGTCCCTCAGACCTATATGAAAACCAAATACTTGTTGATGGTCTCTATAAGCAGTTCTAGAAGGGCTTGGAGGGATGGGGTAGAATCCTTCCTGCCATGATATGTTCAGCTGTACGAGACCATTGTGAGGAACTTTGAGCTCTAAAATGGCAACACTAGCTTCAGATAATATGCCTGCCTTGCATACAATCAGCTAATATTTAGCGTACCCATGCTAATAGCTGTGCCAATATGCCAGATGGCACAGTTTGCCTGACAATGGTGTCGTGTGCAATTGACACCCAAAATGAGTTCATATTCTCATGCAAATAAACCATTCTGTGCTGAAAATGTGTTTTCTCCTGCCAGAGAACAGTGATTTGTGTTCTTTAATAATAGGAAAAGTACATGCAGCACTATTTATAGCTTCTTTGAGCATTTTATGTAAATAAGGTACAGGAAATGCACATTTTGTTATGGCAGATGAGCAATTTACTCTTCCAGTGTAAATTAACAGTGACATTCACGATGAGTTCAATAGATTTGTATATGTATGAACATATTTTCTTACCTCTTGGATAAATTTGAGTTTCTGAACACTTGACCTCAGCTCCACTGCACACACTACATTTAGCAAACAAAAGAATAACAATATAATTCGTCCACATGTTATTGCTTATCAAATTAAACAAATGCATTTTGAATGGTCATCAGAACTTCAGCGCTTAAATCTTCCTTGAGTGGCTAAGAAGAAATAGCCAAACAACTTCATGTCCCACAAATTTGATTGAGTTTTTTGAATGGGTAATGAAGAAGGTAGATGAGGACAGTGAAGTCGCCATTGTCTACATGGACTTTAGCTAGACCTTTGATAAGGTACCACATAGTGGATTGTTGCATGAGATTAAATCTCACGGAATCCAGGGTGAGGTAGCCAATTGGATACAAAATTAGCTTGATGACAGAAGACAGAGGGTGGTTGTAGAGGGTTTTTTTTAAAGTGGAGACCTGTGATCAGCAGTGTGCCTCAGGAATCAATGCTGGGCCCACTGTTATTTGTCATTTATACTAATGATTTGGATGAAAATTTAGTAGGCATGGTTAGTAAGTTTGCAGATGACATCAAGATTGGTGGCATAGTGGACAGTGAAGAAGGTTAACTCAGATTGCAACAGGATCTTGATCAATTGGGCCAGTGGACTGATGAATGGCAGACGGAGTTTAATTTAGACAAATGCGAGGTGATGCATTTTGATAGATTGAACCTGGGCAGGATTTACTCAGTTAATGGTGCGGCACTGGAGAGAGTAATAGAATAAGGAGATCTAGGGGTAGAGGTTCATAGCTCATTGAAAATGGAGTCATAGGTGGACAGAGTGGTGAAGAAGGCATTCAGCATACTTGGTTTCATTGGTCAGAACATTGAATACAGGAGTTGGGATGTCTTGTTGAAGTTGTACAAGACATTGATAAGGCCACACTTGGAATATGTGAACAATTCTGGTCACCCTATTGTAGAAAGAATATTAATAAACCAGAAAAAGTGCAGAAAAGACTTACTAGAATGCTACCGGGACTTGATGGTTTGAGTTATAAGGAGAGGCTCAACAGACTTGGATTTTTTTCCCTGAAGCATAGGAGGCTTAGGGATGATCTTGTAGAGATCTATAAAATAATGAGGGGCATAGGTAAGGGAGATAGTAAATATCTTTTCTCAAAGGTAGGAAGATAGAGGGCATAGGTTTAGGATGAAAGATACAAAAGGGTCCAGAGGGATAATTCTTTGACACAGAGGATGGTAAGTATTTGGAACAAGCTGCTAGAGGTAGTAGCACAGGCGGGTTGAATTTTGTCTTTTAAAAAGCGTTTAGAAAGTTACATGGAGAAGATGGGTATAGAGGGATATGGGCCAAATGTGGGCAATTGAGTCCTTGCCCTTGGCCTCGTGCAGGAATCTCAAGGAGTCGGTTTGCAGGTACAGCAGGTAATTAAGAAGGCAAATGGAATTTTGTCCTTCATTGCTAGAGGGATGGAGTTTAAAAACAGCGAGGTTATGTTGCAGCTGTATAAGGTGCTGGTGAGGCCACACCTGGAGAACTGTGCGCAGTTTTAGTCTCCTTATTTGAGAAAGGATATACTGGCGCTGGAGGGGATTCAGAGGAGATTCACTAGGTTGATTCTGGAGTTGAGAGGGTTGGCTTATGAGGAGAGACTGAGTAAACTGGGGCTATACTCTTTGGAATTCAGGAGAATGAGGGGAGATCTGATAGAAACATATAAAATTATGAAGGGAATAGATAAGATAGAAGCAGAGAAGTTGTTTCCACTCGTGGGTGAAACTACAACTAGGGAGCATAGCCTCAAAATAAGGGAAAGCAGATTTAGGACTGAGTTGAGGAGGAACTTCTTCACACAAAGGGTTGTGAATCTGTGGAATTCCCCGCCCAGTGAAGCAGTTGAGGCTACCTCATAGAACACAGCACAAACAGGCCCTTCGGCCCACTAGTTGCGCCGATCACTTCTATTCCTACTAAGCCATAGACCTATCTATAACCCCCAATCCTATTAGATCCCATATACTCATCCAGAAGTCTTTTAAAAGACCCCAGCGAGTTCGCCTCCACCACCACCGACGGCAGCCGATTCCACTCGCTCACCACCCTCTGAGTGAAAAACTTACCCCTAACATCCCCTCTGTACTTGCTTCCCCGTACCTTAAATCTGTGTCCTCTCGTAGCGACCATTTCAGCCCTGGGAAATAGCCTCTGAGAATCCACCCTATCTATTCCTCATCCACCCTATCTATTTTTAAGGCAAGGATAGATAAATTTTTGAACTGTAAAGGAATTAAGTGTTATGGTGAGCGGGTGGGTAAGTGGAACTGAGTCCACAAAAAGATCAGCCATGATCTTATTGAATGGCGGAGCAGGCTCGAGGGGCCAGATGGCCTACTCCTGCTCCAAGTTCTTCTGTTCTTATGCTCTTAATTGGGATTAGTTTAATGATAAAAACTGGGTGGCATGGACAAGTTGGGTGAAAGAATCTATTTCCATGCTGTAAACCTCAATGACTCTATGATTCTATAACTTCAATCTGTCTTTAATCTGCATCACCAACTCCAACTTCTTAAACATATGGAAGAGACAATGGTGTCGTGGTAATGGTAATAGTACTGGGGTGGTAATCCACAGACCCAGGCTAATGCTGGAAGAACTTTGCTTCATATTCCATCATGTCAGCTGGTAGAATTTGAATTCAATTAATTAATAAATCTGGTATTGAATGCTAGAGTCAGAAGAGACAATGATTGTCATTAAAAACCCACTTGGTTAATGAATGTCTTTCGGGGAAGAAAATCTGCCATCCTACATTGCCTGGCCTCCATGTGCCTTCAGATCCAGAGCAATGTGGTTGACTCTGAAAGGATGTTAACCACACTCAATTGTACCAAATAAGACTATAGAAAAGTCAAACCAAATGGATTGTAGCAGTACAAGAAGGCAGGTCTCTACCACCTTCTCAATTAAAAGCAGGAATGGATAACCATTGCTGGCTTTGATAGTAACACCTACATTTCATGAAAGAATATTAAAAAAAAACCTGGGAGGCCATCATTGGCCAGAAACTGAACTCAACTAGTCATATCTACACAGTGGCACTGAGATTAGGTGAGAACTGGGTATTCTGTAATGAAAGATTTAGCGGCTATCAAATAGTAACAAGACTTCTTAGAATCATAAAATAACCCTGTCATAGAAACACAGAAACTAGGAGCAGGAGTAGGACATTCAGCCTTCAAGCCTGCTCTACCATTCATCTGGATCATGGTTAATCATCGAGTTCAATATCCTGATACCCCTACCTCCATATCCCTTGATCCCTTTAGCCCCAAGAGCGAAATCTAATTTCTTCTTGAAAGCAGATAATGTTTTGGCCTCAACTACTTTCTGTGGTAGTGAATTCCACACATTCACCACCCTGTGTGTGAAGAAATTTGTCCTCACCTCAGTTCTAAAAGGTTTGTCCCTTAGCCTCAAACTACGACCCCTAGTTCTGGACTCCCCCATCATTGGGAACATTCTTTCTGAATCTACTCTATGTAACTCTGTTAGAATTTTATCAGTTTCTATGAGATCCCCTCTTACTGTCCTAAACTCCAGTGAATATCATCCTAACTGACAATCTTTCCTGATATGACAGACCTGCCATCTCAGGAATCAGCCTGGTAAACCTTCACTGTCTTCCCAATATAGCAAGGATATCTTTCCTCAGATAAGGACACCAAAACTGCACACAATGTTCCAGGTGTGGCCTCACCAGTGTCATATACAATTGCAGCAAAACATCTCTATCTCTGTACTGAAATCCTCTCACTATGAAGGCCAGCATTCCTTTTGCCTTCTTTACTGCCTACGCGCTTACTGTCAATTCTACTTTCCAGGAAATTCTCCAATTTCCTTTTGAAATTCACAATTGTAACTGCTTCCATCATATTCTCAGATCCAGATCCTAGCCGTTCATTGTGTAACAAGGATTTTCCTCATGCCGTTTCCAGTTCTTTTGCCAATCACTTTGAATTGGTGCTCTTTCATTCTTGACCCTTCTTCTAACAGGAAGTTTCCCTCTATCAGCTCTTAACAGAACTCTTATGAGTTTGAACATGTTTAACAATCTTTTAACCTGTTCTTGTCTGTCACTACACCCCCAACTTTGCCAATCTGCCCTCATACCTAAAGTTTCTCATCCTCAGAATCATTCCAATCAATCTTTATGGCATCCTTAAAATACAGATGGAACTTGAGAAGGTAAAATCCAATACAAGTGTCTTGTGCTTAAACAAAGGATGAGGGAGGCGTTGGCTAAAGTAGACTGGGAGCAAAAACTTTATGATGGAACAATTGAGGAATAGTGGAGGACTTTCAAAGTGATCTTTCATAGTGTTCAGCAAAAGTATATGCCAGTGAAAAGGAAGGACTATAGAGAAAGAGATAATCAGCCATGGATATCTAAGGGAATAAAAGAGGGTATCAAATTGAAAGAAAATGCACACAAAGTGGCAAAGATTAGTGGGAACCTAGAGGATTGGTAAACCTTTAAAGATCAGCAGAAAGCCATGAAAAAAACTATAAAGAAAAGTAAAATGGATTATGAGAGTAAACTAACTCAGAATAAAAAACAGATAGCAAAAGTTTCTCCAAATATATAAAACAAACTAGAGTGGCAAAAGTAAACATTGGTTCTTTAGAGGATGAGAAGGGGGGATGTAATAACTGGAAATGAGAAAACGGCTGAGGCATTGAACCGGTATTTTGTGCTGATCTTAAGAACATAAGAAATAGGAGCAGGAGTAGGCCATCCAGCCCTTCGAGCCTGCCCCGCCATTCAATAAGATCATGGCTGATCTGTCGTGGCTCAGTTCCACATTCCCGCCCTCTCCCCATAAACCTTAATCCCTTCACTTATCAAAAACCCATCAACCCACGTCTTAAAAATATTTAGCGAGGCAGCCTCCACCACTTCAACGGGCAGAGAATTCCAGAGATTCACCACCCTTTGAGTGAAGAAGTACCTCCTCAACTCCATTCTAAACCGGCCCCCCTTTATCTTGAGGCTGTGCCCTCTAGTCCTACTGTCCTTTCTGAGCGGGAAGAGTCTCTCCACCTCTATCCTATCCATCCCATTCATCATCTTATATGTCTCAATGAGATCTCCCCTCATTCTTCTAAACTCTAACAAGTACAAGCCTAGTTTATTCAGCCGCTCCTCATAGCTCAACCCCCTCAACTCCAGTATCAGCCTAGTAAACCTCTTCTGCACTCCCTCCAAGACCAAAATATCCTTGCGTAAGTGCGGTGACCAAAACTGCACACAGTACTCCAGCTGCGGCCTCATCAATGCCCTATACAGCTGCAGCAAGACCTCCCTACTTTTATATTCAATCCCCCTCGCTATGAAGGCCAGCATCCCATTAGTCTTCCTGATCACCTGCTGCACCTGCAGGCTGGGTTTTTGCGACTCATGCACAAGGACCCCGAGGTCCCTCTGCACCGTCGCCTGCTGCAGTTTTTCGCCACGTAAGTAATAGTCCGTCCTACCATTATTCCTACCAAAGTGGACCACCTCGCACTTGCCAACATTAAATTCCATTTGCCAGTTCCTGGCCCATTCGCCCAGCCTATCTAGATCCTTCGGCAGACTCTCCACACCCTCCACGCAATTTGCCGTTCCACCAATCTTGGTGTCATCAGCAAATTTCGACACCCTACACTCGGTTCCCTCCTCCAGATCATCTATATAAATGGTAAATAGCTGAGGCCCCAGCACCGACCCCTGGGGCACTCCACTAGTCACCAACCGCCAATCCAAATAGCACCCATTAACCCCCACTCTCTGCCTCCTATTTGACCACCAATCTGCTATCCACGCTAACACCCTACCCCCAACTCCATGCCCCCTTACCTTCTGCAATAACCTCTTGTGAGGTACCTTGTCAAACGCCTTCTTCACAGTGGGAAACACAAATAACATGCCAAAAATTGGTGACAGGAAGGCTATGGCAGGTTAGAGCCTAGAAACTATCATTATCACAAAACTGTTGGGCAAGTTAATGGGTTTAAAGGTAGACAAGTCTCCTGGTCCTGATGGAATACATCCCAGGGTAATAAAAGAGATGGCAGGAGAAATAGCAAATACACTGGTGGTAATTTACCAAAATTCGCTGGACTCTGGGGTGGTTCCCGCAGATTGGAAAACAGCAAATGTGACGCTACTGTTCAAAAAAGGAGGTAGACAATAAGAGTAACTTAGCTTAACTTCTATAGTAGGGAAAATGCTTGGATCTATCATCAAGAAAGAAATAGCGAGACATCTGGATATAAATTGTCCCATTGGTAATACGCAGTATGGGTTCATGAAGGGAGAATCATGTTTGACTAATTTGGTGGAATTCTTTGAGAACATTCATGTGCAGTGGGCAGTGAGGAACCTGTGGATGTGGTGTACCTGGATTTCCAGAAGGCATTTGACAAGGTGCCGCACCAAAGACTGCTACATAAGATAAAGGAGTATGGTGTTACGGGTAATGCAATACCATGGAGAGAGTATTGGTTAACTAACAAAAAGAAAAAAGAGTGAGGGTAAATGGGTGTTTTTCTGGTTGGCAATCAGTGACTAGTGGTGTGCCTCAGGGATCAGTGTTGGGACTGCAATTGTTTACAATTTACACTGATGATTTGGAGTTGGGGGCTAAGTGTAGTGTGTCAAAATTCACAGATGACACTAAGATGGGTGGTAGAGCAAAGTGTACAGAGGAAGCTGAAAGTCTGAAAAGGCATATAGATAGTCTAAGTGAGTGGCGAGGGTCTGGGAGATGGAGTACAATGTTGGTAAATATGAGTGCATCCATTTTGGTTGGAATAATAGCAAAATGGACTATTATCTCAATGATAAAAAATTGCAGCATGCGCCTGTACAGAGGGACCTGAGTGTTCTTGTGCAGGAATCTCAAGCAGTTGGTTTGCAGGTGCAGGAGGTAATTAAGATGGCAAATGGAATTTTGTCCTTTATTGTGAGAGGGATGCAGCTTAAAAACAGCGTATTGCAGCTGTATAAGGTGCTAGTGAGGCACACCTGGAGTACTGTGTACATTTTGGTCTCCTTACTTGAGAAAGGATATACTGGCACTGGAGTGGGTGCAGAGGAGATTCACTAGGTTGATTCCGGAGTTGAGAGGGTTGGCTTATGAGGAGAGACTGAGTAGACTGGGGCTATACTCATTGGAATTCAGATGAATGAGAGGAGATCTTATAGAAACATATAAAATTATGAAGGGAATAGATAAGATAGAAGCAGAGAAGTTGTTTCCACTCGTGGGTGAAACTACAACTAGGGAGCATAGCCTCAAAATAGAGGGAAGCAGATTTAGGATTGAGTTGAGGAGGAACTACTTCACACAAAGGGTGGTGAATTTGTGGAATTCCCTGCCCAGTGAAGCAGTTGAGGTTCCCTCATTGAATGCTTTTAAGGCAAACATAGATACATTTTTGAACAGTAAAGAAATTAAGGATTATGGTGAGTGGGCAGGTAAGTGGAGCTAAGTCCACAAAAAGATCAGCCATGATCTTACTGAATGGCAGAGCAGGCTTGAGGGGCCAGATGGCCTATTCCCACTCCTAGCTCTTATGTTCTTATCCTTCCTGAAGCGTGGTGTTGAGAATTGCACAAAATCCTCTCATTAAGGCCAGACTAATGTTTTATAAGGGTTCTCAAAAACTACCTTGAAATTGTACTCCATAGGTTAGATTTTAATGGAGTTAACCTCAAGTAAGGAGACAAGAGTTGGGAAGCCTTTAGAAACGGCAGGCAAAAGTCAATTATGGATTTTCCCCCCTTCTGCCCTCATTTCCAGCAGATCCCATTGTTGCTGGCAAGGGGAAGGGAGCAGGGCACAAATCACACACACAGAACAGAAAGTTTGAGGATCTAGGGAATGAAGAGAGGTGGCCCAGGAAAATTGAAGTCAATGAGACAAAGAACCAGAATGTGATCAGACCTTGTGTTAAACAATTTAATCTAACTTAGTTTATGATCAGGGAGTCACCAAAATGCCACTTTATGACAAATTAGAGCCGTTTGACCCTAATTCTTCTGATGAAAGTGTGCAAATAATATGTATTCATATTGTGTGAATTTTCATGTTTCAGGAGAATGTTTTAAACGTTTTTCTACTGGTAGTCATTATGTCTGGAAGGAATACAGCTTAAATGCAGAACAGTTATTCATTTCAACCTTGCTAGCAGTTATGTAAAGTTAATGGACTTTACTTAAGTTGCCCTGGGATTTCAGATTAGAATGATTGACGGAGTCTTGTGATGTTGTGCTTTATGTGCAGTCTTGGGGTCTGTAGAGAAAGAAACAAAATTTTGCAGGAATGGACTTGGAGTTTGGCTGGTCTGGTTGAAGTTAGGAGGGTTTTAAAAACTCTATATCTCTCTGAAAACTCATATTTATGCCAAAATAGAAAAACTATTTGAGTCTGTTTGAATTTCCCTTTCTGGGAATTGTAGTCTGGAACCTCCTTGAAAATAAGTCTCCCCATGAGTCTCACATCTGTGGTGGGTAAGTTGTTGGAAAGTATTTTGAGAGACAGGATCTATAGGCATTTAGAAACACAAGGACTGATTGGGGATAGTCAGCATGGCTTTGTGAATGGAAAATCATGTCTCACAAATTTTATTAAGTTTTTTGAAGGGGGAGCCAAGAAGGTAGATGAGGGCATTGCAGCTGATGTTGTCTACATGGACTTTAGCAAGGCTTTTGACAAGGTACCATATGGTAAGTTATTGCATAAGGTTAAATCTCATGGGATCAAGGGTGAGGTAGCTAAATGGGTACAAAATTAGCTTGATGACAGAAGCCAGAGGGTGGTTGTAGAGGTTTGTTTTTCAAACTGGAGGCCTGTGACTAGTGGTGTGCCTCAGGGATCAGTGCGGGGTCCACTGTTATTTGTCATTTATATTAATGATTTGGATGAGAATATAGAAGGCCTGGTTAGTAAGTTTGCAGATGACACCAAGATTGGTGGCATAGTGGACAATGAAGAAGGTTATCTCATATTGTAACTGAATCTTGATCAATTGTGTCAGTGGGCTAATGAATGGCAATGGAGTTTAATTTAGACAAATGCGAGGTGATGCATTTTGATAGATTGAACCAGGGCAGGACTTACTCAGTTAATGGTAGTGCACTGGAGAGAGTTACAGAACAAAGAGATCCAGGGGTACAGGTTCACAACTCCTTGAAACTGGAGTTTCAGGTGGACAGAGTGGTGCAGAAGACATTCAGCATGCCTGGTTTCATTGTTCAGAACATTGAATACAGGAGTTCAGACGTCTTGTTGAAGTTGTACAAGACATTGATAAGGCCACACTTGGAAGACTGCATACAGTTCTGGTCACCCTATTATAGAAAGAGTATTATTAAACTAGAAAGAGTGCAGAAGAGATTTACTAGGATGCTACCGGGTCTTGATGGATTGAGTTATAAGGAGAGGCTGGATAGACTGGGACTTTTTTCTCTGGAGCGTAGGAGGCTGATGGGTGATCTTAAAGATAATAAGAGGCATAGATCAGCTAGATAGTCAATATCTTTTCCCAAAGGTAGGGGAATCTAAAACTAGAGGGCATAGGTTTAAAGTGAGAGGGGAGAGATACAAAAGGGTCCAGAGGGGCAATTTTTTCACACAGAGGGTGGTGAGTGTCTGGAACAAGCTGTCAGTGGTAGTAGTAGAGGCGGGTATAATTTTGTCTTTTAAAAAGCATTTAGATGTTTACATGGGTAAGATGGCTATAGAGGGATGTGGGCCAAATGTGGGCAATTATGTCTAGCTTAGGGGTTTAAAAAAAAGGCGGTATGGAGAAGTTGGGCCGAAGAGCTATAAACCCCTATGACTCTAAGTCTGCAAAAAGCAAAAGGTGTTTTCTTCCTCTCTCTTTTGATTTTGATTTGATTTATTATTGTCACATGTATTAACATACAGTGAAAAGTATTGTTTCTTGTGCATTATACAAAGCATACCATTCATAGAGAAGGAAAGGAGAGAGTGCAGAATGTAATATTACAGTCATAGCTTGGACGTAGACAGGGATCAATTTAATGCAAGGTAGGTCCATTCAAAAGTCTGATGGCGACAGGGAAAAAGCTGTTTTGAATCGATCTCTATGTGTGCTCAGACTTTTATATCTTTTCCCGGTGGAAGAAGGTGGAAGAGAGAATCTCTAGGGTGTGTGGGGTCCTTAATTATACTGGCTGGATTATAGTTTCTCTGAAGTTCTGCTGTTTGAAGACAGGTCTTTCTCTGGAGGCTGCTGTGTGAAAAGCAGAAGACAGGTTTCTGTCTGTATCTCTGTCCATAGGTGTTAAGAGGCTTAAGACCTAGCAGCCCACACAACCTGTGTGTATTTGTTAGCTGATTCAGAAGGGGAATTTATATCAATGGGAATATTGCTTAATTTGGAACTTATAGAGATAGCTAGCAATTAAGAATTATATCTTATCACGTTTAGATATTTCAGCTAGTAAAAGCTTTGCTAATTCTTTTTGTCATAATTAAACGGTGTTGTTAAATAAAGTTAGTTTTAATAAAAGCTTCTGAGTTTGTCAATAGAAACAGACTTGCAGTGAAACACCTTATGCTCACACTAATGCCAAAATCTAAAAATTAGTTGGAGTCTAGTCTAACTTCACAACATACCTTGGAGTTTCTGATCTGCTCCTTAAAAGTTTATACTGTGAGCCCCAATTCCCCAGAGTGGAGATTTCATGTGTGTGAAGGTTCATTCAGAGCTTCAGAACACAACATTGGCAAATGGCCTGACTCTCAATTCCTAAGTCAATAATGAAAATCCACTCCATGGTCTTATTATGAGGACAGACTGAGTAGACTGGGGCTATACTCATTGGAATTCATAAGAATGAGGGGAGATCTGATAGAAACATATAAGATTATGAAGGGAATAGATAAGACAGAAGCAGGGAAGTTGTTTCCACTGGCAGGTGAAACTAGAACTAGGGGGCATGGCCTCAAAATAAGGGGAAACACATTTAGAACGGAGTTGAGGAGGAATGTTTTCACACAAAGGGTGGTGAATCTGTGGAATTCCCTCCACAGTGAAGCAGTTCAGGCTACCTCATTGAATGCTTTAAAGGTAAGGATAGATTCATTTTTGAACAGTAAAGGAATTAAGGATTATGGTGAGCGGGCAGGTAAGTGATAACTGAGTCCACAAAAAGATCGGCCATGATCTTACTGAATGGCGGAGCAGGTTTGAGAGGCTAGATGGCCTACTCCAGCTCCTAGTTCTTATGTTCTTTATATGCAAATAAATATGCAAATATCTCGTTGCCTGTGGAAGTAAAGCTGTTGGAAGGATATAGAAACATACTAATTAGGAATTGGCCACTTGACCCCTTGAGCCTGTTCCACCATTCAATCAGATCAAGACTGATCTGATAGTACCCTTAATTCCTCATTACTGCCTACCCCAATAACCTTTCATCCTTCTGTTAATCAACAGGGATAAAAGGAGACGTGGGTAGATGGGTGGGATAAAAGGAGAGGTGGCTACATGGGTAGAGAACTGGCTTGGCCACAGAAGACAGAGGGTAGTAGTGGAAGGGTCTTTTTCCGACTGGAGGTCTGTGACCAGTGGTGTTCTGCAGGGCTCTGTACTGGGACCTCTGCTATTTGTGATATATATAAATGATTTGGAAGAAGGTGTAACTGGTGTGATCAATAAGTTTGCGGATGACACGAAGATGGCTGGACTTGCGGATAGCGATGAACATTGTCGAAGAATACAGCAGGATATAGATAGGCTGGAAAATTGGGCGGAGAAATGGCAGATGGAATTTAATCCAGATAAATGTGAAGTGATACATTTTGGTAGGACTAATGTAGGGGGGAGCGAGACAATAAATGGCACAACCATCAAGAGTATAGACGCACAGAGGAACCTGGGTGTGCAAGTCCACAGAACCTTGATGGTGGCAGCACAGGTGGAGAAGGTGGTGAAGAAGACATATGGCATGCTTGCCTTAATAGGACGGGATATAGAGTATAAAAATTGGCATCTGATGTTACAGCTGCATAGAACGTTGGTTAGGCCACATTTGGAGTACTGCGTCCAGTTCTGGTCACCGCACTACCAGAAGGACGTGGAGGCATTGGAAAGAGTGCAGAGAAGGTTTACCAGGATGTTGCCTAGTATGGTGGGCCTTAGCTATGATGAGAAATTGGGTAAACTGGGGTTGTTCTCCCTGGAAAGACAGAGAATGAGGGGAGATCTAATAGTGGTGTATAAAATTATGAGGGGTATGGATAGGGTGAACAGTGGGAAGCTTTTTCCCAGGTTGGAGGTGACAAACACGAGGGATCACAGGCTCAAGGTGAGAGGGGCAAGGTTTAACTCAGATATCAGAGGGACGTATTTTACAAAGATTGTGGTGGGAGACTGGAATGCGCTGCCAAGCAGGGTGGTGGAGGTGGACATGCTGAGATCGTTTAAGACTTATCTGGATAGTCACATGAACAGACTGGGATTGGAGGGATACAGAAGAATGGTCTAGTTGGACCAATGAGCGGCGTGGGCTTGGAGGGCCGAAGGGCCTGTTTCCTGTGCTGTATTGTTCTTTGTTCTAATAATTCATTGACTCAACCTTGAAAAATATTCAAAATCTCGGCTTCCACTGCCTTTTGAGGAAGAGCGATCCAGAGTCACATGACCTGATGAGAGAAACAATTTCTCCTCATTTCTATCCTAAATGAGCGATCCATATATTCTACATTCTCTGGTAAGAGCAGACAGCCACTGTCCATCCCCCTCAGGATCTTAAGGATTTGATTTATTTATTATTGTCACATTTATTGGTATACAGTGAAAAGTATTATTTCTTGCATAGTGTACAGACAAAGCATACCGAGAAGGGGAGGGTGCAGAATATAGATTTTAATCAATTCACCTCTTACTCTTCTAAACTCTAGTGGATACAAATCTAACCTCTCCAACCATTCCTCATGAGATCATTCCTGACATTAGTCCAGTAAACTTTCTTTCAACTGCTTATAATGCATTTACATCTTTCCTTCAATAAGGTGATCAATGCTGCGCACTCCAGGTGTGGTCTCACGACTGACCTATACGACTGAAGCATAACCTCCCTATTATGTTTATTATTGTCAACTAAAATGGGGAAAATATTATTGCAAACCAAAAAAAAATTCACATTTAATTAAAAGAATTATCAAAATCAAATGAAACTGACCTTAAATGATCTAAAGCCATGACCTAAAATCTACCTAAAACATTAAAGTAGCTCAATTTTCTGAGGCAGTTATACATTTAGGGAGATTTTAATGATTAAAGAACTCTACTTTGGGCAAACCGGTTGCCTTTCTATATTGAAAATATTCCAAAAATCTCTGACGATTTTTAAATATTATTCAGAAGTGACAACAAAGCCACTTAGAGACAGGAAATGATAAGATGTTAAAGGCTTCACTTACTATATGTACTTACCATTCTTGGTATTTTGCTGGTAAAGGTGATGGTGTCTTGTCACCAGGTTTGTACACCGATCCATTCATATAGCATGGACACTCCACACTTCAACAAACAATAAAAGAAAAGAATTTAAACTCTAATCTGCAAGAAGGGCAATAGTCAGTACAAATAGGGACCAGTTCAGAACTTACAGTTGTTACTAAACCAAAGGTAGTTTTTAGGGATTTGTATTTCATAGCATAGAACCTCTACAGTGCAGAAGGAGACCATTTGGCCCATCAAGTCTGCACCGACAACAATCCCAACCAGGTCTTATCCCTGTAACCCCATGTATTTGCCCCACTAATCCCATTGGCACCAAGGGGCAATTTAGCATGACCAATCCACCTAACTTGTGCATCTTTGGACTGTGGAAGGAAGCCAGAAACCTGGAGGACACCCACACAGACACAGAGAGAACATGCAAACTTCACATAGGCTGGAATTGAACCCAGGCTCCGGCACTGTCGGGCAGCAAGCTAACCAATGTGCTGCCCACAGTACATGTTCTATGGGTTAACATTGGAAATAAGATTTAGTTATAGGAGGGTTTAATTTAATGTTTCTGTGCCCGGAAGGAACCTTTAGTTAGATTTCATGTTGGACAATGGTGTTTGTATGTGTGGGGGTTTGTGTCAGTTTCAGCTGGGATTCTATTGTGCTTATAGAGAACTGTGGCATGAAAGGTAGACATTGCTTAGCAACTAGAGGCCCTTGCAGAGAGAGAGTTTGAGACAGAGTTTTCTTTGTTCTTTTTAGCTGAAAGCCAGATCAGTTGGTGACTCTCTTTGTGAGAAGAAAAGTCATACAAAAAAAATGTTTAAGTAAGCCAGTAACCTTTTGTTGTTAAAACTAATTAGTGGTCCCGTGACTCTGTTCCTTCACATTTGATTTAAAAAAAGTAAATCTTCCCACCAGGTTATAACATCAACTAGGATTGTAACACAGTTATATAATTCTTTTTACCTCTTGACAGTCTTACCCGGAAGAGCTTCACATGTCATGTATTGTAATGCACAGACACTGTTACTATGTGCGTCAGTTTAGGAATATATGAAATACAGACTGAGAAAAGATCTTCTGCCTGGCCTGGGTTAGATAACTCTCAAGAGCAGTTGATTCCTCCCCAATTTCCTGTCCAGTATCAATCCCTCAGATTTCATCACTGAAACAGATTGCTGCTTTTGGAAGCTTACAGTATGCAGATCGGCTGCTAGAGTTCATAAAATCATAGAAACACTACAGTGCAGAAAGAGACAATTTGGCCCATCGAACCTACACCAACAGCAATTCCACCCATATCCCATCCCCATTACCCCACATATTTATCCTCCTAATCCCCCTGACACTAAGGAGCAATTCAGCATGGCCAATCAACCTAACCTGTAGATCTTTGCATTGTGAGAGGAAACTGGAGCACCTGGAGGAAACCCTTGCAGACATGGGGAGAACGTGCAAACTCCACGCAAACAGTGACCTGAAGCCAGAATTGAACCTGGTCCCTGGTGCTATGAGGCAGCAGTGCCAACCACTGTGCCACAATGCCACCCCAAGTCATACAATATGACTTACATGTTCCCTACATTATGTTCCCTAAAATATGTCCCCTACATTACAATAGCGATTACACTTCAGAAGTATTTAATAAGCTGTAAAGCATCTTGAAATATCCTAAGATTATGACAAGTGCTATTTGTGGGACAGCCTGGTTGGACTAACTGTCCTGCATTCAATGCACAGTGTAGCGGGATTGCATAGCATATTTAATACTGAAACCAACCAACCAGTCCACGCTGATATTTGTGCTTCACTTGAGCCTGTGCCCATCTTTCCGCATCTAGATCTATCAACAAAGCACTCTATTCCCTTCTCCCTCATTTGCTTGTCTAGCCTCCCTGTTAAATGAAACTGTGCTAATTGCTTCAACCATTCCCTGTGATATTAAGTTTCACATTCTCACCACCCTTTAGTTAAACAAATTTCTCCTGAATTCCTTATTGAATTTATCGGTGTCTAGTATGCTCCTCCCCACAAGAGAAAACATTTCCTCTGCATCCACTCTATCTCAATATTTCATATTTTAAATACCCTAATGAAGTCAGACCTCAGCCTTTTTTTCATAATAGATGACGAGGTGTCAAACTTTCCTGGTATACATACATTTCTGTCATTGTCTTGTAAATCTTCTCTCCTCCTTTCCCACTATTTCTATATTCTTCTTATAATGGCAGCTAGATCACAGTTTGATGTATGTTTAGCACAAGTTCCTTACTTCACAATTCTAGTCAAAGCAGCCATCTAGAAATGTGTCTTGAAATAATTTGTTTTGGTTTACTTTTTATGGGTCTGCTAACCTGGGGTGCAACTTTTCATGATTGGTGTATTTGCTCCTCTACTCCATCTAGACTTGCATCCTCTTGCAGTTAGTGACCTCTATGTTTGTCCTCTCAAAAAATTTATTCTTCCATTTATCTGTGTTGCACTGCATTTGCCAATTATTTGCCCCTTCTGCCACTTCATTTATTTCGTTCTGCAATTTGTGACCGTCCTCCTCAGTATTGATAATTCCCCAATTTATTGTCACCTGAAAGTGTAAGAATTGGGTTTTTAAATATGGCACCAACATTCTCACCCAAATGATGATGACTGTCATTGATTATGCTGAGTGATTTCATGGTCCAGAATGTTCTGAATTCATTGGAAAAGAGGAATATTAATAACTATGTGCAACAAATTTGTGAAGAATAAGAAAAGTTTACAGTGTACCAAACATTTTTTGTATCTTAATAACCTTAAAACTGCTGACAACATAGGGACATAGGAATAAGAGGAGCAGGCCTTTTAGCCCCTCAAGCCTACTCAGCCATTCAACTCAATAATTGCCTTTTTTCCAGCTCATTGAAACCTACAAAATTCTGAAGAGGCTTGTTAGAGAGATTGGGGGTGACCTTATCATTGTGCCCCACTGGCCAATGGGTGGGGCAAGCCAGTAGGATCACATGAGAGCTGAGAAATCAGGCTCGTCCAATTTCTCGCCTCTCGTGATCATACCAGCACCAGATATCCGGCGCATTCAGCCTTCTGCCCATTTCTGGTGAGAGGCTGAATAAATTATTCAAATTCAATTTGAATATAAGCTGAATGGAATTAGTGAACCTGGTACTCTATTGTCCAGGCTCACTTGCCTCTGTTGCCTCACGGGGATAGTTTCTCTCCGGCAAGAATTACAGCTGGTCCCTAGCAACCTGAACCAATTGTGATGGGCTCACCGGTCGAACCAGAAGCAATTGAGGACCCCCCCAACTCCCCCCACCCCAGGGAGATTTTTGGTCACTTGAGAAATAAGGGATATGGTGAGTGGACATGAAAATGGATTTGCAGCCCAAGATGAACCGTGAGCAATACTGAATGGCATTCTCCCACACTATCCCCAAGTTGAGAAATGATAATGTTTCCCTTCCTTACTTTGAGAAACAACAACAATGGAATCTTCCCATCCCACCCACCATGGAAATCGTAATGGGCTGGACACGAAATATGCTAAGGTCTGTTGACTTCAGGTGGGATTTTCTGGCTTTGGGCTGAGCACAGCTGGAAAATCCCATCTCAAATCAAGAAAAAGAAAGGATGTATGGATCAGAAATACTTCAAAGAATGTGGATTTCCTGTGGCTTTGATCCTTCCTAAAGGTATGAAAGTTTTCTTACATGTTGGCAACACAATTTTTCATGTGTGGGTTGAAGTACATGTCCTCAGGACAACTGCATCCTTCCAGGTAGCCTGATGATGGTAGATGGAGACAGGTACTTCCTGTACTGAGGTAGTAACAATTCCGTTTGCATGAATATTTGGTTAAAGTATACACCATGGTCCCAGTGCAATCCATTGCTGTATGACAGATGAAAAAAGAAAGAGGAATTAGAGACAGGATGGACAATCTTTCTTGAGTTTCGTTCATGTAAACTGGACTGAAAACATTTTATTAGTCAAGCAATATTGGGATTTTACCTCTTTTCCCGATTTATTGTGCCAATTCTACCTCCAATCGTTGGTTTGAGGAGCTCCCACTGTGGGAGTTCTTGTTCTTCCCTTCTTATGGAGTCCAAGATTTTTAAAATCTCACAATGTCTATTAACAATTTCGCTAAATCCTCTACTCTTTGCAACTTTTATCCTCTCTTGCGCAACATTCATAAATTATTTTTGAAACGTCCTGAATCAGAAATGCATTGTATATTAATCACTGGTAGTCTTCATCACTGGAGTGAATACTCCTGCCCTAATTACTTACTTTATAGCCTTTTTCAGTTGGGAACTTAGAAACCAACTTGGATTGAAAATAGTAAGGTTTTATGACCTAATTATCTTCAAGGTGGAGAATTGAGAATTTGAATTCATACCTACAGGACCATAAACATAACAGGGACACGGTGGTGGAGGCAATGTGAGGTCCTAGCCAAACAGAGATGGGGAATTTATAAATGTTCGATAGTGGTACACTGTTGAACTTTAGCAAGCTGAAAGTCAAGTAGAAATTTTAAACTTAGGGATTCATACTATTTCAAGAGCATAGAAAATATAAGTAGGGGATATCCCGAAGCAGACAGATTCTTTCATACTACATAAAGCAGAAATTGGGTAAAGTTCTCCCATTTTGAGATTAAGAGTGGCGGTGGGTGGTGCTGGCAGCATCTGTCTTGCTGACCAGAATGCCAGGATCCCATCAGCACTTGGGACCTCATTAATTATGCACAGGTGACTTCCTCTCCAAATCTCTTGATGGCAAACAGTTGATTCATCCACCTGCCCTCAGCTGGTGGATATGAAAGTCCTGGCACAATATTTAAACACAAGTGCAGTACACTTGTAACAGCTTCTCTAACCTACCTGTCTTCAGCAGACTATTCAGAACAGGATATTCAGAACTCAAAAGGAAAAGGCTAGAATTCTTGAGAAGAAGGCAGCGTTGGCTTTCAAAGCCTGGCTCCTTGGGGCCCTTATTGAGGAGTCCTGGCTCACTGACATGCCCTCTACACAAAGAGGGCTCAAAGGAGCATATTGACTTCATCTCACTGGCCTGAGAGGCCATTGCCCAGGAGGTCAGTGTGGCTGTCAGCAACCTACAAAGTGCCATCCAGTGTAGGAAGTGAATGAATGATCATGTCCTCTGCCAGCTTCCTCCACTATCAAACTCTCAATATGGCATCATGTACTTTAGTGGTGACTCTCTTTACAGATCTCACGCATCACGGGGGCACAGTAGCACAGGGTTAGCACTGTTGCTTAACAGCTCCAGGGATCTGAGTTTGATTTCTGACTTGGGTCACTGTCTGTGTGGAGTTTGCACATTTTCCTCATGTCTGTGTGGGTTTCCACCGTGTGCTCCAATTTCCTCCCATAGTCCAAAGATGTGCAGGTTAGGTTGATTGGCCATGTTAAAAATTGCCCCTTAGAGTCCTGAGATGTGTAGGTTAGAGGGGTTAGCGGGTAAATATGTAGGGATATGGGGTAGGGCCTGTGTGGGATTGTAGTCAGTGCAGACTCAATGGGCCGAATGGCCTCTTTCTGCACTGTAGAATTTCTATGATCATTTTTTAAGGCAAGGACAGATAAATTTATGAACAGTAAAGGAATTAAAGGTTATGGTGAGTGGACGGATAAGCGGAGCTCAGTCCACAAAAAGATCAGCCTTGACCTTATTGAATGGCGGAGCAGGCTCAAGGGGCCAGATGGCCTACTCCTGCTCTTTGTTCTTATGTTCTCATCCATTAGCAGGGGATACATTTCAACACTCACTGTCTCAACAAGACTTTTACAACACCCCCATCCCATCTGTTTTGTTGTTCAAACCCCAATCTCTGTCCCTTCTGGGTAGGGCATACCACACATTGATTGGGTGAAGTACATGTCTCCTCTGCTCCACCTGCTGTCATCACAGCTTTTTCTTTTGACCCCCATACAGACCAAACGTGCACATAATAAGCGAGAGTGAGCCCATACCAGGATGGGGACGGCTGACATACTAAATCCAACTCACCAAATTCAAGGAAGCTGCTGCAGAGTTGGCAGCAAGGACCTGGATTGCTCCTATGCATCACAGAGCTTGCCAGCTAGCCCCCTCCCCTGCAAAAACCTAGTGTAGATCCCAGCTCCATCACACAGCCCTGCAACTTAAAGTAAATGAAAATGTGCTCTGAATTGGTCTCAGCTTATTCACTGAAACTGTATTTTTGTCTTTTGTAAGCACAAGCAAAGGAGAACAGCTAGCCAGTTCTTCAGCCCTCTGAAGTCCAGAAGCATGTCTCAGGGAGAACTATCACAATGCCCATCCACATCATCCAAATGTGTAGCGATACTCATCTCAGTGCGTGTAGTTCAAGGTTAGAATTAGGGTTACTTTCTGGAGGATACCTTACAAACATATCCTCACAGTGGTCCGAGGCAGGGGCAGCTTCTGGGTGCTGGAGACCAGCCACCTGCACAATCCCAGTCAGATGGTGAGTCTCTAGAAATGGCTACCAACACACTGGCGGAAATGCAACAGCAGGCAGCAGAACATGGGCAGAGCTTCAACATTCACTTGTCAGAATAGAGCATACGATGAAATAGTCCTTCTGTATTCTATTTGATGTTGTGGCTCCAACATACCAGCACCTTGAAGCTATCATGAGAAGATTGGCAATTACCATGGAGGCCTTAGTCCAGGAGATGTTGCTGGATTTGTGATCGGCCATGTATTCTACTGCAGACGCTCTGTTGGGCACCAGTAGGATGTAGAGCATACGGGGCCACATACTTTGATCTCCCTCCAGCTGCCCCATCACCTCCAGGATTTGTGCTGAGGCCCTCTGGCATCCAGGACTCATTAGCTATATGATTCTCGATGTAATCTGGATTTCTTAACCAATAATGTCCCAAACTGAGACATGCAGTTTCGGATGAGAGCCCTACATTGTTCCTTTAGCACAATGTTTGCATTCTTACATGGCATAGGTGACATCCAGCCTCAACCTAAAGGGTGGCACGGTGGCACAGTGATTAGCACTGCTTCCTCACAGTGCCAGGGGCCTGGGTTCAATTTCAGCCTTGGGTCACTATCTGTGTGGAGTTTGCATGTTCTCCCTGTGACTGCATGTGTTTCCTCTGGTTGCTCCAGTTTCCTCCCACAGATGTGTAATTGGCAATACTAAATTGCTCCTTAGTGTCAAGGGATTAGTGGGATACATACTCGGGGTTAAGGGGATGTGGCCTGTGTAGGATAGTCATTGGTGCAGACTAGATGGTCCGAATGGCCTCCTTCTGCATTGTAGGGATTATAGAACAAAGGACAAAGAAAATTACAGCACAGGAACAGGCCCTTCAGCCCTCCAAGCCTGCACCAACCGTGTGCTGCACGAATGAACTAAAACCCTCTACCTTCCGGGGACCATATCCCCCTATTCCCATCTTATTCATGTATTTGTCCAGAAGCCCCTTAAAACTCACTATTGTATCCGCTTCCACTACCTCGCCAGGAATAGAGTTCCAGGCACCCACTGCCCTCCGTGTAAAAAACTTGCCTCAAACATCCCCTTGAAACCTTGCCCCTCGCACCTTAAACGTATGCTCCCTGGTAATTGACTCTTCCACCTGGGAAAAAGCTTCTGACTATCCAGTCTGTCCATTCCTCTCATAATTTTGTAGACTTCTATCAGGTCGTTCCTCAACCTCCTCCGTTCCAATGAGAACAAACCAAGTTTCTCCAACCTCTCCTCATAGCTAATGCCCTCCGTATCAGGAACATCCTGGTAAATCTTTTCTGTACCCTCTCCAAAGTCTCCACATCTTCTGATCGTTGGCGACCAGAATTGAACACTATATTCAAGTGTGGCCTAACTAAGGTTCTATAAAGCTGCAACATGACTTGCCAATTTTTAAACTCAATGCCCTGATGAAGGCAAGCATGCCGTATGCCTTCTTGACTACCTTCTCCACCTGCATTGCCACTTTCAGTGACCTGTGTACCTATACACCCAGATCCCTTTGCCTAGCAATACTCTTAAGGGTTCTGCCATTTACTGTATATTTCCTATCTGTACTAGACCTTCGAAAATGCATTACCTCACAATTGAATCATAGAATCATAGAACCCTACAGTGCAGAAGGAGGCCCTTAGGCCCATCAAGTCTGCACCGATCACAATCCCACGCAGGCCCTACCCCATATCCCTACATATTTTGCCTGCAAAATCCTGCTAACCTAAGCATCCTAGTACACTAAGGGACAATTTTAGCATGGTCAATCAACCTAACCCGCACATCTTTTGGACCGTGGGAGGAAACCGGAGCACCCAGAGGAAACCGACACAGACATAAGAACACAAGAACATAAGAAATAGGAGCAGGAGTAGGCCATCTAGCCCTTCGAGCCTGCCCCGCCATTCAATAAGATCATGGCTGATTTGAAGTGGATCAATTTCACTTTCTCGCTTTCTCCCTGTAACACTAAATTTCCTGTCTATCAAAAACCTATCTACCCGTGACTTAAATATATTTAGTGAGGTAGCCTCCACCACTTCAATGGACAGAGAATTCCAGAGATTCACCACCCTTTGAGTGAAGAAGTTCCTCCTCAATTCCGTTCTAAACTGCCCCGCCCTTATCTTGAGGCTGTGTCCTCTAGTCCTGCTATCCTTTCTAAGCGGGAAGAATCTCTCTACCTGTACCCTATCCATCCCCTTCATTATCTTGTACGTATCTATAAGATCCCCCCTCATACTTCTAAACTCCAACGAGCACAGACCCAGTCTATTTAGTCTCTCTTTATAGTCCAAACCCCTCATCTCCGGTATCAGCCTAGTGAACCTCCTCTGCACTCCCTCCAAGGCCAATATATCCTTCCACAAGTGCAGCGACCAAAACTGCATACAGTACTCCAGCTGCGGCCTCACCAGTACCCTGTACAGTTGCAGCAAGACCTCCCTACATTTATATTCTATCCTCCTCGCTATAAAGGCCAGCATCCCATTCACCTTCTTGATCACCTGCTGCACCCGCAGACTGGGTTTTTGCGATTTGTGCACAAGGACCCCCAGGTCCCTCTGCACCGTAGCATGCTGCAGCTTTTCGCCTTTTAAATAATAATCCCTCCTACTATTATTTCTGCCAAAGTGGATAACCTCACACTTGCTAACATTATACTCCATCTGCCAGGTCCTCGCCCACTCGCTCAGCCTATCCAGATCCCTCTGCAGACTTTCCACACCCTCCACGCAATTTGCTTTTCCACTCATCTTCGTGTCATCAGCAAATTTCATCACCCTACACTCAGCCCCCTCCTCCAGATCATCTATATAAATGGTAAACAGTTGAGGCTCCAGCACCGATCCCTGCGGCACTCCACTAGTTACCAACTGCCAACCAGAATAGCACCCATTGATACCAACTCTCTACTTCCTATTAGACAGCCAATCCTCTATCCTCGCTAACACTTTACCCCCAACTCCGTGCACCCTAATCTTCTGTAGCAACCTTTTATGAGGCACCTTATCAATCGCCTTTTAGAACATAGAACATAGAACATTACAGCGCAGTACAGGCCCTTCGGCCCTCGATGTTGCACCAACCAGTGGAACCAATCTAATGACCCTCTAACCTAAACTATTCCAATGTTATCCATATGCCTATCCACTGACCATTTGAACGCCCTTAAAGTTGGCGAGTCCACAACTGCTGCAGGCAGGGCACTCCACGCCCTTACTACCCTCTGAGTTTTGGACATGAGGAGAATGTGCAAACTCCACACAGACAGTGACCTGAGCCAGGAATCGAACCCAGGTCCCTGGAGCTGTGAAGCAGCAGTGCTAACCACTGTTTTTGATAAGAGAGGGGATTAAGGGTTATGGGGAGAGGGCGGGAATGTGGAACTGAGCCACGACAGATCAGCCATGATCTTATTGAATGGCGGGGCAGGCTCGAAGGGCCAGATGGCCTACTCCTGCTCCTATTTCTTATGTTCTTATGTTCTGTGGTACCATGCTGCCCCAGATTTGTCCAGATTAAACTCCAGCTGCCATTTCTTCGCCCAAGTCTCCAACTGATCTATATCCTTTTGCATCCTGGGATGGTCCTCATCATTATCCACAAATCTACCAACCTTTGTGTCATCTGCAAACTTACTAATCAATCCAGTTACACTTTCCTCCAAATCATATATATTACTTCCAAATTATATATATTACAAACAGCAAAGTTCCCAGCACTGATCCCTGAGGAACATCACTTGTCACAGCCCTCCATTCAGGAACATACCCTTTCACTGCTACTCTCTGTCTTCTATGACTGAGCCAGTTCTGTATCCACCTTGCCAGTTCATCTCTGATCCCATGCAACTTCACCTTCTGCACCAGTCTGCCATGACGGACCTTGTCAAAGTCCTTACTGAAGTCCATGTAGATAACATCCACTGCCCTACCCTCATCAATCATCTTTGTCACCTCCTTGAAAAACTTGATCAAGTTGATGAGACATGACCTCCCCTTCACAAAACCATGTTGCCTTTCGCTAATATGTCCACTTATTTCCAAGTGGGAATAAATTTTGTCTCGAAAAATCCTCTCCAATAATTTCCCTACCACTGATGTAAGGCTCACCAGCTTGTAATTATCTGGATTTTTCTTGCTATCTTTCTTAAACAAAGGAACAACATTAGCTATTCTCCAATCCTTTGGGACCTGTCAGACTTTTTACTGTGTATACCTCCCCTGTAGCCAGTGAGGATACAAAGATTTCTCTCAAGGCCCCAGCAATTTGCTCCCTTACCTCTCTCAGTGTTTTGGGATATTCACTTTGGTTGAATACATCAGTATTCACCAAATCTTCTCTTTGGTGAATACTGATACAAAGCACTCACTTAATACCTCACCCATTTCCTCTGGCTCCATGCATAGGTTCCTCCCCTATCCTTGAGTGGGCCAACCCTCTCCCTGGCTACCCTCTTGCTCTTCACATATGTATAAAAAGTCTTGGGATTTTCCTTAATCCTGCAAGCCAATGATATTTTTGTGACCCTTTTAGCCCTCCTTACTCCTTGCTTAAGTTTCTTTCTACTTTCCTTGAATTCTACACTTGCTTCGTGTGTTCCCAGCCTCCCACCCTTGACAAATGCTTCCTTTTTCTCTTTGACTTAGGCTCACAATATCTCTCGTTATCCAAGGTTCCCAAAACTTGCCATTCTTATCCTTCATCCTTACAGGAATACGCTGGTCCTGAATCCCTATCAACTTACTCATGAAATCTTTCTACATGCCAGATGTTGATTTGTCCTCAAACATCTGTCCCCAATCTATATTCTTCAGTTCCTGCCTAATATTGTTATAATAGCTTTCCCCAGTTTAGCACCTTAACTTGAGGACTACATTATCTTTATCTATCAGTGCCTTAAAGCTTACTGAATCGTGGTCACAGTTCCTGAACTGATCCCCTACTGAAACTGGACTCATTCTCCAGTACCAGATCCAGTATGGCCTCTTCCCCAGTTATACTATCTACATACTATTTCAAGAAGCCTTCCTGGATGCTTCTTACAAACTCTACCCAATCCATGTTCTAACCCACAGACCGCAGTCAGTAAGGACAGGCTACAACACCTCCTCCACAATAATCCTCAACACTGGTGCCCCACAAGGCTGTGTTCTCAGCCCTTTACCATATTTCTTACACACCGATGACTGTGTGGCCAAATTCCCCTCCAACTCGATTTTCAAGTTTGCCAACACCATCACCATAGTGGGTTGGATCTCAAACAATGATGAAACAGAGTACACAAAAGAGATAGCGAATCTGGTGAACTGGTACAGCAACAATAATCTCTCCCTCAATGTCAACAAAATGAAAGAGATTGTCATCAACTTCAGGAAGCGTTGTGGAGGACATGCCCCTGTCTACATCAACAGCTGGGCCGAGAGGTGGAGGATGGAGTTTAATGCGGAAAAGTGTGAGGTAATTCACTTTGGCAGGAATAACGGATGTGTAGAGTATAGGGCTAACAGCAGGACTCTGAATAGTGTGGATGAACAGAGGGATCTAGGTGTATGTGTACATAGATCCCTGAAAGTTGGGAATCAAGTAGATAGGGTTGTTAGGAAGGCATACGGTATCTTGGTGTTTATTGGTAGGGGGATTGAATTTAGGAGCCGCAGCGTCATGTTGCAACTGTACAAAACTCTGGTGCGGCCGCACTTGGAGTATTGTGTGCAGTTCTGGTCCCCACATTATAGGAAGGATGTGGAGGCTTTGGAGAGGGTGCAGGGGAGGTTTACCAGGATGTTGCCTGGTATGGAGGGGAGGTCCTATGAGGAGAGACTGAGGGATTTGAGGTTGTTTTCGTTAGAAAGAAGGCGGCTACGAGGGGACCTTATTGAAACATATAAGATGATTAGAGGTTTAGATAGGGTGGACAGTGATAGCCTTTTTCCCCGGATGGAGAAAGCTAGCACGAGGGGGCATAGCTTTAAATTAAGGGGTGGTAGTTATAGGATGGATGTCAGGGGTAGGTTCTTTACCCAGAGGGTGGTGAGAGATTGGAATGCCCTGCCTGCTGCAGTTGTAAATGCGCCTAGTTTGGGGGCGTTTAAGAGATCCGGGGATAGGTTTATGGATGGAAAGGGTTTGGTTTAGGTTAGAGGGTCATTGTTTTTTAACTGGTCGGCGCAACATTGTGGGCCGAAGGGCCTGTTCTGCGCTGTAATGTTCTATGTTCTAACAGGAATGAAATGGAAATGGTCGAGAGCTTCAAGTTTTTAGGTGCCCAGATCACCAACAACCTGTCTTGGTCCCTCCGTGCCAACTCTATAGTTAAGAAAGCCCACCAATGTCTTTACTTTCTCAGGAGGCTAAGGAAATTCGACATATCCACTACGATGCTCACCAACATTTATAGGTATACCATAGAAAGCATTTTTTCTGGTTGTATCACAGTTTGGTATGGCTCCTGCTCTGTCCAAGATTGCAAGAAATTACAAAGGATCATGAACAAAGACCAGTCTACCACACAAACCAGCCTCCCATCCATTGACTCTATCTACACTTCCTGCTGCCTTGGAGAAGCAGCCAGCATAATCAATCCTTGCAGCCAGACATTCTCTCTTCCACCTTCTTCCGTCAGGAAAATGACACAGAAGTCTGAGGACATGTACCAACCAACATAAGAACAGTTTCTTCCCAGCTGCCATCAGACTTTTGAATGGATGTACCTCATATTAATTTGATCTTTCGCTACACCCTATGACTGTAACACTACGTTCTGCACTCTCTTCTTTCCTTTCCTATGAATGGCATGTTTTGTCTCTATAGCGTGCAAAAAATACTTTTCACTATACTAATATATGTGACAATAATAAATCAAATCAAACTAAGAAAGCTTGCTAAAACAGCACAGCTGGCTAGCATTTATCATTCTTGTTCAGCTGGGACCACTGCACATCATCCCCTGCACAGCAGGGAATCAAAATCCAGCTCACCAAGTCGTGTTCATAGCTCGTCAATTATCAGCAGTGCTCTGGTACTGATTTGAGTCGATTACTGAATCTGCCATTTTGTTTGAATGCTTTTTAAAGAAGTGCACGGAAAGTCAAAAACGGATAACACATAAGCAATGCTCTCTAAAGCAGCGCCATTTTTCATCCTGCTAAAATAAGACAAATTATCATATCAATAAGACAAATTATCATATCAACAAATTATCATATCTTGCTAACTCTCATGATGTGCTATTTTTAGACAATTTGATAGAACATTCATAGAATGAAAGAGGCAAGATTTCCATTTCTTTATGTATGATTGAATAGATTATGCTTTCAACCTAACGTCTTCAAAATAAAAACAATGAATGGTCATATATGGGAACACAGCATCAATGGTGAAACAAATCCTGGCTACTGTCAAAACATCGATAATCGATCAAGTTTTTATTATTTATGCCTGAGCCCAATTAGTGAGTACTAGCAGACTATTTAGTTATAGATAATATGGATAATCCTTATTTGTTCTCATCGAGAGTTGCACTCACCTATGAGTTTCTGGATAGTGATCAGGAGCAGTTCCTTCTATTAGTTTATGGACACTAAGACCAAATGTGACATTCCAACTGCTTTTCCAGCTGAGATCAACTGACACCACATGGAATCATAGATTTCCTAAGTGCATAAGGAGGCCATTTGGCCCATCGAGTCAACAATCCCACCGAGGCCTGATCTCCATAACCTCATGCATTTACCCTGCCAATCCCCCTGACACTAAGAGACAATTTAACATGGTCAATCAACCTAAACTGGACATCTTTGGACTGTGAAAGGAAACGCATGCAGACATGGGGAGAATTTGCAAACTCTACACAGTCACCCAAGGCTGGAATTGAATCTGGGTTCCTGCCACAGTGAAGCAGCAGTGCTAGCCACTGTGCCACCATGTTGCCCATATAGAGCAATCAGATTATGACATTCTCATCATTAAAACTTGGTAGTGGATATTTGAGGTTACCCAATTGTTAGAGACCAGATCGGAACCTCCAAAGTATATTACAAAGTTAGCCCAGACATCAACTTTTCTGATTTTTGCATTACGGCAAGCATTAGCTGCTCTACTCCAGGTATGATTCGATTGACCCACTAGGAAGCATTTATTAATGCTTTATGAAGAATACAGTTAAAATATAACAAAAAGAATTAGTATAACATTCACCAATTAAAATATTTAAACATGACAAAAGTACAATTCTTAACAGCTGTCCATCTCTAGAGTTCCAATTTAAGCAATTTCCTCATAAACGTACATCCTTTTTCAGAACAAATTCGAAACAAAAACAGATATGCTCATGTGGATGCTAGATTTTAACCCCTCTGGACAGATACAGAAAGACACCTACTTTCTGACACCCTCAGCAGTTTTCAGAGAAGGATATATCCTCAAACAGTGGAACTTCAGTGAAATAAACCTAGGTTCTGGCAGAAGTCAGTCTCCAGACATCAGAGAGACACAGAGCTATTTTTACTCTTCACAAATCCCAAAAAGTAACTGACTTGATTTCTCTGTGTGAGCCTACTTTTGCCCAATCATATGATCCTACCTAATAATCAACCTAACCAAGCCCCACTCTAAAAACCCTCCGGAAAAAATGCTAAAATAACAACCTTGCATTCATTCAGATGAAAACAAACATTGCAGCAATTAAGATCAATTATGCTGCTGCAGTAACAACAGGACTAGAGTAACAACAATATATCACTGATAATAAAACAAACTGCTAAACAGATTCTGCACAAGAAACATGACCCAAATACATTTCTTAAAGGAACATTATTGTTACACAATTAAGCCACTAATTAGCCAGCAACTTGTTTTTAATCCACTTTGGTAGAAATAATCCACTTTGGTAGAAATAGTAGTAGGAGGGATTATTATTTAAAAGGCGAAAAGCTGCAGCATGCTACGGTGCAGCGGGACCTGGGAGTTCTTGTGCACGAGTCTCAAAAACCCAGCCTACAGGTGCAGCAGGTGATCAAGAAGGCAAATGGAATGTGGGCCTTTATAGCGAGGAGGATAGAATATAAAAGTAGGGAGGTCTTGCTGCAACTGTACAGGGTACTGGTGAGGCCGCAGCTGGAGTACGGTGTGCAGTTTCAGTCGCTGTACTTGCACAAGGATATATTGGCCTTGGAGGGAGTGCAGAGAAGGTTCACTAGGCTGATACCGGAGATGAGGGGGTTAGCCTATGAAGAGAGACTGAATAGACTGAGTCTGTACTTGTTGGAGTTTAGAAGGCTGAGGGGGGATCTTATAGAGACGTATAAGATAATGAAGGGGATAGATAGGTTAGAGGTAGAGAGATTCTTCCTGCTTAGAAAGGATAGCAGGACTAGAGGGCACAGCCTCAAGATAAGGGGGGGCAGTTTAGATCAGAGTTGAGGAGGAACTTCTTCACTCAAAGGGTGGTGAATCTCTGGAATTCTCTGCCCGTTGAAGTGGTGGAGGCTACCTCGCTGAATATATTTAAATCACGGGTAGATGGGTTTCTGACAGACAGGGGAACTAAGGGTTATGGGGAGAAAGCGGGAAAGTGGAACTGATCCACTTCAGATCAGCCATGATCTTATTGAATGGCAGGGCAAGCTCGAAGGGCTAGATGGCCTACTCCTGCTCCTATTTCTTATGTTCTTAATACTTTATCCAGTTGGTGAACCTCACGATATTTTGCCAATGTATTGTGGGAAAACAAGCAAAATTGGTTTTTAACCATTATTTCTCAGGATCTGGGCATTTCGATCATATATTGCTCATTGCTAAACCTCAGCAGTTAACTAGGGTACTTCAGGTGTCTGCTAAGAAATCACCCATGTTAAATAAATTATTATCAAGGATATAACATGCTATCCAGATTGAATTCATCTACAACAAAATAACATTAAATAAAGATAAAGATGTAAGTATCAAAATGAATAGGTTAATAATTTAAACTTAAATGAATTCCACAGCTACAACAGAAATAAATCTTGGAAGGGGAAACAAACTAGATGATTATTTCTGAGCTTGTTTACTAGTCAGACAATATCAATACAAACAATATCTCTGGAAAAAAGAGACATGTTGAAGCTTTTCACCTTGACCTCATCAGGACACTTCACAAGAACACAAATACAAAGGGAAACCAACAATTTATACTGTATAAAGAGAGTACTGATTGCTTGCCAAGTGGATTCTAATTCGTGAAGTTCTTGCTATGGTGATTGCACCAGATGATGGTACCTTACAGTTAACTGCCAAACATGTTTTGAAATTTAAACTAGGCAGCTTGACCCTGATTGGTCATGTCATTGCCCTCAGGAATGAATCAATGAATGGCTGTTAATTGTTTTGTTTAGCTGAAACAGGGACAATGTGTGTAGGAGTACATTTGATATGGCAACTCCTCTACTAATCAGAGTCCTCTTACCAACTAATCAGCACTCTCGTATAAATTGTTGTTTTCCTCTTATGTCAGTATTCCTGAGAAGACCCCTGATGATTGCAAGATGAAAAGCTTCAATATGTCTCTTTTATCAGCCAGGCTCAAGTTCTGTACAAGCAAATGGCAAACAAGATACTTACTGCATTCTGGAACTGCAGATCGGAAGTCAATAAAAGCGCCGTACAGGAGACAAACATGAGCATAGTGAGCTAGAGCTGTGCAAAGGCAGGTTTCAGAGTCGGAACAGTTGCAAACATTTTGTCTGCATTGATCATAATATGGTTCTGGATTGATGAAATGGCAATTCTTAAATATGTGACTTTTGATGACACTGCATTTCTCTTTTGCATATGACTCTGACAAAAAACAAAAGCACACGTGTGGTTTACTAGTCATGCACTAATTTCAGAATGCATAATAAGCAGCCATAGAGTCATCGAGCAGTACAGCATGGAAACAGGCCCTTCAGCCCAACTAGTTCATTGTTTAAAAAGGGTAGGAAGAATAAACCGGGTAACTATAGGCCGGTGAGTTTGACGTCAGTGGTAGGCAAGTTGATGGAGAGGATTCTTAGGGATAGGATGTATGAGCACTTAGAGCATTGCGATCTGATTAAGGATACGCAACATGGCTTTGTAAAGGGGAAGTCTTGCCTTACGAATCTGGTAGAATTTTTTGAGGAGGTGACGAAAACGGTCGATGAAGGACGAGCTGTTGATGTCGTCTATATGGATTTCAGTAAGGCGTTTGACAAAGTCCCTCATGGTAGGTTGGTAGAAAAGATTAAGGCTCATGGGATACAAGGCCAGGTATCTAGATGGGTTGAGAACTGGCTTGAGGAGACAGAGAGTAGTAGTGGAGGGGTCCTTTTCTAGCTGGAGGTCTGTCACTTGTGGTGTGCTGCAGGGCTCAGTACTGGTTCCTCTTCTCTTTGTAGTATATATAAATGACTTGGAAGAGGAAGTAAGTGGTGTGATCAGCAAATTTGCAGATGACAGCAAGATGGCTGGATTGGCGGGCAGTGAGGAGCAGTGTCTGGCAATACAACGGGATATTGATAGGCTGGTATGCTGGGCAGACATATGGCAAATGGAGTTTAATCCGGATAAATGTGAGGTGATGCATTTTGGCCGGAATAATTTGGGGGGGAGTTATATGATAAAGGGTAAGCCCATAAAGAGTATAGAAACGCAGTGAGACCTGGGGGTGCAAGTGCACAAGTCTTTGAAGGTGGCAGTACAAGTGGAGAAGGTTGTGAAGAAAGCCTATGGTATGTTAGCCTTTATAGGAAGGGGAATAGAATATAAGACCTGGAGTCTAATGTTGCAGTTGTATAGAACATTGGTTAGGCCGCATTTAGAGCACAGCATCCAGTTCTGGTCGTCTTACTACCAGAAGGACGTGGAGACTCTGGAGAGAGTGCAGAGGAGGTTTACCAGAATGTTGCCTGGTATGGAAGGACTGAGTTATGAGGAAAGATTGAGCAAATTGGGGCTGTTTTCCCTTGAAAGACGGCGACTGAGGGGGGATCTAATAGAGGTATATAAGATTATGAAGGGTATAGATAGAGTAAACAGAGGTAAGCTATTTCCTATGTTAGAGACGCACATTACGAGGGGCCACGGGCTTAAGGTGAGGGGGGAGAGGTATAACACGGATATTAGAGGGAGGTTTTTCACACAGAGGGTAGTGGGGGTATGGAATGCTCTGCCAAGTAAGGTGGTGGAGGCAGGCATGCTGGGGTTGTTTAAGAGTAACTTAGACAGGCATATGAGTGGGTTGGAGATGGGAGGATAGAGGAGTTTGTTTTAAATATGGTTCATTAGCATTGGGACATCCCTGGTAATGTAAAAGGATGTGGTATGATAATAATGTTTTTCTCTTTTAATTCGCAGGTTTTAAGTCAGTCCGCCTTGTTGTCCGACGTGGGGCATACACGCGATGGGTCGTACTTGGGCTGCTCTTGAATGTTCGAGAGTAGCCTAGTGCTTCATGTCGTTAGTGTGTGCTTAAACTGCACCAGATACTGGGCAACACGACAGTTCAGTGACTATCACTGTTTGCTGTGCAGACACATGGATTTGGGCCGGTGTCTGTGGGAGTTTGCGCATTCTCCCCATGTTTGCGTGGGTTTTCTCTGGGTGCTCCGGTTTCCTCCCACACCCCAAAGGTGTGCTATTAGGCTGATTGGAGGTAATAAATTTTCCCTAAATTAGTTTCCCTCAATGTGGAACGCCATAAACAATAGATAAGGGTCATGGGTGGAAGGGGGGGACTGGTAATGTTAAAATGGTGGCGCGGGCTTGTTGGGCCAAAGGGCCTGTTCCCTGGGCTGTTTTTGGTTTTTTTTTGTTCTTTGTTCATGCTTTCCTCCCAGTTCGTCCCAGTTGCTCGCATTTGGCCCATATCCATTGAATCCTTTCCCATCCATGTACTTATCCAAATGCTTTTTAAGTGTTGCTATTGAACCTGCCTCAACTACTTTCTCTAGCAGCTCATTCCATATATGCACTACCCTCTGTGAGAAGAAGTTGCCCCTCAGGTCCCTTTTACATCTTTCTCCTCTCACCTTAAACCAATGCCCTCTAGCTTTCAATTCCCCTTTCCTGGAAAAGACTCAATGCATTCATACTATCTGTGCCCCTCATGATTTTATACACGTCAATAAGATTGCCCCTCATTATTCTTCATTCCAAAGAATAAAGCCCTAACCTGGTCAATCCCTCCCTCTAACTCAGCCCACTAGTTCTGTCAACAACCTTGTATATCTTCTTTGCACTCTTTCCAAATTATCAATGTCTTTCCTTTAACAGGGAGATCAACACTGTATACGATATTCCAAGTGTGGCCTCCCCAACAACTTAAGCAACTTTAACATAATGTCCCAACTCCTATACTCAATGCCCTGACTGATGAAGGCCAGTGTGCTAAACGCCTTCTTCACCACCCTCTCTACCTACGACGCCACTTTCAACAATCTATGTACTTGTACCCCAGGTTCCTCTATTCCTCAACACTCCCCAGGGCCCAAGCATTCACTGTATTAGTCCTACCCTGGTTAGGGGCGGCTGGAACTGAACTGAAGGCAGTTAAATTCCTTTTTTATATTCCTGATGACATTCTCTACATCAGGATTGGTTTGATGTTTGTTGCTGACAACAACAGCAAATTCAAATCTGATAGATTTCCTTTAGCTGAGGAGTTTCTTTAAACTATTAGGCTAACAAAATAAATAAGGCTGTAGAGCCGGTTACCAAGGCAGCCCTGAGGGTTGGTGCCCAAAACCACTCCTCAGCCACTCATTCATCTGGCCTACCTTTCTATTTTTGTTCTCACTGGCATGTAGTACTGGGAGCAATCCAGAGATCGCTATCCTTGGGACCCTGCTTTTTACCTTCCTACCTAACTCCCTATATTCATTCCAGAGAACTTCATTCCTTCTTCTACCTACGTCATTTGTACTAGTGTGTACAATGACCTTTGGCTGTTCACCCCCTTCAGAATGTTCTGCAACTGCTCAGAGACATCCTTAACCCTGGCTCCCAGGAGGCAAGGCAACATCGTGGCGTCTCTTCTGCGGCCACAGAGTCTATCATACCACCAAGGCTCACAGTAATGAGGAACAAAACTGTCATCCATAAATTTTTATTCTGTAGAAATCTTACAAAAAATTTAATTTCCTTTTCAAGTAATTGTCTCAAATTTCAATATCAAAATTCCAGAAGACCAAATGTTTTGCTGTGTGATAGCTTCCTATCAGCATTCCTTTGACTAATTATTATAGGAAGGATATTATTAAACTAGAAAGAGTGCAGAAAAGATTTACTAGGATGGTGTTGGGACTTGGTGATTGAGTTACAAGGAGAGGATAAATACAGTGGGACTTTTCCTCTGGAGCGTAGGAGGCTGAGGGGTGACCTTATAGAGATCTATAAAATAATGAGGGGCACAGACAAGGTAGATAGTCAAGATCTTTTCCCAAAGGTAGGGAGTCTAAAACTAGAGGGCATAGGTTTAAGGTGAGAGGGGAGAGATACAAAAGTGTCCAAAGGGGCAATTTTTTCATACAGAGGGTGGTGAGTGTCTGGAACAAGCTGCCACAGGTAGTAGTGGAGGCGGGTACAATTTTATGTTTTAAAAAGCATTTAGATAGTTGCATGGGTACAATGGGTATAGAGGGATATGGGCCAATGAGATTAGTTTGGGCTTTTTTAAAAAAAAAGGCGACATGGACAAGTTGGGCCGAAGAGCCTGTTTCCACGCTGTAAACCTGTATGACTCTAAATGAAACTTGAATGATAAATTGTCTCACTCTTACTATCAATTTACTCCTTCTTGAAATAATTCATTTTTTAAATATCTTATTTCACCACAAATCACTCCTGAACTAGACCATGAGTGACTTTATTTCTGCCAATGTCATTAAAGCTCTTCTGAACATGTTGGCTGATTAATTCAGAACAGCAAGTCCAGCAGCTACTGTGTTTCTGATCTTCCATTCCTTATCGAGATGACCGGTGCATAATACTTCCGTGTAAGTTGCCGTGAAATTGAGTTTATAAAGATGTACAGAATGTTGATTGGGCAGATACATGGCAAATGGAGTTTAATCCGGATAAATGTGAGGTGATGCATTTTGGCCGGAATAATGTAGGGGGGAGTTATATGGTAAAGGGTAAGCCCGTAAGGAGTGTAGAATCGCAGCGAGACCTGGGGGTGCAAGTGCACAAGTCTTTGAAGGTGGCAGTGCAAGAGGAGAGTGTGGTGAAGAAAGCCTATGGTATGTTAGCCTTTATAGGAAAGGGTATAGAATATAAGAGCTAGAGTCTAATGTTGCAGTTGTACAGAACGTTGGTTAGGCCGCATTTGGAGTACTGCGTCCAGTTCTGGTCGCCTTACTACCGGAAGGACGTGGAGACTCTGGAGAGAGTGCAGAGGAGGTTTACCAGGATGTTGCCTGGTATGGAAGGACTGGGGTATGAGGAAAGATTGAAGAAATTGGGGCTCTTTTCCCTTGAAAGACGCCGACTGAGGGGGGATCTAATAGAGGTATATAAGATTATGAAGGGTATAGATAGAATAAACAGAGGGAAGCTATTTCCTATGATAGAGACATGTAGGACAAGGGGCCATGGACTTAAGGTGAGGGGGGAGAGGTACAACACAGATATTAGAGGGAGGTTTTAGAGGGAGGTAGTGGGGGTATGGACTGCTCTGCCAAGTAAGGTGGTGGAGGCAAACACGCTAGAGTCATTTAAGAGTAACTTAGACAGGCACATGACTGGGTTGGAGATGGGTGGATATAGGAGATTGTTTTAAATAAGGGTCATTAGCATTGGGGCGTCCCTGGTAATGTAAATGGGTATGGTATGATAATAATGTTTTTTCTCTTTTCATTTACAGGTTTTAAGTCGGTCCACCTCGTGTCCAACAGGGGCATACACGCGATGGGTCGTACTGGGGCTGCTCTTGGTTGTTTGAGATTGGCCTAGTGCTTCATGTCGTTAGTGTGTGCCTAAACTGGACAAGATACTGGGCAAGACGACAGCTCAGTGACTATCGCTGATTGCTGTGCAGACACATGGATTTGGGCCGGTGTCTGTGGGAGTTTGCGCATTCTCCCCGTGCTTGCGTGGGTTTTCTCCGGGTGCTCCGGTTTCCTCCCACACCCCAAAGATGTGCTGTTAGGCTGATTGGCAGGAATAAATTGTCCCTAAATCAGTTTCCCTCAATCTGGATGGCCATAAAACATTAGACAGGGGTCGTGGGTGGAGAGGGGGACCGGTGGTGTTGAGATGGCGGCGCGGGCTCGTTGGGCCGAAGGGCCTGTTTCCCAGGCTGATTTTGTTCTTTGTTCTTTGTCCGTAAAGGAAGTAAAATACTAGAGGGGAAACAACAGTGTATGGTCCCTTTCAAAGTAGTTTTGTATCAGTGCCTTTAAAAGCTGGTTGTGTTCAACGCTGAGATGTTTAAAAGGCAGAGTACACACAGACCCGAAGTTGCAACATCTAGAACATAGAACATTACAGCACAGTACAGGCCCTTCGGCCCTCAATGTTGCGCCGAGCTATGTCCAACCCCAAGATCAAGGTATCCCCTCCCTATAATTCTGGAGTGTTCCATGTGCCTATCCGATAACCGCTTGAAAGTTCCTAAAGTATCTGACTCTATTATCACAGCAGGCAGTGTATTCCACACCCCAACCACTCTCTGAGTGAAGAATCTACCTTAGACATCCCTCCATCTATATCTATATCTCACACCATGAACCTTATAGTTATGCCCCCTAGTAACAGCTACATCCACCCGAGGAAATAGTCTCTGCATGTCCACTCTATCAATCCCTCTCATTATCTTATAAACCTCTCATCCTCCTCTGCTCCAAAGAGAAAAGCCCCAGCTCCCTCAGCCTTTCCTCATAAGACCTACCCTCCAAACCAGGCAGCATCCTGGTAAATTTCCTCTGCATTCTTCTAATGCTTCCACATCCTTCTTATAATGAGATAACCAGAACTGAATACAATATTCCAAATATAGTCTCACCAATGTCCAGTATAGTTGCAGCATAACCCCACGGCTCTTAAACTCAAATCCCCTGTTAATAAGCGCTAACACACAATAAGCCTTCTTCTTGGCTCTATCCACCTGACTGGCAACCTTCAGAGATCTGTGGATATGAACCCCAAGGTCTCTCTGTTCCTTCACATTCCTCAGAACCCTGCCGTTGACCCTGTAATCCGCATTCAAGTTTGTCCTACCAAAATGAATCACCTCACACTTATCAGGGTTAAACTCCATCTGCCACTTTTCGGCCCAGCTCTGCATCCTATCAATGTCTCTTTGCAGCCTGCAAGAGCCCTACTCCTCATCCACTACTCCACCAATCTTGGTGTCATCAGCAAATTTACTAATCCATCCTTCAGCCCCCTCTTCCCAGTCATTGATAAAAATCACTAATAGCAGAGGACCCAGCACTGATCCCTGTGGTACACCGCTGGTAACTGGCCTCCAATCTGAAAATTTTCCTTCCACCACCACCCTCTGTCTTCTATGATGCAGCCAGTTACTTATCCAATTGGCCAAATTTCCTTCTATTGCACACCTCCTTATCTTCTTCTTGAGCCTACCATGGGGAACCTTATCAAACGTTTTGGGCACTAACATCTGTTTTGGGTACTAAGCCTCAGGGTTGCCTTGGTAACCGGTCCAGAGGCTTTTCTATTTTGTTAGCCTATTAGTTAGTTTCAGCTGCAGGGAATCCATCAGATTTGAATTTGCTGTTGTTGTCAGCAACAAACATCAAACCAATCCTGATGTAGAGAATAAGACCCTAGTCAGACCCCATTTGGAGTACTGTGCGCAGTTCTGGTCGCCTCACTACAGGAAAGATGTGGAAGCTATTGAAAGGGTGCAGAGGAGATTTACAAGGATGTTGCCTGGATTGGGCGGCATGCCTTATGAGGATAGGTTGACGGAACTTGGTCTTTTCTCCCTGGAGAGATGAAGGATAAGAGGTGACCTCATAGAGGTTTATAAGACGTTGAGAGGTATAATCAGGTGAATTCTCAGAGGCTTTTTCCCAGGGCTGAAATGGTCGCTACAAGAGGACACAGGTTTAAGGTGCTGGGGAGTACGTACAGAGGAGTTGTCAGGGGTAAGTTTTTCACTCAGAGGGTGGTGGGTGAGTGGAATTGGCTGCCGGTGGTGGTGGTGAAGGCAAACGCGTTGGGGTCTTTTAAGAGACTTCTGGATGAGTACATGGGATTTAATGGGATTGAGGGTTATAGATAGGCCTAGTAGGTAGGGATATGATCAGCGCAACTAGTGGGCCAAAGGGCCTGTTTGTGCTGTAGTTTTTCTATGTTCTATGTTCTAATGCATAGGTCATCAGGAATATGAAAAAGGAATTCCTGAGCCAGGAGTTCAACCAGAAGCAGGGCAGTTAGATCAGCTGGAGCAGTTAGTTCTTAACTCTGCCAGCTTCAGACAGGGCATAAAATAAATCATCTAACCAGCGAAAAGTACCAACTCAGATAGCGCTTACAAACAATGGACAACTACCAAAGAACTCAAAAACTTCCGAACGCTATCAGACCTGGTTGTATATTTTCTTCCGAGAGTGATTAAAATTCTGTTATTACTCTTTTGGTAATGAATGTTCCTTGTGTTTATTTGAACAGCATTTCAGTCGAACTTTTCTTTAATTAAAATGTTTCTGGTTTAGTTAAAGTTCCTGTTTGGTTAAAAATGAAATAACTTGTTAATTATTCTCTGAAAGCAAGTGTCAGATCTTTATATTAATGAACCTCTAAATGTTAAGATAGAACAACTTACACTTTCCCAAACACTTTAACAGATTACAAAGCAAGGTAAAGAGGATTAACCTCCATGTTGTAACAAAGTACATGGCTGAAATTATGAACTCAGCATCTGACCCGAACTTCAAATCTGCCTTGATAAGACCACTGAGTGCTCTCCTCAACTTAGAATAAAAATTCTGACCAATTTTTACCTTTTTGACGGTTGACTTCACAAGGTTCACGCACTGGAATCAAAGGTGAATCTGTACACTGTGCACTTGCTTTCCAGGAGTTCACAAACGCTATTGGGACAGATTCAACTTGGTTACTCATGGACCTATGTTATAAAAAAGGTATGTTAAGTTGCAGAATTAAAGAAAGGAATAACATCCTCTTTCTCCTGTACTTTAAATTGACCACAGTGCCTCTTATTCTCTCTTTTTCCAAATTGTATTCTTTTTGAAAAAATACAGTTCTGAAATTATTCTGTATTCAGGCTTTCACACAATGGAATATTCTTTAAATGTGGAAATGCATAGTCAAGAGTATGCAACATAACTCATTAAGTTTTGCAGAAAAAAAGAGACTTTTTTGTCAAAATTTTTCATTTTGTACTCTTCAGGACATTTCGCAAGAATACAAATCCAAGGGAGACAACAAATAGAATTGGGAGAGAAGACAGTGATGATTGGTTGGCAAATGGACTCTGATTGGTAGAGGTGTTGCCATGGAGAATGCACCAGTGACTGACAGTGAGCTGTCAAGCATTGTTTGAGACTTAAACCAGAAAGCTTGACTTTGATTGTTAAGACATTTCCCTGAGGTATGAACAAGCAAATGGTTGTCCCTTATTTTGTTTAGCAGAAGCAGATGCAATTGGCATACATGTTCTTTCTGTCTGTGTATTAATATATGCCTCACTCTGCACCCAGTTGACAATCTTAGCACACTGAGGATTATTTAGCAAATGTTGTCCAACTGCAGAATCACATCAAATGTTGGATACTGTTTTGAGTTTTCCAAGCACAGATTGATTGGATACAGCCTGAACTTTGCCCATTCACCACTCTTTGGGACATATAGCCTACACACGTAACATCATACTGAAACTCATACACCAAATTGCTCATTTGTGTGGTAGGTCGAACATGTTTTTGGCTTGATGGCAGCATTCTGTTAGTGGTAAATGCCACTTGTGTTCCTACTGCATAACAGCTGCAGGATACAACCAGCTTCACCTGCTAGCCAAATGTTGAGGTATCTTGCCCTCCCAGAGTAATTTGAGATAAAGAATAAAGAACAACACAGCACAGGAAACAGGCCCTTCAGCTCTACAAGCCCACGCTGCTATTTTGACATTCAGTGAGTGCCTCATTCCAATCCTTCTTCTACCTATGACCTTTGTCTACACACTATACATACATACTATACATAAACTAGACACTTCTCAGGGGCAAAGGCAAAAGCAAAACAAGATTGCTGATAAGACCAATTTTACAGCATGTTAAACTGTAAGAATCCCAAAGGAAATAATTACATGCAGATATTTGTGCTACAGCACATTGTCAGACAGACTATCATTGCATGAATCAATATTCATTAAGCTTATGAACTTGGCAACACACGCATTTGAGCTCAGTTTTTATGATACCAAGTCTGCTCAAATGGATGGTCATAGATCACAGATCATAGAACCCTACAGTGCAGAGAGAGGCCCTTCGGCCCATCGAGTCAGCGCCAACCAGGCCCTACCCCCATATCCCTACATATTATACCCACTAATCCCTCTAACCTACTCATCCCTGGACACTAAGGGGCAATTTCTTAGTGTAGCCAATCAACCTAACCCGCACGTCTTTGGACTGGTGTTGCCATAGGATATCCACTAGGTCTAATTCTCACGAACATCTTCATTGGATTCCATGAAAAACTTGTCTTCAATGAATGACACCTGACCTCCTAACCCTTGTATATTTCCAAAGTGTGGTTACTATGTTTGCTATACTTAAATCCGTGGGATAATGTAATAATTTCCTCACATTTCTTAATGGGCTTCATCCTGTGCTGAAATCCACCTTTGAAACACAGCAGTCAAATTAACTCCCTTTCCTTGATGTACCATTGAGAAATCTGCCCGGGGGTTGGGTGTGGGGGGATGTTCTCTACCATGGTCTGTCACAAGCTCACCTTCACTGTTCAATATATCCCTGCTTTATAAGAGTAGTCTTATTGGCAGCCTCATAAAGAGCACCCCAGACATTTGCTCACTATGCAAGCTTGATGCTAAAATAGGGTGCATCACAGCAATCCTGTGGGATAATGGCTACCCTGATCGGATCATTTCACATTGTTCATCACACAAACTCATAAGCAGACCTAAGGCTATCACTCTTGACCCTGTGAAGTGTCCAGTGTATCTTAGATTACCCTGGAAGGGCAAGGAATCTCAGAGTCTGAGCAGCAGATGAAGCTACATGTTGCTACACGTAGTATTTGCCACTAACATGAAGCTACTGTCAAGCAAAAAATACATTATTGTACCTGCCTCAGTGCTCTGACCAATGAAGCAAATGTGCCAAACGCCTTCTTCACCACTCTGTCTACCTGTGACACCATTTTCAAGGAACTATGTTTCTCTACCCTTCGGTCTCTCTGTTTGACAGCACTTTCCAGGGCCCACCATTAATTGTGTAAATCCTGCCCTGGATTATTTTACCAAAATACAACACCTCGCATTCATCTGAATTAAACTCCATCTTCCATTCTTCGACCCACTGGCCCTATTGATCAACATCCTGTGGTAGTCTTACATGACCTTCTTCACTATTCACTACACCATCGTGTTATCCACAAACTTACTGACCATGCCTCCTATATTTTCATCCAATGAATAAATCATAAACAACAGTGGACCCAACACTGATCCCTGTAGCATACCGCTAGTCACAAGCTTCCAGTCTAAAAAACAAGCACACGCTCTGTTTCCTACTGGCAAAAACACAGTAAAAAGTCTGACAACACCAGGTTTTAGTCCAACCTATTTATTTGATAATATTCTCACAAGCTTTCGAGGGGTTACCCTCTTCGTCAGGTGAATGGAGAGTTCTGGCCTCAGACAGAGCATATAAAGCACAGACAGTTTAGAGATTACTGATTAAAATGCGAATCCTTACACCTAACCTGCTGTTCAAGAACTGAAGTGGCTGACAAGACAATGTTGTATCTAATTGGCTAGTTCTCCCTGGATCCCATGTGACCTAACCTTATTGACCAGTCTCCCATGCGATACCTTGTCAAAGGCCTTGCTGAGATCCATGCAGACAACATCTACAACATTGTCCTCATCTATCTCCGAATAGACACAAATTCCTCTTCAGGTTCAGTTGGCAAAAACGCACAGGTTTACTTCGATAACAGTCTTCCAATCTTTTAACACCTCTGGACAGAGAAACAGAGATACCATGGGCGGCATGGTAGCACAGTAGTTAGCACTGCTGCTTCACAGCTCCAGGGTCCTGGGTTTGATTCCCGGCTCGGGTCACTGTCTGTGTGGAGTTTGCATGTTCTTCCTGTGTCTGCGTGGGTGTCCTCTGGGTGCTCTGGCTTCCTCCCACAGTCCAGAGATCTGTGGGTTAGATTGATTTGCCATGCTAAGAAATTGCCCCTTAGTGTCAAGGTTAGAGGGATTAGTGGGTTTAATATGTAGGGTTTATGGGGGTAGGGCCTGGGTGGGATTGTGTTTGGTACAGACTCGAAGGGCCTCTTTCTGCACTGTAGGGATCTATGATACCTGCCTTCAAGTCTCAAGACAGCAGCCTCCAAAAACGTGTCTTCAAAATCACAGCAGAACACCACAGAAAGAGAGAAAACAACTTTTGTCTTTTGCAGATCTCGAGAGAGATATACCTATTTTCTAGCAGGCTCTCGACTTCAATTTCCAGAGAGAGAAAGAGAGAGAGCTGCTCCTTTCAAATTATAACAGCAACTGCCTGCTTGTCTCTCTTTGTTAGTCCAGCTCTGCCTGGTCGTGTGACTTTCTCCTGTCAATCAACCTCATTAAACCCTACATTGAAATCCCAGGAGACAACTCAAAAAAAAAGCACTGCATTAACTCAAATTAAAACAAACACTCCAATAACTAAGAGCAATTATTCTTCTGCACGCTTGGCATATGAGCTGCCGGTTATACACAACCAACACTGTAATCATGCTGAAGTATAAAACAATCTCCCCACAAGAAACATGACATATTTACATTTCTTTAAGGCACAGTATTGTCACACTGCTCAGCGGGCAATCAAAAGACAACAACTGTGGGTCTGGAGACACATGTACGTCAGAGTAGGTTAGGATGGCAGAATTATTTTCTTCAACGATATTAGTAAATCAGATGTATCCCACTGAATGACTAGTTTTAACAGCGATACAAAAGAAGATGCCCAAAAAAGGGAAATATTAATGTAATGACGCAGGAAAATTGATTGGAAAGGGGCATAGTTTATTATAGAATGCAAAGAAAAATGACTACCATGGTGTACAAACACGAGTCCCTGCCTGGGATTACAGTTCAGCAGGCCTGCCTTACAAAAGTCCAAGTAGTGAATTTCAGTTGGGCAGGCCACTGCCTGTTACCAGGGGAACTTGTGCTCAGTGAGCATCACAGGGAGAACAATCGATGATTCCCATGGACCTCGTGGGGGTTATCACACCTTTCCACCTCTCCTACCCACCCCCACTTTGTTTCCATGGTGATGGGGCCTTCCCTGTCTCTTTGCCCATGGCCTCATCTTCATTGCTTGTAGGGTCTGGTTGGGTGCATCACAGATAAGCCTCTTCTGTGAAAGTGTCAAAGAGCCACTACAGGGGGCTCATCCTCAGTGGTGCCCTCTGACTGGGTGCCCACAGCCTCTGCCTCCATGTCCAAGCCAAAATGTCCATTGCGAGATGGCTGACTCTTGCATTTTAGAAAACAGTTGCTCTGTGGAGGGTTGCCTGTGACAGAAATGATGTACATGCTTCTTTAAGATCTTCTTCATGGTTTTTAACCATGTAAGTCCTGTTTTCTTGAGTCTGCATTTCCCGCTGCCTTGGAAAAGCAGCCAGCATAATTAAGGATCCCACACACCCTGGACATTCTCTCTTCCACCTTCTTCCATTGCGAAAACAATACAAAAGTCTGAGGTCACGTACCAACCAACTCACAAACAGCTTCTTCCCTGCTGCCATCAGACTTTTGAGTAGACCTACCTCGCACTAAATTAATCTTTCTCTATACCCTAGCTATGACTGCAACACTACATTCTGCATCCTCTCTTTTCCTTCTCTCTGAATAGTATGCTTTGTCTGTTGTTTTTGTTCATCCATTGTCATCAATGAGGACCTCAACACCATTAGTCATTTTGAGGCTGGATGTAGTGTGTTCGAATATGACTGATCAGGCCAATTCGGGCATGGAATGCCCTGGCACATATTGGATAGTAGGCACTGTAGTTGTTGCACCGGTGGCTCTGGACTTGTGCAGCTCGCGCTTAAGTTGTGCTTCAGCAATGCACCTTGCTTTGTAAGCTTGACAGCCCTTGTGGATGTGGCAGTGCCAGGTAGGGCGGTTTTGTGGCAGCATTTCCCAGGTGGTCATGTCTATGTCAAGTGACTTCAGGAAGGCCTTGAGTGTGTCTTTGAAACGTTTCTTTTGCCCTCCTTACGAGCATCTTCCAGCAGAGAATTCCCCAAAAAGGAGCTGCTTGGATATGCGCTTGTCTGCCATACGGATGACATGACCTGCCCAACGGGTCTGCGCTCTCATCAGCAGCGTGTGGACTGATGGTAGACTTGCTCTAGAGAGAACTTCAGTGTCTGGTACTTTGTCTTGTCAACTGATGTGTAATATTCTGTGAAGACAAGTTAAGTGGAAATGATTGAGCTATCTTGCATACCTTTGATACACAGTCCATGTTTCACAGGCATACAGGAGGGTAGTGAGTACCACGGCGCTGTAGACCTTCAGTTTTGTTGCCCAGGTAGGCGCCAAGTATCACTGCAGCTTCGGTCAGCAGAAAACGACCATTAGACCTGAGCCGCCTGTGTGCAAGTCCGTGACTACAGCTCCCAGTGTATCTGCACCTGCTGCTTCATTGCTCGCCCATCACCACAGGACGTCAAGGGTTGAACAGGATACTGATGATGATGATGATGTCGAGACTAGTGCTTGATTTGGATTAAAGGGAGGGAGAGTTGCGCCGCATCAGCCTCACTTTCTCTTCCCAATTCCCATCTAGATCCAGTGGCAAGACAAGAGACAAGACACTGGAGATGGGATTAGGTGCAGTGGATGACCAGGACATCTTCTGTATCTTGGCATTCCACGAGGCTTGCAGAGACCGTCTTCTTGACCGATGGGTCTTGCGTTGGTCTTGTCAGCTCAATCCGCCAGAGTCTGTCTTTATATGCTGGGATAAACATCTCCCTATCTCACCGAGGGCTGAGACCTGTCAGCTAACTCACCTGGTTTAGCCGGCTTGTCGAAGCCGTTGCCCGGGGTGTGGCCGCTGTCACATGCAAACAGCTACGGGGAGCCACAGATGAGAGCTGAGTGCCAGTGGGGACAAACGGTGAACAAGCCGCCCTGAAAGGGACGCAAAAGGGTTCCCCCACCAGAGGTACTACCCCTCCCTGACACTCCATACACCCTTTATCTGTATAGCATGCAGGAAACAATACTTTTACATAAGAAATAGGAGCAGGAGTAGGCCAACTAGCCCTTCAAGCCTGCCCTGCCATCCAATAAGATCATGGCTGATCTGAAGCGGATCAGTTCCACTTTCCCGCTTTCTCCCCATAACCCTTAATTCCCTTGTCTATCAGAAACCTATCTACCCGTGACTTAAATATATTCAACTAGGTAGCCTCCACCACTTCAATGGGCAGAGAATTCCAGAGATTCACCACCTTGTGAGTGAAGAAGTTCCTCCTCAACTCCATTTTAAAGTGCCCCCCCCTTATTTTGAGACTGTGCCCTCTAGTTCTGTTTTCCTTTCTAAGCGGGAAGAATAAGAACATAAGAACATAAGAAATAGGAGCATGATCGCTAACACCCTACCCCCAACTCCCTGTCCCTCGACCTTCTGTAATAACCTCTTGTGAGGTACTTTGTCAAACGCCTTCTGAAAATCTAGAAAGACCACATCCACCGGCTCTCCTCTATCCACCGCCCTAGACACATCCTCATAGAACTCCAGTAAATTTGTCAGACACGACTTCTCTTTAATGAATCTCTCTACCTCTACCCTATCTAGCCCCTTCATTATCTTATATGTCTCTATAAGATCCCCCCTCAGCCTTCTAGACTCTAAAGAGTACAGGCCCAGTCTATTCAATCTCTCTTCATAAGCTAACCCCCTCATCTCCGGTATCAGCCTGGTGAACCTTCTCTCTCCAAGGCCAATATATCCTTCTGCAAATAAGGGGACCAAAACTGCACACAGTACTCCAGCTGCGGCCTCACCAGTGCCCTGTACTGTTGCAGCAAGACCTCCCTACTTTTATATTCTATCCCCCTCGCTATAAAGGCCAGCATCCCATTCGCCTTCTTGATCACCTGCTGCACCTGCAGACTGGGTTTTTGCAATTCGTGCACAAGGACCCCCAGGTCCCTCTGCACAGTAGCATGCTGCAGCTTTTCACCATTTAAATAATAATCCCTCCTACTATTATTTCTACCAAAGTGGATAACCTCACATTTGCTAACGTTATACTCCATCTGCCAATTCCTCGCCCACTCGTTCAGTCTATCCAGATCTCTCTGCAGACTTTCCGCTCCCTCCATGCAATTTGCTTTTCCACTCATCTTCGTGTCATCAGCAAGTTTTGTTACCCTACACTCAGCCCCCTCCTCCAGATCGTCTATGTAAATGGTAAACAGTTGAGGCCCCAGCACCGATCCCTGCGGCACTCCACTAGTCACCAGCTGCCAACCAGAAAAGCACCCATTGATTCCAACTCTCTGCTTCCTGTTAGATAACCTTTCCTCAATCCAAGCGAACACTTTATCCCCAATTCCATGTACCCTAACCTTCTGCAACAACCTTTTGTGAGGCATCTTATCATACGCCCTGTGGAAATCTAAAAACACCACATCACAGGTTCCCCTCTGTCTACCGCACTAGTCACATCCTCATAGAAATCCAATAAATTCGTTAAACATGACTTCCCCTTCATGAATCTGTGCTGCGTCTGCTTGATCAAACCGTTCTCAGGTGTCTTGCTATTTCTTCTTTGATGATGGATTCGAGCTTTTTTCCAACTACGGACGTTAAGCTAACCGGCCTATAATTCCCTGCCTTTTGTCTGCTACCTTTTTTAAACAGCGGCGTAACATTAGCCGTTTTCCAATCCTCCGGCACTTCCCCAGAGTCCAGCGAATTTTGATAAATAATTACTAAGGCATCCACTATTACTTCTGCCATTTCTTTCAGAGCCATGGGATTCATTCCATCTGGTCCCGGGGACTTGTCTACCTTCAGTCCCGTTAGTCTACCAAGCACTACCTCTCTAGTGACAGTAATTGCATTAAGGACCTCATCTCCTACCGTCCCTCTAACTTTAACATTCGGTAAGCTATTTGTGTCCTCCTCCATGAAGACCGACACAAAAAACTTATTTAAAGCCTCAGCTTTAAAGCCTCGTTACTCACCGCTAAATTCCCCCTCTTGTCCTCCAAGGGTCCAACATTCACTCTCGCCAGTCTCTTCTTCTTTATATATTTGTAAAAACTTTTACTATCATTTTTTATATTTAGAGCTAGTTTAGCTTCATACTCTATCTTTCCTTTCTTTATCGCTTTCTTAGTCATTCTTTGTTGTTTTTTACGCTATACTAATATATATGAGAATAATAAATCAAACAAAAAATCCCAGAATCCACAAAGTTCCTCACACGGACAATATCTCCTAGTTTGAAGTCTCTATCCTGTCTCTGATCATCATGCACTTTTGTGGGGCTCGTGTTCAAACTCGACATTGCTGGCCTGATTTGGGAAAGTCAGGCTAAGCCAAGTCCAAAAGCATCTGCCCATCAATAGCTCTGCTGGGGCTATTTCCATCATCTTGATCCCCCTGTGCTGACACTATAGTCAAGAAAGCCCACCAATGCTTCTACTTTCTCAGGAGGCCAAGGAAATTCAGCATGTCCACTTCAACTCTCATCAATTTTGGCAGGTGCAACAGAAAGCATCCTTTCCAGTTGTATCACAGCTTGGTATGGGCTCCTGTTCTGACCATGACAGCAAGAAACTACAAAGAGTTGTGAATATAGCCCAATCCATCACACAAGCCAGCCTCCCATCCATTGATTCCGTCCACATTTCTTACTGCCTCGGAAAAGCGACCAGCATAATCAAGGACCCCACACATTCCTAACATGCTCCTTTTCACCTTCTTCCGTCATGAAAAAAATACAAAAGTTTGAAAACTTCCAACCGACTCAACAACAGCTTCTTCCCTACTGCCATTAGACTTTTGAATGGGCCTACCATATAGAAACATACAAACGTAGAAACTAAAAGCAGGAGTAGGCCATTTGGCCCCTTTGAGTAGATCATCAAGTTCAACATCCTGATCCCTCCTTCCTCCTATATCCTTTGATCCCTTTTGGCCCGAAGAGCTATATCTAATTTCTTTGTGAAAACAGACATGTTTGGTGGTAGTGAATTCCACATATTCACCATCCTCTGGGTGAAAAAATTTCTCCTCACCTCAGCTCTAAAAGGTTTATCCCTTATCCTCAAGCTATGACCCCTGATTCTGGACTCCTCCACCACTGGGAACATTCTTTCTGAATCTATCCTGTCTAATCCTGTTAGAATTTTATAAGTTTCTATGAGATCCCATTTCATTCTTCTAAACTGCAGTGAATATAATCCTAACCGACTTAGTGTCTCTTCATTTGAAAGACCTTGCATCCCAGGAATCAGCGTGGTAAACCTTCACTTTTTGCGTCGTCGATGGAGGCGGGAGAGGTTCCGGAGGATTGGAGGATTGCGGATGTAGTTCCTATTTTCAAGAAAGGGAACAGGGATAGCCTGGGAAATTACCGACCGGTGAGTCTGACCTCAGTGGTTGGTAAGCTGATGGAGAGGCTTCTGAGGGACAAGATTTATGAGCATTTGGAGAGGTTTAGCATGATCAGAAATAGTCAGCACGGTTTTGTCAAGGGCAGGTTGTGCCTTACGAGCCTAGTTGAATTCTTCGAAAATGTGACTGAACACATTGATGAAGGAAGAGCAGTGGATGTGGTGTACCTGGACTTCAGCAAGGCGTTTGATAAGGTCCCCCATGCAAGACTTCTTGAGAAGGTGAGAGGGCATGGGATCCAAGGGGCTTTGGCCTTGTGGATCCAGAACTGGCTTGCCTGCAGAAGGCAGAGAGTGGTTGTGGATGGGTCTTTTTCTGCATGGAGGTCGGTCACCAGTGGAGTGCCCCAGGGATCTGTTCTAGGACCCTTGCTGTTTGTCATTTTCATAAATGACCTAGATGAGGAAGTGGAGGGATGGGTTAGTAAGTTCGCCGATGACACGAAGGTCGGTGGTGTTGTGGATGGTCTGGAAGGATGTCAGAAGTTGCAGCAGGACATAAATAGGATGCAAGACTGGGCGGAGAAGTGGCAGATGGACTTCAACGCGGATAAATGTGTAGTGGTCCATTTTGGCAGGACCAACGGGATGAACGAGTACACTATCAAGGGCAGGAGTCTTAGCAGTGTTGAAGAGCAGAAGGATCTTGGGGTCCGGGTCCACAGGACTCTTAAATCGGCCTCGCAGGTGGAGGATGTGGTCAAGAAGGCGTATGGTGTACTGGCCTTCATTAATTGAGGGATTGAGTTTAGGAATCGGGAGGTAATGCTGCAACTTTATAAGTCCCTTGTCAGGCCCCACTTGGAGTACTGTGCGCAGTTCTGGTCGCCTCACTATAGGAAGGACGTGGAAGCTATTAAAAGGGTACAGAGGAGATTTACAAGGATGTTGCCTGGATTGGGAGGCATGCCTTATGAAGATAGGTTGAGGGAGCTGGGACTCTTCTCCCTGGAGAGGCATAGGTTGAGAGGCGACCTGATAGAGGTTTATAAAATGTTGCGAGGAATAGATAGGGTGGATTCTCAGAGGCTATTTCCCCGGGTTGAAATGGTAGCTACGAGAGGACACAGATTTAAGGTGCAGGGAAGCAAGTACAGAGGTGATGTTAGGGGTAAGTTTTTCACTCAGAGGGTGGTGAGTGAATGGAATCGGCTGCCGTCAGTGGTGGTGGAGGCAAACTTGCTGGGTCTTTTAAAAGACTTCTGGATGAGTATATGGGATTTAATGGGATTGGGGGTTATAGATAGGTCTATGGATTGGTAGGTATTGATGTGATCGGCGCAACTTGTGGGCCGAAGGGCCTGTTTGTGCTGTAGTGTTCTATGTTCTATGTTTTTCTCCTACTAAAGAAAGGACATCTTTCCTCAGATGAGGGCACCATGCTTGATGAATCTATTGGAATTTTTTGAGGATGCAATGAGTAGAGTTGACCCAGGAAAGCAATGGTTTAATTAGACTTTCAGAAGACTTTCAACAAGATCTCACATTACAGCCCGCTTGATTGGCGCCACATCTACAAACATTCGCTCCCTTCACCACTGACACTCAATAGCAGCAGGATACGCTATCTAAAAGATGCACTGCAGAAATTCACCAAAGATCTTTAGGCAGCACCTTCCAAACCCATGACCACTTCCAGCTGGAAGGACAAGGGCAGCAGATAAATAGGAACACCACCACCTGCAAGTTCCCCTCCAAGCCACTCACCATCCTGACTTGAAATATATTGCCTTCCTTTGCAGTTACTGGATCAAAATCCTGGAATTCCCTCCCTAACGGCATTGTGGGTCAACCCACAGAACATGGACTGCAGCAATTCAATAAGGCAGCTCACTACTACCTTCTCAAGGGCAACTAGGGATGGATAATAAATTTTGGCCAGCCAGCGACGCCCATGTCCCACAAATGAATACACAGAATGAATGAAGAAAAGGCTTGTAAAGTTAAAGCACGTGGGATTGCTGGTAATGTCTTGCAATGGATAGAAAGCTGGTTAGCAGATAGGAAGCAAAGAATTGGCATAAATGGATCTTTTTCTGATTGGTAGTCAGTGACTAGTGGGGTTCCGCAGGGCTCTGTACTAGGACCTCAACTGTTCATATTATATATTAATGATTTGGAAAAGGGAACTGAATGTATTATCTCCAAATCTGCAGATGATACAAAGTTGGTGCGAGGATGAGCTGTGAGGAGGATGCAGAGATGCTTCAATGTGATTTGGACAGACTGGGTAAGTGGGCATCTGCATGACAGATGCGGTAAAATGTGGATAAATGTGAGGTTATCCACCTTGGTAGCAATAACAGGAAGACGGATTATTACTTGAATGGGTGTAAATTGAGAGAGGTGGATACTCAGTGAGACTGGTGTCCTTGTTCATCAGTCACTGAAAGTAAGTGCGCAGGTACAACAGGCAGTAAAAAAGGCAAATGGTATGTTAGCCTTCATAGCGAGAGGATTCGAGTATAAGATTAGGACTGTTTTGCTGCAATTGTATACGGCGTTGGGGAGGCCACATGTGGAGTGTGCAGTTTTGAAGTCCTTATCTGAGGAAGGCTGTCCTTGCTATGGAGGGAATACAGCAAAGGTTTACCAGGCTGATTCCTGGGATGGCAGGTCTATCATGTGGAGTTTAGAAGAGTGAGAGGAGATCTCATAGAATCTTATAAAATTCTAACAGGGTTAGACAGGGTAGATTCAGAAAGAATGTTCCCAATGGTCGGGGAGTCCAGGACTAGGGGTCATAATTTGAGGATAAGGGGTAAACCTTTTGGAGCTGAGGTGAGGAGAAATTTCTTTACCCAGCAGGTGGTAAACGTATGGAATTTACTACCACTGAAAGTAGTTGAGGCCAAAATGTCTGATTTAAAGAAGAAATTAGACACAGCTCTTGGGGCTAAAGGGATGAAGAGAAATGATGGGAAGGGAGGATCAGGAGATTGAATTTGATGATCAGCCATGATCAAAGTGAATGGCGGAGCGGGCTTGAAGGGCTGAATGGTTCATCATTTAATTATATCAATAATCCTGAGATAGGTCAGTAAATCGGAGGCTTAATGATTACTGGAGGAGAATTAGTAAGGCAGAGTTAGAAGAAAATAATGGCAATGGAAATGGACAGATCCAGGAGGCAGTGGATGGAATATTGTTTGATGGGATGTCAGCAAATGTGAGTAATCGATATTTGGGCTGGATTGATGATCATGGAGGCAAGGATTTGGATAGATCACAGTAAAGTTAAGGTAAAGATGCCATAGTCCCAGATGACCGTAAACTGGTCTCTAGTTTGAGGGGGAGAGCTGACTGGTGGTGATTTAATCTGAGGATTAGCACACTTTAGGCAAGGGGCAGGCTGGTATGGAAATTGAACATACACTGTTGGCATTGCTCTGCATCAATAGCCAGCTGTCCAGCCAACTGAGCTAACCAACCCACACTGGACAGATTGCAGTGCAGATAATGTTGAGGCAGGGAGGTGGTTTATAGGTTTGCTTTCTGGGGTTGGAGGAAGCACTCCTTCTGGGCCAAAAATTGTGCAATAAATATGTTTATTGGCCAGGTTTCCAGAGGCCAAGAAAATCAAAACAAATTGAGTTAAATACAGGAATCTAGCTAATTAAGGATCTCCTCCTACAAGCAGTTCCTGTCACCCATCTCTGTCCTATCTCCATTAAAATTGGGCATGTGCAGATTTGACAACACTCAAATGCTGATTTGAAATTTTTAACATTTTCACATCCCACCTAACCCAAACTCACTTCTCTTGTGGGGTTAAAATTAACCATTAATGTTCTAAATTACAAGTGGAACAAACCCTAAAACAAATAGGAATTGTTGCCTGTGTCTTAATCTCCAAAATACCCATCGTACACTATTCATTTCCTCCTTTAACGCACTCCTTAAAAACAGCCACTTTGGTAGCTTTTGGTAATCAGACCTAATATTTGCTCAAGTGGCTCAGAGTCAGATTTTCATAGAATCATACAGTGCAGAAGAGACCCTTCGGCCCATCGAATCTGCACCGACATGCAAGAAACACCTCACCTCACACCTAACCCCACTTGACAGCATTTGGCCCATAGCCCTGAGTGTTATGATGTGCCAAGTGCTCATCCAGGTACTTTTTAAAGATGTGAGGCATCCCATTTCCACCACCCTCCCAGGCAGTGCATTCCAGACCCTCACAACCCTCTGGGTAAAAAAATCTTTCTGTAAAATCCCCCCTAAACTTCCTGCCCCTCACTTTTAACTTGTATCCCCTTGTAACCCGCTTGCTAAGGGGAACAGCTGCTCCTTATCCACTCTGTCCATGTCCCTCACAATCTTGTACACCTTGATCAGGTCACCCCTCAGTCTCCTCTGCTCTAACAAAAACAACTCAAGCCTATCCAACCTCTCTTTATAACTTAAATGTTCCATCCCAGGCAGCATCCTGGTGAATCTCCCCTGCGTTCCCTCCAATGTAATAACATCCTTCCTATAATGTGGCGACCAAAACTGCACACAGTGCTCTAGCTGTGACCTCACCAAAGTTCTATACAACCCCAACATGATTTTGCTGCTTTTGTAATCAATATCTTGATTGATAAAGGCAAGTGTCCCATTTGCCTTTTTCACCACCCTACTAGCATGCCCTTTCATCTTCAGAGGTCTGTGGTCAAACACGCCAAGGTTCCTTTGTTCTACAAAACTTCCTATTATCCTATCATTCATTGAATATTTCCTTGTCAAATTACTCCTTCCAAAGTGTATCATCTCACACTTTTCAGGGATAAATTCCATCTGCCACTTATCCGCCCATTTGACCATTCCGTATATATCTTCCGGTAGCCCAAGACACTCCACCTCACTGTTAACCACTTGGCCAATCTTTGTGCATCCACAAACTTACTAATGCTACCCCCCACATGGTCATCTATGTTGTTTATACAAATTATAAAAAATAGGGGGTCCAACACAGATCCCTGTGGTATGGCACTGGACACGGCTTCCAGCCACTAATGCAACCTTTTGTCATCACCCTCGGTCCCCTAACACTGAGCCAATTTTGAGTCTATTTTATTAAATTATCCTGTATCCCAAGTGCATTTATCTTCTTTATAATTCTCACATATGGGACTTTGTCAAAGGCCCATATAAACCTGAAATCCATATAAACTACATCAACTGCACTGCTCTCATCTACACACCTGGTCACTGTCCCTGCAGTAGTCGTGCCCAATGGGCAGCACGGACCTGACTTACTGAGCCATCTTTAAGGTGGCCATCTAGCAGAAGCTGGGTTGGGGTGTGTTCAGTAAGAACAGTTATTGGGTTCAGTCCAGTGATATAAGCGAAATGCTGCACAGCCCAAAATACCGCAAGCAAGTGTCGTTCACACCCAGAGAAACCCTGTTCAACTGGGTTCAATACTCGTGAGGCGTAAGCTACTGGGCCTAGTCTACCATGTCTTCCTTGTAATAATATGGCTGACAGTGTGTGGTCAGTGGCTGCAACTTCTAAGGCATATGGTAGATCTGGGTCAGGGACTAGTAAGGCTGGTGCTGTGGCAAGGGCATGCTTTAAATCGGTTACTGCAGCTGTGTGCTGCTCAGTCCACTTCCAGGTTGCGTTTTTCTTTAGCAATTCAGCAAGTGGGGCTGCCTTGGTGGCGAAGCCATCTATAAGGTTTCGACAGTACCCTACTAGACCTAGGAAAGATCGGAGGGCACTCACATCTCGGGGCAGTGGAAGATGCACTATAGAATCTATCCTTTTCTGGTCGATCTCCCTCTTCCCATAGGTAATCACTGTACCTAGGTATATAACCTTGGGTTGCAAAAGTTGGGTCTTTTTCGGGTTGACTTTGCAGCCTAATGAGTGGAGCAGTGCGAGTAATTCATCCAGCAATGTTATATGTTCCTCTTTGGTGTTGGTCTGTAACAATAAATCATCTACATACTGGACCAAGCACTCGGGTTGTGAAAACTTTTCTAGTCTGGTAGCTAGTCGTCTGTGAAAGATGGATGGGGAATTATGAAAACCCTGTGGTAGGCAAGTCCAAGTGTATTGCTGTCCCTGAAAGGTAAAAGCAAACTTGTACTGGCAAGACCGATTTAAAGGGATGGCCCAAAAGCCGTTACTGATATCTAATACTGTGAAAAACTTTGCCTGGGGTCCCTGTTTCATCATGGGGGTTTGTGGCTACTGTGGGGGCCGTGAGTGGGGTAACCTTATTTAATTCCCGGTAGTCTATTGTTAACCTCCATGATCCATCCACTTTCTTCACGGGCCATATTGGTGCATTATTTGTGGATGCCACTTGTCTCAACACCCCCTGCTGTAATAGACTATCAATTACCCTGGCCACCACCCCCTCTGCCTCTTTGGGGAAACCATATTGTCTCTGTGGTTTTGGACCTGGTCCTTCGATTAACACCTCCCCAGGTATCCGGCCACAGTCATGTTTATGCCGTGCAAACACCCCATTGTGTCTTTGAAGCACCTCCCTGACGGCTGGATCATTGCTAATCATTAAGGGATCAAACCAGAATTCCCCTATTGTGCTAATCCTATTAGTATATGTTCCGACTGGAATGATTGATGGTGCTCTACTAATCGTAGCCATCTGCCAAATACATTGATTAGCCGGATCAAATGAAAGATTATATTTATTCATATAATCGGCCCCAAGGATGTGTTCAGCACTTGGGGGAAGGTCGACTAACACTACTGGATGGTCACAGACCATGTTACCCAAAAGGACCTGTACAGGGGCTGTGATGCATCCCTGCTGCATGTGTCCTGTAAATCCACTAAGTGCAATTGTGCCTGTAGTTATCCAAGGGATGTCTGTTTTTAACTTTGATACATTCAGGATAGTTCGGGAGACTCCAGTGTCCCAAAGGAATTCTACAAGGTGGCCTCTTACCTCGCCATTAACTAGGGGTCTCCCTACACTATCCCACCCGGTGCTACAGATCCAGGTTGGAGAGGCCAGACACCGTCAATCTAGAGTTCCACAGGCGGGAACAGTTGGGTACAGTGATGGGCTTGCACTTATGATATGCATGGCCTGACCAGGACCTTCCACCGGTAGTGGGCGATGTTCCCTCTCGTACCTAGGGGCTGCCCTAACTGGTGGAGCCGGTGGTCCTGATAGTCTCGGGGACAATGTATATGGTGGCGGGGGTCTCCTACAATCTCGGGCAAAGTGTCCCGACTGCCCACTATTAAAACATGTCCCTCTATCTCTCCCTGGGGCTGCTGTGTAAGGTAGACCTGTACTTCTCTGGTCTTGGTGATCCCCTCTACCTTCGTTTCTCCATACTGGACCCTGACTAGCCCTCATCGGAAGCATTTTTGCCTCCTTTTCTGACCGTGACGTTGGGGCTCCCTGAGCTTCCTGTTCCCAGATTCGAGCTAAGCGTCGGAGAACCCACGCTTCATTGTGTGTGGTTTCTGCAGGGTCAAAATTAGCACAGGCTTTCTTGCCTTCCTCTGTAGCATACGACACTAATGTCCTAGCCCATTTGGATGAATCAGCTTCATTTAATCTAGCCCGATCTAATTCCCCATATACTCCTGTGAAGTGGATCCACAAACGACGGGCAAAGGCTGTCGGATGTTCCCCTTTCCTCTGTCTGCATTTATTTAACCCATCTACAGGATCCCCTTTATTAAATCCTATTGCAGTCAATATCGCTTCCTTAATTTCGTTTAATGTTCCTTCCCCAACATTTTGAGGGGCTGGCAGGGCAGACCGTACAGACTTGCTTAAGCACATGACTATCAGCTTCACCTCCTCTCTCTCATCCAGCCCATGCATTACCTTTTGCTGCCTAACATCCTCAAAGAAACTGTATGGGTCAGCCGATGGCTCAAAAGTTGTGATTTTATTTGCAATCTCAGCCAATTGTGCCACTGTAAATGGAGTCGTGTATGTAACAGCTGAGTCCTGACCCCCTCCTGTCCGACGTTCAGTCATCACAGGGTACACCGGTACTGGAGGTAAATCTGGGGGTGCCGTGGGTATGACCTCCCCTGGGAAAGATGGTGGTGGACCCCAACCCTCGGTTTGCATAACATAAAGTCTAGCATTCTCCTTTAACTCTCCCCAGTCTGCACTCTCTATCCCCTTTTCCTCTTCTGTCCCGAAGGCACAGATAAATCCATTTTGAACTGATAATAGGGATTCCAGCCTTGAGATTTCTCGTTGGCATTTTGAGTGGTCAGCAGTTGCCTGTCTCTGTTCTTTACTGGCTTGATGTAGAGCTTTTATAGCAGCCTGCAGATCAGTGCAGTTAGCTTCCAATCGTGCTACTGCCTGCTCAGCTTCATCTCTGGCCAAGACAGCACACTGGGCATCTTGGTAGGCTCTCTCATACTGGGTTTGGAAATTGCCCAGATGCAATAAATTTGCCTGGTTAGTTCGCCTTAATTCATCTATCTCTCTGTCCTTTTCGGCTTTTATCTGTTCTATCCTCTCCTGCTGCTGTTCCTTTAGAACATAGAACATTACAGCGCAGAACAGGCCCTTCGGCCCACGATGTTGCGCCGACCAGTTAAAAAAAAACAATGACCCTCTAACCTAAACCAATCCCTTTTCGTCCATAAACCTATCCACGGACCTCTTAAACGCCCCCAAACTAGGCGCATTTACAACTGCAGCAGGCAGGGCATTCCAATCCCTCACCACCCTCTGGGTAAAGAACCTACCCCTGACATCCGTCCTATAACTACCCCCCCTTAATTTAAAGCCATGCCCCCTCGTGCTAGCTTTCTCCATCCGAGGAAAAAGGCTATCACTGTCCACCCTATCTAAACCTCTAATCATCTTATATATTTCAATAAGATCCCCTCTTAGCCGCCTTCTTTCCAGCGAAAACAACCCCAAATCCCTCAGTCTCTCCTCATAGGACCTCCCCTCCATACCAGGCAACATCCTGGTAAACCTCCTCTGCACCCTCTCCAAAGCCTCCACATCCTTCCTGTAATGTGGGGACCAGAACTGCACACAGTACTCCAAGTGCGGCCGCACCAGAGTTGTGTACAGTTGCAACATGACACTGCGACTCCTAAATTCAATCCCCCTACCAATAAACGCCAAGACACCGTATGCCTTCTTAACAACCCTATCTACTTGATTCCCAACCTTCAGGGATCTATGTACACATACACCTAGATCCCTCTGTTCATCCACACTATTCAAAGTCCTCCCGTTAGCCCTATACTCAACACATCTGTTATTCCTACCAAAGTGAATTACCTCACACTTCTCCGCATTAAACTCCATCCGCCACCTCTCGGCCCAGCTCTGCAACCTGTCCAAGTCTTCCTACAAACTATGACACCCTTCCTCACAATCTACCACACCTCCGACTTTGGTGTCATCAGCAAATTTACTAATCCACCCAACTATACCCTCATCCAGATCATTAATAAAAATTACAAACAGCAGTGGCCCCAAAACAGATCCCTGAGGCACACCACTCGTAACTGAGTTAGTTTAGTTTCTTAATCTCCTCCAATTCCTTACGACCTGTGTTTAACTCCTTTTCTGTACCTAGCAGCTGTCCGAAGCAGCTCACAATAGCAATCTGTTTCTCATATTTGTTTGCCCGTTTTCCCTGAACTTTCCTTAGCGCATCCCAATACGTCTGCCCTAGGGATCCCGGTCCCGTCTCAGTATTGGCACAAGATTCTGCCCATAGGGGCCACCCTTTCTTCTTAATATATTCCCTGATTTTTTTTTCCCATATGGGACACTTCTCTGCCTCCATACTGTTTCCTGCCATTCTATATTTAATGACAAGGGGTAGGGAGGCGATCGAACTGCGGGTACGGCTTTATGCTATGTTCCGGTCCTAATCCCTCTGGGTTCTAATACAAACCTACAGAGTTTACCCTATCCTCCTTGTTAGTAACAATACATGCACAATAAACAATTTCCCGAAAGCAGTTATTTGTCCAATAAGGAGTTCACACCTGTTGGCTCTGAGTTTTAAATAACCATTCAATATAAAGTCTGTGGGGTTCGATATCAGAGCAACAAAATTACTTCTTATCGATGCCCACCCAGGGACGCCAAATGTTGTAAAAATCAGCCTGTTTTAACACTTATACGATGGACAAATAACTTTGAGTAGACGTCTTATTAGTACAAACAATATTTAATTAAACCCACACAATCAATAATCACCCATCCGACCAACAATAAGTTATCTTACAGAAATGCTAGAATTCAAGTACAATACAAGACCTTGACTTAACTTTGTGTGACTGACAAATACCCAAACAGATACTGGCCTTTATCTCTGCACTGGTCTCGGTAGTTGTCTGCGTAGTCTGGTCCTTTAGTCTGGTGTGGTACCCTGGCTCTGATCTTCTTTCTTTCCTCCCTTTTCAGGTGTGGTGGCTCTCCGTCGTTGTAGCTTGTTCGTGGGGTCAGAGAGAGAGAGATTCCTGGTTGTGCAGCATCCTTTATACCCCGTTTGGTTTCACGCCCTTTTTTTGGCCATTGCCAATCAATCGATCAGGACTTGATCGCCCTGATCGATAAGAGTCCAATCAGGTGCTACCACACCGATCTCCGGGTGTGTCCCTGGCGGCCATGCCTGTAGGTGTTGTAGGCACATAGGTCACATACCTTCCTCCTAAATAAGGATTCACGGTGCCTTTACGTCTGGCACACAACCCAGTGTGATCAGAAAGTCTCTTTCATCCTGGAGATGGCCCATATCCTGTGTATTCACTCATCAGGGTTGCAGCCTGTTTGTCTGTCTCTAAACTGCAGCCTGTCAGTTTAGTTTCTTGCCCAGTTGTCCCAGAGTGCTTTACAAAATGCCATTTTAGATGGCCTGTTTGGCTACAGTCTCAAAAAATTTAATCAAATTTGTTAGGCAAGACCTCCCTCAGATGCAGAGCTTTCTCCCACAGCTTCCCTACCACTGACATGAGACTCACTGATCTGTAGTTCACTGGCTTATTAACCCACGGAAAGCGACTGGCCCAGATGGGATACCCAGATGGGCACTCAGATCCTGTGTGGATCAGCTAAGAACATAAGAACATAAGAAATAGGAGCAGGAGTAGGCCATCTAGCCCTTCGAGCCTGTTCTGCCATTCAATAAGATCATGGCTGCTCTGAAGTGGATCAGTTCCACTTTCCCGCTTTCTCCCCATAACCCTTAATTTCCTTGTCTGTCAAAAACCTATCCACCCGTGACTTAAATATATTTAGCGAGGTAGCCTCCACCACTTCAACAGGCAGAGAATTCCAGAGATTCACCACCCTTTGAGTGAAGAAGTTCCTCCTCAACTCTGATCTAAATTGCGCCCCCCCGCCCCCTTATCTTGAGGCTGTGCCCTCTAGTTCTGCTATCCTTTCTAAGTAGGAAAAATCTCTCTACCTCTACCCTATAGTTGGTAGGAGTATTCACAGATATCTTTGACCTCTCTTTACAACAATCTGAGATCCCTATCTGCTTCAAGAAGACAACCATCATTCCGGCACTTAAGAAAAACCAAGCAGCGTGTCTTAATGACTATCAGCCGATGGCTCTGACATCCATTATTATGAAGTGCTTTGAAAGGCTAGTCATTACATGAATCAGTTCCAGCCTCCCAGATCACCTGGATCCACTACAGTTTGCCTACCGCCGCAACAGGTCCACAGCAGATGCCATTTCCCTGGCCCTGCACTCAACCTGGAACACCTCAATAACAAGGACACCTATGTCAGACTCCTATTTATTGACTACAGCTCAGCCTTCAACACTATTATTCCCACAAAATTCATCTCCAAATTCCATGGTCTGGGCCTTGGCACCTCCCTCTGTGATTGGATCCTGAACTTCCTAACTCACAGACCACAATCAGTAAGGATAGGCAACAACACCTCCTCCACGATCATCCTCAACACTGGTGCCCCACAAGGCTGTGTTCTCAGCCCTCTACTATACTCCTTATGCACTTATGACTGTGTGGCCAAATTCCCCTCCAATTCAATTTTCAGATTTGCTGATAATACCACCATAGTGGGTTGGATCTCAAACAATGATGAGACAGAGTACACGAATGAGATAGAGAAGCTGGTAAACTGGTACGACAACAATAATCTCTCCCTCAATGTCAACAAAATAAAGGAGATTGTCATCAACTTCAGAAAGCGTAAAGGAGAACATGCCCCTGTCTACATCAATGGGGATGAAGTAGAAAGGATCGAGAGCTTCAAGTTTTTAGGTGCCCAAATCACCAACAACCTGTCCTTGACCTCCCCATGCCGACACTATAGTTAAGAAAGACCACCAATGCCTCTACTTTTTCAGAAGGCTAAGGAAATTTGGCATGTCAGCTACGACTCGCACTAACTTTTACACATGCACCATAGAAAGCATTTTTTCTGGTTGTATCACAGCTTGGTATGGTTCCTGCTTTGTCCAAGACCACAAGAAATACAAAAGGTCATGAATGTAGCCCAGTCCATCACGCAAACCAGCCTCCCATCCTTTGACACTGTCTACACTTCCCGCTGCTTCGGCAAAACAGCCAGTATAATCAAGGACTCCATGCGCCCTGGACATTCTCTCTTCCACCTTCTTCCTTCATAAAAAAGATACAAAAGTCTGAGGTCACGTACCAACTGACTCAAGAATAGCTTCTGCTTTCGGACTTTTGAATGGACTTACCTTGCATTAAGTTGACCTTTCTCTACACCCTAGCTATGACTTTAACACAACAGTCTGCACTCTCTCATTTCCTTCTCTAAGGTATGCTTTGTCTGTATAGTACACAAGAAAGAATACTTTTCACTGTATGTTAATACATGTGACAACAATAAATCAAATCATCTCTACAACCCTTCTTAAATAGTGGAGCCACATTATCTGTTCTCTAGTCCTCTGGCATCTCTCCCAAGGCCAGGGAGAAATTAAAAATTTGGTCAGATCCCTTGAAATCTCCTCCTTTGCCTCCCACCGCAGCCTGGGGCACAATTTATCTAAACTAGATTTGTTCACTTTAAACGAGTGATCACCTCCAATACCTTGTCCTTCCTGATGTCAATTTGCTAACTTGCAGTCTCTCTCCCTGAAATTCATAGCTTCATCCTCATTCACTATCCAGTCCCTGTCTATCCAGCCTCAAAGAGAGGCTGGATAGACTGGGACTTTTTTCTCTGGAGCGTAGGAAGCTGAGGGGTGATCTTATAGAGGTCTACAAAATAATGAGGGGCACAGATCAGCTGGATAGTCAATATCTTTTCCCAAAAGTGGGGGAGCCTAAAACTAGAGGGATAGGTTTAACATGAGAGGGCAGAGATACAAAAGTGTCCAGAAGGGCAATTTTTTCACACAGAGGGTGTTGTCTGCCAGAGGTAGTAACAGAGGCGGGTACAATTTTGTCTTTTAAAAAGCATTTAGATAGTTACATGGGTACAATAGATATAGAGGGACATGGGCCAAATGAGGGCAATTGGGATTAGCTTAGGGGTTTTAAAAAAAAGGCGGCATGGACAAGTTGGGCCGAAGGGCCTGTTTCCATGCTATAAATCTCTATGACTCTATGACTTGGGTGAAGACAGATGTGAAGTATTTATTCAGTACTCTACCAATGTCCTCTGGCTCCACCCACAGACTGCCCTCGTGGTCTCTAATGGGTTCTACTCTCCCTGGTTATCCTTTTCCCATTGATAGACTTACGGAATATCTTGGGATTTTGTTTTATATTTTGCTTTATAATGCTCCTATAAAGCACCTTGGTAAATTTTATAATGTGAAAAGCAATGCAAAAAAATAAGTTGTTGCTCTTGATGTTACCAATCTAGAATCAGAGAAGTGTTTACTTACATGAAATCATCCAAATGACTCCTATTGTACGTTCCACAGAGCCCTCGAGTTTCTGTCATATTTGGCGGGAGAATTACATAGATTCTACCTCCCTTGAAATCATACTGGATGTGAACACCAATGGTACTCGTTATCTCCAAGAATACCGAGGATGCCTGGTGAACACTAAGGGTAGGGGCTAGAAGAAATTAAGAAGATATGAGGAAAAAAGTGAGTCAGGTGGAATTTTTCCATCCATTTAAGTTATCAAGGAAGACAATACAAATAGGCTCAAGATACAATCAGAACATTATTTGGTGAGAACGTAACTATCTGGGATATTTGACAGAACTTTCTCATCTCCATGAGCCCTTATCCTATTATTAACCTTTAGTGTGACACCTTATCAAATGTCTTTTGAAATCCAAGAGCATTACCTTGATTGATTCCTCTTTACCTACCCAACCAAGTTTTGTTAAATCCCCAATTTTTTTTTAATAAAAATGAATTTAAATTCACCAGTTGTTGCAGTTGTTTTGGAACAATAATTCCTGGATCATTCATCAAGACCTAAGCATTACTAGTTCACTTTTACTATACTAGCAATGTAGCAAGAAAATCAAAAAGAATTCAAACTCACTTCAAGAGTGCATTCCTGCATCAAATGGGCTTCATATAACAGACCAGGAGAGATAGTAAGAGCAATAAAGAAAAATTAAAACAAACACACAGCCTGAACTCTGAAGCTGTGGTGCTTACCTGACCCATAGACAAAGGGAAGCTCAGTTTCATTTTTTCCAAGAAAGGCTTGGCCAGTTTTAGTCAATGTTATTATTATTCCAATTGTCTTGATTCTCAGAGTGATATATTCAATACAGTTACCATTTTCAGCCTAGAAAAAAGATGAGCAATGTTTTAACTGGGTTCAGCTATTAATCTGTGGCATTAGAAACATTGAAATGTAGAAAAATTACGGTGTGTCTGATTTGTAGATGTAAAATCTAACCCACAGAATTACAGAAAGCGGTCAATTAGACCCAAGCCAGCCAACAAGTAACCATCCAGCTTAATCCCTTAATCTGGAGATCAAGGAGACGCATCTACATAACCTACTTTACAGCACGCTGTGACATTACATAAACAAGGGCCACAATTCAAAAAGTCTAAACATGACAAAATACTTCAATGGTTAATCAGCAGATGATTGTGAAGAAGAGTGTTGCCCTCAATTGTACAAAATTGCCTGATCATTAGAAGTAGGCAATTCCCCACCAAGACATCTTGGGGTTTACTGTGCAACAGCTCTCTCATTCTAGGTTGGCATTTCATCTGTCCTCCTAGTGATCGCTTGTCACTGCAGAGCACGGAATAGAGCACTTGTGTTGGGCATACAGACAATGTGACCTGCCTGTAGGATCTTTTGTATTGCTTGCTTTAGTTATGCAAAAAACTTCATTTTAAGATATTTTTGCCGCTGTAACTAACTGCTAAACTTCAAAGCTAACTTGGCCACATTTTAAAACTCAGCTGGGATGCTAGGGTTTGCTTAGAAATTGACTGCATACATTGAAAGTGCAATGCAAGCAAGGCTTTTTCATAAGCTAAAACAAACACCTTCATGGCTACGGCTGCACATTGTTTATGAAAGTTAGACACTAATTGTATCAAGTAATTTCATAACACAGATAACTGAAATGCACTAATGCTCTCTGTAGCTATAGGTGGGCAGTGTAAAGTTTGGATCGAATCTGTGTCAGTACTAGCTTTTGCTGGTATCTCTATCTCTATCTCTCGTCTTTCTCTCTCTCTCTCTCTTCTCCAGGAATCCTTGTTTAGTTTTTTGTAATGTGTTGATTTTAAATCCTGCTCAATAAAAGAAGTTCAACCTTGTATCAGTACCATCTATGTCTATTCTGAGGAATGAATGGACGCTACACTGCCCATAGCAGCTGGTTGAGTGTGAAAAGTGCCTCAGTGGTGGGGGTGTTGGCCTGAAAGATACTTTTGTTGGTATGCCTATCCTGCCAGCATATTTACAGGATTTTGTAGCTACTTAGCCTGATTACTTGAATATGCCTGACTCATAAGGAATACGTGAAGTCTTACTGATACAAAGTCAGAGGTAGCTGTGAACATCAGCAGTAGAGATCACAGGCAATAGTGAACATCTAACATGAAGGTTGTGCTTTTTATCCTCCAGCCTTAAACATGATATGATTGTGATATGACTGTGCAACTTCTTAAAGATACATGTCATTGACTGGATTGGCATGCATACAGCATCACAACAAGAGCAAGTCACTCACTCCTGACTCCCCAAAGCCTGTCCACAATCTACAAGACAGGAATGTGACAGAATACTTTCCACTTGCTAAGATAAATGTAGCTCCAAAAACGTTCAAGAAGTTCAATACAATTAAGGACAAAGCAGCCCGTTTGTTTGGCACCCCACCCATAAACATCCACCCCTTCCATCACCAAAGTAGAACATAGAACATAGAAAAACCACAGCACAAACAGGCCCTTTGGCCCACAAGTTGCAACAATCATATCGCTACCTACTAGGCTTACCTATAACCCTCAATCTTATTAAGTCCCATTAAGTAGGTTGGTCGCAATGTGTACCAATTTAGATTGGCTAGGAGGGAGTTAAAGAGAGAGTTAAGAAGGGCTAAAAGAGGACATGAGAAGGCTTTGGCTGATAGGATTAAGGAGAACCCTAAGGCATTCTATAGATATGTTAAGAACAAAAGGTTGGTTAGGGCAAGATTAGGGCCAGTTAGAGATAGCAGTGGGAATTTATGTGTGGAACCGGAAGAGATTGGAGAGGCATTGAACCAATATTTCTCTTCGGTGTTCATGCAGGGGGACATAAATGTAGCTGAGGAGAACACTGGGTTACAGGGTTGTAAACTGGACAGTATTGCAGTTGATAGGGAGGATGTGCTAGATAGTCTTGAGGGTTTGAAAATAGATAAGTCCCCTGGGCCGGACGGGAATTATCCTAGGATTCTCTGGGAGGCAAGGGAGGCGATTGCAGAGCCTCTGGCTCTGATCTTCAGGTCGTCGTTGGTCACCGGTATAGTGCCAGAAGACTGGAGGTTAGCGAATGTTGTCCCATTGTTTAAGAAGGGGAACAGAGACTTCCCCGGGAATTATAGACCGGTGAGTCTTACTTCTGTTGTGGGCAAGGTTTTAGAAAAAATTATTAGGGATAGGATTTATAGTTATTTGGAGAGTAATGAATTGATTAGAGATAGTCAGCATGGTTTTGTGGAGGGTAGGTCGTGCCTTACTAACCTTATTGAGTTTTTTGAGAAAGTGACTAAAGAGGTGAATGGGGGTAAGGCAGTTGACGTGGTATATATGGATTTTAGTAAGGCGTTTGATAAGGTTCACCATGGAAGGCTTCTGCAGAAATTGTAGATGTATGGGATTGAGGGTGATCTCGGAAATTGGATTAGGAATTGGCTGGCGGATAGGAGACAGAGGGTGGTGGTTGATGGTAAGTATTCGACATGGAGTTCAGTTATGAGTGGTGTGCCTCAGGGATCTGATTTGGGGCCACTGCTGTTTGTAATTTTTATAAATGATCTGGATGAGGGTATAGTTGGGTGGATTAGTAAATTTGCTGATGACACCAAAGTCGGAGGTGTGGTAGATAGTGAGGAAGGGTGTCTTAGTCTACAGGGAGACTTGGACAAGTTGCAGAGCTGGGCCGAGAGGTGGAGGATGGAGTTTAATACGGAAAAGTGTAAGGTGATTCACTTTGGCAGGAATAACGGATGTGTAGAGTATAGGGCTAACAGCAGGACTCTGAATAGTGTGGATGAACAGAGGGATCTAGGTGTATGTGTACATAGATCCCTGAAAGTTGGGAATCAAGTAGATAGGGTTGTTAAGAAGGCATACGGTATCTTGGCGTTTATTGGTAGGGGGATTGAATTTAGGAGCCGCAGCGTCATGTTGCAACTGTACAAAACTCTGGTGCGGCCGCACTTGGAGTATTGTGTGCAGTTCTGGTCCCCACATTATAGGAAGGATGTGGAGGCTTTGGAGAGGGTGCAGAGGAGGTTTACCAGGATGTTGCCTGGTATGGAGGGGAGGTCCTATGAGGAGAGACTGAGGAATTTGAGGTTGTTTTCGTTAGAAAGAAGGCGGCTACGAGGGGACCTTATTGAAACATATAAGATGATTAGAGGTTTAGATAGGGTGGACAGTGATAGCCTTTTTCCTCGGATGGAGAAAGCTAGCATGAGGGGGCATAGCTTTAAATTAAGGGGTGGTAGTTAAAGGACAGATGTCAGGGGTAGGTTCTTTACCCAGAGGGTGGTGAGGGATTGGAATGCCCTGCCTGCTGAAGTTGTAAATGCGCCTAGTTTGGGGACGTTTAAGAGATCCGTGGATAGGTTTATGGATGGTAAGGGTTTGGTCTAGGTTAGAGAGTCATTGTTTTTTAACTGGTCGGCGCAACATCGTGGGCCGAAGGGCCTGTTCTGCGCTGTAATGTTCTATGTTCTATCTACAAGGTGCACTGCAGGAAGTCATCAAAGGTCCTTAGAAAGTATGTTCAAACTCATGAACTATATCACCTCAAAGGACAAAGGTAGCAGACACATGGGATCACCACCATCTGGAAGATTTCCTTCAAGCCTCACTTGGAACCATATCACCATTCTTTCACTTTCATTGGGTTGAAATCCTGAAACATTCCTGCTCGCCCACTCCCCCCCAAACAACACAGTGGTGTATCTAACCACATGGACTACAGTGATTCAAGAAGGAGGTTTCACCACTACCTTCTATGGATGAAGAAAGAACAGCTACAACAATGATTTAACAACAATAATGGCAATAGTGGCTTTAAAATGGCTATTCTGGCTGAGAATTATGCACGCTGGGAATTTTGGTCAACTTATATCTAAAACCAGATGCAGGTCATAACGTTGCTCTGAGTCAGTTATCTGCTCTGGGAAATATGACCTGAAGCTTCCTGTATTGACTAAATAAGGGAAGTTGTTTACATTGACTCAGACATCATGGCCTCGACTTTTATTGCCATTATGTGTGGTACATGTCATGTGAAGTAAGTGTAATGGCGTTGTTTGCAAATAATTTAATTGAATGTTCGCCCATATGATTGACTTCTGGTTACACAGATGGCTGGATGACAGAGAATCTTCTGGAAGCAAGTGGAGGATTTGTGGATAAAAAACATTGCAATCCTTTGTTTGCCAGCAGCAACTCTTTAGAGACTAACCATCTTAAGATATGAAACCTAAAGGATACTTCAGAGGAGATGTATTCTACAGCTGAGATATTTCTCGGCCAAGGTTTTTCCTAAACTTGGTAGTAACTATTTTCAGTTAAGTAATAAAAAGTTAAAATTAATGTGCAGATAAGAGTTAATGTTCAGTTGAGAGTTGATATTCAGTTAAAGCTCAGTAAGGGTTAATGAGTTGCAACTGTTTGTTTGAGTCGGTACCTGAAGTGTTAAATAAAGGGAGGAATTGTTGAATGAATTAAAGAGTTGATTACTGTTCTTGTTTCTCTCATAAAACTGGAATGCTTGCAAGATGTTTAAATTAAAAGCCGAATAACACTTCTCAGGGGCATTAAAGGTAGGGAATTTTATATCCTCTGGATAAATTAAGAAAAATGTAGCCTGTTTTCTTGTTAATTATCAGGGATATTTTGTTTTTTTCTTCCAAGAGACCTGCACTAATGCTGAAATGAAGTGGTTACCAGACAGTGAAATTCAGCAGCACAATGATGGTTCATCTTCCAATTCTCCTGTGGGGAAAATGCCTTGTCTCCATTTGGCACCTCTCAGTGCAGCACAATCGAGGCTTCATAATAATATAATTGAAATTCTCAAACTCGTGAAACAATTGACAGATCTAATCAAGCCAAACTGTTTACCATAGTGAAGTTGTCAAGCTTAAGGGATCATTGGCGGCGTAGTAGCACAGTGGTTAGCACTGCTGCTTCACAGCGCCAGGGACCTGGGCTCAATTCTCAGCGTGGGTCACTGTCTGTGTGGAGTTTGCATGTTCTCCCCATGTCTGTGTGGGTTTCCTCCAGGTACTCCAGTTTCCTCCCACAGTCCAAAGATGTGCGGGTTAGGTCGATTGGCCATGCTAAAATTGTTTCTTAGTGTCCTGAAATGCGTAGGTTACAGGGATTGATGGGTAAACGTGTAGGGATATGGGGCTAAGGCCTGGGTGGGATTGTGGTCGGTGCAGATTCGATGGGCCAGATACAGAGGAACACTGCCATCTTCAGATTCCCCTAAAAGCCAGACACCATCCTGACTACAAACTGAATAATGCCATTCATTCACTGTCACTGGGTCAAAATGCTGGGATTCCTCCCCAACAGTACTGGGGCTGTGCCCACGGACAAATGTGAGGTAATGCATTTTGGAAGGTCTTATTCAGATAGGAAATATACAGTAAATGGCAGAACCCTTAGCATTGATTGGCAAAGGGATGTGGGTGTACAGGTACACAGGTCACTGAAAGTGGCAACGCAGGTGGAGAAGGTAGTTAAGAAGGCATACGGCATGCTTGCCTTCATCGACCGGAGCATTGAGTTTAAAAGTTGGCGAGTCATGTTGCAGCTTTATAGAACCTTAGTTAGGCCGCACTTGGAATATAGCATTCAATTCTGGTCACCACATTACCAGAAGGATGTGGAGGCTTTGGGGAGGGTACCGAAAAGATTTACCAGGATGTTGCCTGGTATGGAGGGCATTAGCTATGAGTAGAGGTTGGAGAAACTTGGTTTGTTCTCACTGGAATGATGGAGGTTGAGGGGTGACCTGATAGAAATCTACAAGATTATGAGAGGCATAGACAGAGTGGATAGTCAGAAGCTTTTTCCCAGGGTGGAAGAGTCAATTACTAGTGAACATAGGTTTAAGGTGCGAAGGGCAAGGTTTAAAGGAGATGTGTGAGGCAGATTTTTTACGCAGAGGGTAGTGGATGCCTGGAACTCGCTGCCAGGCAGATAGTGGAAGCAGATACAGTAGTGACTTTTAAGGGGCGTCTTGACAAATTCACGTATAGGACGGGAATAGAGGGATATGGTCCTTGGAAGGGTACGGGGTTTTAGTTCAGTCGGGCAGCAAGGTCGGTGTGGGCTTGGAAGGCCGAAGGTCCTGTTCCTATGCTGTCATTTTCTTTGTTCTTTGTTCTTTGTTCTTTGACTGCAGCAGTTCATGAGGTGCTTCAATACCACTTCACAGAAGTAAATAGGTGTGGGAAATAAATGCTGGCTATGCAAATGATACAGCAATCCCATGAATAAAAATTAAATAGGTTCAAGGAACAACTGAATGCACTTCTAAAACCAAAAGATTTGGGGAAGATAGACCTCTTTTAATGAATGGGCTTGTTTAGCCTTATTATCTTTCTCTGCTCTGTAAAATTCTTGTGTCTTTTTGCAGAGAGACCTAAGATCAGGAACTACGAAATTCAGCGTACCATTTTCCTATTGCTTCAACCCTGCAGAATTTACTTATCAGCAAAGTCACTGCTCTTACCTCTTCACACGTGTTTGTGCCAAGGTAGACAGTGAATATATTAGTTGTCACTAAGATATTAATGCATCCTCCATTGAAAAAATAACGAGTTCCATCAAAGGTCGTAATATATTGATTCCCACTGACTGAGCAAATCACTGAATGGAGAGAGAACAAATACATTGTGACTGATATCAAATATAAAGCAATTTGAAAACTGCAAAGCCTGATATCTGAATTAAAACAGAAATTCCTGGAAATTCACAGCTCTGTCTTCTAAAAGAGATATGTTATAGAATATAGTAACTGGGCAGGATATTTCATTGTGAAGTATAGGTTTTGTGGCAGGTGTGATTTCCATTAGAGGACAGGACAGTTCAACATATATGATTTTGTGCTGCTTAGCTCATTGTGCACCTGTGCAAAGAATGGTGAGTTTCATAACAGGGGCAGACAGGAAATCATCCCCCTCACCTCAAAAGTCCAGGTGCCAAATTTAAAGGGCAACCAAACAGCCATTCACTTACTACAGGCCAGGAGGTTGAGGCTACAAAGAACAGTACAGCACAGGAAACAGGCCCATTGGCCCTCCAAGCCTGCGCCGCTCATTGGTCCAACTAGACCATCCGTTTGTATCCCTCCATTCCCAGTCTGTTCATGTGACTATCCAGATAAGTCTTAAACAATCCCAGCGTGCCCGCCTCCACCATGCTGCTTGGCAGTGCATTCCAGGCCCACACCACCCTCTGTGTAAAATACTTCCCTCTGATATCGGAGTTAAACCTCGCCCCCCTCACCTTGAACCTGTGACCCCTCGTGTTTGTCACCTCCAACCTGGGAAAAAGCTTCCCACTGTTCACCCTATCCATATCCCTCATAATTTTATATACCTCTATTAGGTCTCCCCTCATTCTCCATCTTTCCAGGGAGAACAACCTCAGTTTACCCAAACTCTCCTCATAGCTAAGAGCCATCATACCAGGCAACATCCTGGTAAACCTTCTCTGCACTCTTTCCAAATCCTCCACGTCCTTCTGGTAGTGCGGTGACCAGAACTGGACGCAGTACTCCAAATGTGGCCTAACCAATGTTCTATGCAGCTGTAACATCAGACGCCAATTTTTATACTCTATATCCCGTCCTATTAAGGCAAGCATGCCATATGCCTTCTTCACCACCTTCTCCACCTGTGCTGCCACCTTCAAGGATCTGTGGACTTGCACACCCAGGTCACTCTGTGCGTCTATACTCTTGATGTTTGTGCCATTTATTGTATAGCTCCCCCCTACCTTAGTCCTACCAAAATGTATCACTTCGCATTTATCTGGATTAAATTCCATCTGCCATTTCTCCGCCCAATTTTCCAGCCTATCTATATCCTGCTGTATTCTCCAACAATGTTCATCACTATCCGCAAGTCCAGCCATCTTCGTATCATCTGCAAACTTACTGATCACACCAGTTACACCTTCTTCCAAATCATTTATATATATCACAAATAGCAAAGGTCCCAGTACAGAGCCCTGTGGAACACCACTGGTCACAGACCTCTAGCTAGAAAAAGACCCTTCCACTGCTACCCTCTGTCTTCTGTGGCCAAGCCAGTTCTCTACCCATCTAGCCACCTCTCCTTTTATCCCATGAGATTTAACCTTTTGTACCAGCCTGCCATGAGGGACTTTGTCAAATGCTTTACTAAAATTCATATAGATGAAATCCCCGGCTCTACCCTCGTCAACCGTTTTTATCACCTCCTCAAAAAACTCCACCAAATTTGTGAGGCATGACCTCCCTCTTACAAAATCATGCTGTCTATCACCAAAGAGATTAGTCCGTTCTAAATGTGCATACATCCTATCTCTAAGAATCCTCTCCAATAATTTCCCTACAACGGACATCAAGCTCTCCGGCCTAAAATTACCCGGGTTATCCCTGCTACCCTTCTTAAATAACGGTACCACATTCGCTATCCTCCAATCCTCAGGGGCCTCACCTGTGTCCAATGAAGAGACAAAGATCTCTGTCAGAGGCCTAACAATTTCATCTCTTGTCTCCCTGAGCAGTCTAGGATAGACGCCATCAGACCCTGAGGATTTGTCAGTTTTAATGTTCCCTAAAAGACCTAACACTTCCTCCCTTGTAATGGAGATTTTCTCTAATGGGTCAACACCTCCCTCTGAGACACTCCCAGTCAACACGTCCCTCTCAGAACTAGAGGGCACAGCTTCAAAATAAGTGGGGGGGGAGGGGGGTGCAGTTTAGATCTGAGTTGAGGAGGAACTTTTTCACTCAAAGGGTGGTGACTCTCTGGAATTCTCTGCCCATTGAAGTGATCGAGGCCACCTCGCTGAATATATTTAAGTCACGGGTAGATAGTTTGGACACAGGTGAGGCCCCTGAGGATTGGAGGATAGCGAATGTGGTACCATTATTTAAGAAGGGTAGCAGGGATAACCCGGGTAATTATAGGCCGGAGAGCTTGATGTCCGTTGTAGGGAAATTATTGGAGAGGATTCTTAGAGATCTTGTTGAATGGCGGGGCAGGCTCGAAGGGCTAGATGGCCTACTCCTGCTCCTATTTCTTATGTTCTTATATTCTTTGTGAACACTGATGCAAAGTATTCATTTAGGATCTCCCCCACTTCCTTGGGTTCTAAGCATAATTCCCCTCCTTTGTCCCTGAGAGGTCCGATTTTTTCCCTGACAACTCTTTTGTTCCTAACGTATGAATAAAATGCCTTTGATTCTCCTTAATCCTGTCTGCCAAGGACATTTCATGACCCCTTTTTGCCCGTTTGAGGTCTTTCCTACTTTCTCTGTATTCCTCCAGTGTTCCATCTGTTTTTAGCTGCCTGGACCTAACGTATGCCTCTCTTTGCTTTTTGATCAGATCCTCAATTTCCCTGGTTATCCACAGCTCTCGAATCCTACCTTTCCTATCCTTCCTTTTTACAGGCACATGCCTGTCCTGCAGCCCCATCAACTGCTCCTTAAAAGACTCCCACATGTCAGATGTAGATTTACCCTCGAACAGCCTCTCCCAATCAATGGCCACCAACTCCTGCCTAATCCGGCTATAGTTAGCTTTCCCCCAATTCAGCACCTTACCTGTAGGACAACACTCATCCTTTTTCATTACTATCCCAAAGTTAACAGAATTGTGGTCACTATTTGCCACATGTTCCCCTCATGAAACTTTGACGACCTGACTGGGCTCATTACCCAGTACGAGATCCAGTATAGCCCCCTCTCTAGTTGGGCTATCTACATACTGTTCTAAAGAACCTTCCAGTATGCATTTTAAAAATCCAGACCCGCGGCCCTAAGCACTTCCAGGGAAATTAAAGTCTCCCACTACAACAACCCTATTTTTTCTGCACCTATCCAGAATCTGCTTACATATCCGTTCCTCCACTTCCCGTGGGCTGTTGGGTGGCCTATACTATACCCCCAGCATAGTGACTGTGCCTTTCTATTTCTGAGCTCCACCCACAATGACTCGTTACATGACCCCTCTAAACTGTCCACCCTCTGCACTGCTGTAATATGCTCCCTAACTAATATTGCGACTCCCCCACCTCTTCTAGCCCCTCCTCCATCTCGCCTAAAACACTTACACCCCGGAATATTCAGCTGCCAGTCCTGTCCTTCTTTTAACCAAGTCTCCGTCTCCGCAAACCCATCCAAATTTCGTGTAATCATTACAGCCCTAAGTTTGTCTGTCCTACCTGTTACGCTCCTTGCATTGAAGCAGATGCACTCCAGACCTCCAGGCCCACTTATGTCATCCTCCTCCAGAATGCTCTTCTTCTTAGCTAGCCTTGTCCTGGCCCCAAGCTCGTCCCCAGCCTCTGTGCTTACTGACCTACTGTTTTGATCCCCAAGCCCCCGCCACATGAGTTTAAACCCTCCCAAAACACTCGAGCAAAACTCCCAGCCAGAACATTGGTGCCCTTCCAGTTCGGGTGTAACCCGTCCTTCTTGTCCAGGTGCCATCCTCTCTTGAAGACTTCCCAGTGATCCATGAATTTGAAACCCTCCCTCCTGCACCAGTCCTTTGGCCACGCATTCAATTGTACAATTTCCCTGTTACTAGCCTCACTAGCACTAGGCACTGGGAGCAGTCCAGACATTGCTACCCCAGAGGCCCTACTTTTTAGCCTAGCACCCAACTCCCTGAATTGCTCTCTTAGGATCCCCCTGCTCTTTCTACCTATGTCATTTTCACCAATGTGTACAATGACATCTGTTTGATTACCTTCCCTTTTTAATATGCTTCCTATCCGCTCAGAGACAACCAGTACCTCGGCACCGGGGAGGTAGACTACCATCCTGGAGTCTCGATCGCGCCCACAGAACCGCCTGTCCGTGCCTCTAACCATCGCATCCCCCACCACTATTGCTTTCTTAACCCTCCTCTTTCCCTTCTGGGCCACAGAGCCAGACTCTGTGCCAGTGATCTGGTCATTGTGGCTTAACCCTGTAAGCCGTAAGGGGTAACCAAGAAGTAGATGAGGGCAGTGCAGTTGATGTTGTCTACGTGGACTTTCGCAAGGCCTTTAGCAAGGTACCGCATAGTAGGATGCTGTATAAGGTTAAATCTCACGGGATCCCAGGGTAATGTATCTAAATGGATACAAAACTGGCTTGATGACAGAAGCCAAAGGGTTGTTGTAGAGAATTGTTTTTCAGCGATGTGACCAGCAATGTGCATCAGGGGTCGTTGCTGGGTCCACCGTTATTTGTCATTTATATTGATGATTTGGATGAGAATATAGGAGACATGGTGAGTATGTTTGCAGATGACACCAAGGTTGATGACATAGTGGACACTGAAAGAGGTTATAGAGTAATAGAGTCATAGAGGTTTACAGCATGAAAACAGGCCCTTCGGCCCAAATTGTTCATGCCATCCTTTTTCTTTAAAATCATGAAACTAATCCCAATTGCCGCATTTGGCCCATATCCCTCTATACCTATGTAACTATCTAAATGCTTTTTAAAAGATAAAATTATACCTGCCTCTACTTCTCACTCTGACAGCTTGTTCCAGACATTCACGACCCTCTGTGTGAAAAAATTGCCCCTCTGGGCACTTTTGTATCTCTCCCGTCTCACCTTAAACCTATGTCCTCTAGTTTTAGACTCCCCTACCTTTGGGAAAAGATATTGACTATCTACCTTGTCAATGCCCCTCATTATTTTATAGACCTCTATAAGGTCACCCCTCAGCCTCCTACGCTCCAGAGAAAAATGTCCCAGTCTATTCTGCCACTCCTTATAATTCAATCCATCAAATCCCAGTAGCATTCTAGTAAATCTCCATTGCAATGGGATCTTGATCAATTAGGCCAGTGGACTGACGAATGGCAGATGGAGTTTAATTTAGATAAATGCGAGGTGATGCATTTTGGTAGATTGAACCAGGGCAGGACTTACTCAATTAATGCTCGGGCATTGAGGAGTGTTATGGAACAAAGAGATCTAGGGGTTATTGGTCACAGCATTGAATACAGGATTTGGGATGTCTTGTTGAAGTTGTACGAGACATTGGTAAGGCCACACTTGGAATATGTGTACAGTTCTGGTCATCCTGTTATAGAAAGGATATTATTAAATTAGAAAGAGTGCAGAAGAGATTTACTAGGATGCTACCGGAACTTGATGGTTTAAGCTATAAGGAGAGGCTTGATAAACTGGGACTTTTTCCTCTGGAACACAGAAAGCTGAGGGGTGAACTTATAGAGGCCTATAAAATAACGAGGGCATAGATCAGCTAGATAGTCAATATCTTTTCCCAAGCTAGGGGAGTCTAAAACTAGAAGGCATAGGTTTAAGGTGAGAGGATAGAGATACAAAAGGATCCAGAGGGCCAATTTTTCACACAGATGATGGTGAGTTTCTAGAACAAGCTGCCAGAGGTAGTAGTAGAGGTGGATACAATTTTGACTTTTAAAAAGTGTTTAGATAGGTACATGGGTACGTTGGGTATCGAGGGATATGGGCCAAATGCGGGCAATTGGGACTAGCTTAGGGGTTTAAAAAAAGGGTGGCATGGACAAGTTGGGCCGAAGGGCCTGTTTCCATGCTGTAAACTCTATGACTCTATGACTATGACTCTAGTGGATTCCAGTGGACTAGAGGATAGCGAATGTAACCCCACTTTTAAAAAAGGAAGGAGAGAGCAAACCAGGAATTATAGATCAGTTAGCCTGACATCAGTGGTGGGAAAAATGCTGGGTCAATTATTAAGGATGTAATAACTGAGTATTTGGAAAACAATGATAGGATGGTTCAAGTCAGCGTGGATTCACTAAAGGAAAATTGTGCTTGACAAATCTTCTGGAATTTTTGAGGATGAGACAGTAGAGTGGGTAAGGGTGAACCAGTGGATGTTGTGTATCTGGACTTTCAAAAGGCTTTTGACAAGGTGCTACACAAATGATTAGTAAACAAAATTAAAGCTCGTGGTGTTGGGTGTAATTTATTGACGTGGATAAAGACTGGTTGACAGACAAGAAGCAGAGAGTAGAAATAAACGTGAGTAGTGAGGCGGTGGGTAGTGGGGTACCGCAGGGTTCAGTGCTAGGACCTCAGCTATTCACAATACACATTAATGATTTGGATGAAGGAATGTAGAAATGTAGAACAATAGAGCACAGTACAGGCCCTTCGGCCCTCAATATTGTGCTGAGCTATGTCCGATCCCAAGGTCAAGCTGTCCCCTCCCAGTGAAAAATATTGTTTCATGCAAGCCCTACAGACAAAGCATGCCATACATAGGGTACACAGGGGAAAAGGAAAGGAGAGAGTACAGAATGTAGTGTTACAGTCATAGCTAGGATGTAGAGAAAGATCAACTCAATATGAGGTAGGTCTATCCAAAAGTCTGACAGCAGTAGGGAAGAAGTTGTTTTTGAGTCGGTTGATACGTGTCCTCAGAGTTTTGTATCTTCTCCCTGATGGAAGAAGGTGGAAGAGAGAATGTCCAGGGTACATGGGGTTCTTAATTATGCTGGCTGCTTTGCTGAGGCAGCAGGAAGTGTAGACAGAGTCACTGGTTTGCGTGATGGACTGGGCTATATTCACAATATTTTGTACTTTCTTGCGGACAGAGCAGGAGCCCATACCAAGCTGTGATTCATCCAGAAAGGATGCTTTCTACGGTGCATCTGTAAACGTTGATGAGAGTCGTAGCAGACATGCCAATTTGCTTAATCTCTTGAAAAAGTAGAGGCATTGGTGGGTTTTCTTAACGATAGCGTCAGCGCAGAGGGACTAGGATAGGTTGTTGGTGATTTGGACACCTAGAAACTTGAAGGTCTCGTTAACACTACCTTTGTTTTCCTAACAGAATCACAGAATTGTTACATCACTGAAGAGACTAGAACATAGAACATAGAACATAGAACACCACAGCGCGGAATTGAATGCAATTTCTCCAAATTTGCAGATAACACTAAGCTGGGTGGCAGTGTCTGCTGTGAAGAGGATGCTAAGAGGTTTCAGGGTGACTTGGACAGGCTAGCTGTGTGGCAAATACTTGGAAAATGCAACATAATGTGATAAATGTGAGGTTATCCATTTTGGTGGCAAAAACAGGAAGGAAGATTATTATTTGAATGGTGATAGGTTAGTAAAAGGGGAAGTGCAATGTGACCTGGGTGTCATGGTGGAACAGTTGCTGAAGGTTGGCATGCAGAATGAGTAGGCAGTGAAGAAAGCTAATGGCATGCTGACCTGCATAGCAAGAGGATTTGCCTATGGAAGTAAAGAGGGAGCTGGGTGTGGCCCTTGCAGCTAAAGGGATCAAGAGGTATGGAAATAGGGTGTGGGATATGAAAGTGCGTGATCAACCATAGTCATATTGAATGGTAATGTTGGCTCGAAGGCCTACTCCTGCACCTATTTATTATGTTTCTATGTTTCATTGCAAGCTGTCACTCTGCCAATGACCCTATTGCCTCCATCAGGCCAGGCCAAGGAGCTCACACCTGCCCTGAGCAGGAGATGCGTAACAAGCTGAGGCTTTCTAGGCCTCAAACCACCAGAGAACACCAGCCAAAATCCTTACCACTATCAAGGCATAGCAGTTAGCAGGCTGCCTCTACCCAAGTGAGGGCTGCAGCTAGACGTAGCAAGAGGCAAAGAAATATCACAAAGTATTGAAAGACACAGGTGGCATGGATATACAATCATTGTATATAGTTTCAATACTTATAAATATATTCTAGGTTTATTTCTTAGTATCAAAAGTTGGCTTACATTAACACTACAATGAAGTTATTGTGAAAATCCTTGAATCACCATAATCTGGTGCCTGTTCAGGTACACTGAGGGAGAATTTTGCCACCCTCCAATCTTCAGGCACCTTACCTGTGGCTGTCAATGATTCAAATATATCTGCTGGGGGACGCACAATTTCCTCCCAGCCTCCTACAACCTCCTGGTATATGCTTTATCAGATCCCAGGGATTATCTATCTTGATGCGCTTTAAGACTTCCAGCACCTCCTACTCTGTAACATGTACACTCCTCAGGACATCACTATTTATCTTCCCAAGTACCCTAACGTCCATGCTTTTCTCAACAGTGAATATTGGCGAGGAATATTCATTTAGGATCTCACCCATCTCATGGATCTGCACACAATTGATCTTGTTGGTCCTTAAGAGGCCCTATTCTCTCCCTAGTTATTCTTTTGTCCTCTACGTACTTCTGGAAGCCCTTTGGATTCTCTTTTGCTTTATCTGCAAAAGCAATCTCATTTCCCCTTTTTGCCCTCTTGATTTCTCTCTTAACTCAACTCCAACACTTCCTATATTCTTCAAGGGATCTTAATTTGGAGGGAATCACAAGGGCTTCCTGGCAGTGTACATCAAGAAACTTAATCCAACTCATGGAAAATCATGTCTTACAAATCTGATTGAGTTTTTTGAAGGGGTAACCAAGAAGGTAGATAAGGGCTGTGCAGTTGATGTTGTCTATATGGATTTTAGCAAGGCGTTTGACAAGGTACTGCATGGTAGTTTGCTGAATAAGGTTAAGTCTCATGGGATCCAGGGTGAGATGCCTAAATGGATACAAAATTGGCTTCTTGACAGAAGCCAGAGGGTGGTTGTAGAGAGTTGTTTTTCAAACTGGAGGCTTGTGACCAGCGGTGTGCTTCAGGGATCAGTGCTGGGTCCACTGTTATTTGTCATTTATATTAATGATTTGGATGAGAGTGTAGGAGTCTTGGTTAGTAAGTTTGCAGATGACACTAAGATTGGTGGCATAGGGTACAATGAAGAAAGTTATCTCCAATTGCAACGGGATCTTGATCAATTGGGCCAGTGGGATGACGAATGGCAGATGGAATTTAATTTAGACAAATGCAAGATGATGCATTTTAGTAGATTGAACCAGGGCAGGACTTACTCAGTTAATAGTAGGGCATTGGGGAGAGTTACAGAACAGAGAGATCTAGGGATACATGTTCATAGCTCCTTGAAAGAGGAGTCACAGGTGGACAGAGTGGCGAAGAAGGCATTCGGCATGCTTGGTTTCATTGGTCAGAACATTGAATACAGGAGTTGGGACGTCTTGTTGAAGTTGTACCAGACATTGGTAAGGTCACACTTGGAATACTGTGTGCAATTGTGGTCACCTTATTATAGAAAGGATATTATTAAACTAGAAAGAGCGCAGAAGAGACTTACAAGGATGCTACCGGGACTTGATGGATTGAGATATAAGGAGAGGCTGGATACACTGGGACTTTTTTCTCTGGAGCATAGGAGGCTGAGAGGTGAGTTTATAGAGGCCTATAAAATAATGAGGGGCACAGATCAGCTAGATAGTCAATATCTTTCCCAAAGATAGGGGAGTCTAAAACTAGAAGGCGTAGGCTTAAGGTGAGAGGGGAGAGATACAAGTGTCCAGAGGGGCAATTTTTTCACACAGAGGGTGGTGAATGACTGGAACAAGCTGCCAGAGGTAGTAGAAGAGAAGGGAACAATTTTGTCTTTTAAAAAGCATTTAGTTACATGGGTACGATGGGATATCAGCCAAATGTGGACAATTGGAATTAGCTTAGGGTTTTTAAAACAAAAGGGCAGCATGGACAAGTTGGACCAAAGGACCTGTTTCCATGCTGTAAACCTCTATGATTCTATGAACTCACCTTTAATGTCTTGAGGCGACAGTGTCCAACAGTTCATGCTATATTGGATCACTGCTGTTATGGCAAAATACTTCAAAAAATAGAGATGTCCTAGACTGACAGCAGCTGTTTCTGGGAGATCCATGCCTCATTCTGCTGGGTTGAGTGGAAGCTATGCATCTCTCTGCCTGCCAACCCCCTCCCTTTGCATCCACCCTTCCCACACACCCCACCCCACCCTCGTCCACACATCCAGAAAAAAGGAGGAAATGACAAGAATTGGAATTCCTGGAGAACTTAGACTCTGCTTGGGCAGTCGTCTTCCTGTAGATTTTCTCAGTTGTAGCCATCTTATCAAGTATCTTTGAAAAATCCTCATATACTTCTGCTTTCCCTCTACTTTCCAATCAATTACACTTTTAAATTGTTCTGAATAATAGTTATTTTGCATAACAGGTTTTGAAGATGGCATAAGCCCTACCTGGGCATTTCAACTCATTACAATCCATCTGTCCATCTTGGCATTTACTGCAATAAAGAAATCAACATAAGAACACCATGTTAGAAAAAAATCAAAAATATGTTTCTTGCAATCAAAATGTTGCATTGTTTCATTCTAAACAAAATGCTGCATTGCCTTGACGTTTAAACGTACTTGCTGGTGTTTTGTTTTCTGTTCTCCTATTTTTGTCAATTGTTCATTTATGGGATGTGGACATCATTGGCTAGTCTAACATTTATTGCCTATCCCTAATTTCCCTTGAGAAGGTGGTGGTGAACTATCTTACTGAATTGCTGTAATACTACAGTCCATCTGGTATAGATATATCTTCTGTAGTCTTAAGGATGGAGTTCTTGGATTTTGAACCAGCATTAGTGAATGAGCGGCGATATAGTTCCAAGTCAAGATATTGTGTGACAGTGCGGAACTGGAGCTGTTGGTGTTCCCAGGTGTCTGCCACCCTTCTCCTTCTAGACGATAGAAGTTGCAGTATTGGAAGGTGCCATCAATGGAGTCTTGGAAAGTTGTGACAGTGCAACTTTTAGATGGTACACAGGGCTGCTACTGCATCAATGGTGGAAGGATGTAATGTTGAAATAATGGGTAGCGTGCAAATCAAGTGGGCTGCTTTGTCAAGCTTCTTTAATGTTGTTGGAGCTGCACTCATCCAGGCAAGTAGAGATTATTGTATTACACTTCTGCCTTGTGCTGCCTAAATGGAGGTCAGGCTTTGGGGAATCGAAAAGTGAGTTCCTCTCTGCAGAATTCCCAGTCTCTGACCTGCTCTTGTAGTCATGTTATTTATCCTATGTTCAATTTCTAGTCATTATTTACCTTCTGGATGTTGATAGTGGAAGAATCAGTGATGATAGGGTCATAAGACCATAAGATGTCTGAGCAGAAGTAGGCCATTTGGCCCATCGAGTCTGCTCCACCATTTACCTTCTGGATGTTGATAGTGGAAGAATCAGTGATAATAGGGTCATAAGACCATAAGATGTCTGAGCAGAAGTAGGCCAATGAGATCATGACGGATCTGAAAGGATAATCCTCAATCCACTCTCCCACCTTATCCCCATAACCCTCAATTCCGTTACTGTTTAAAAGCTGTCTATCTCAGCCTTGAACATACTTAATGGCCAAGCTTCTACAGCCCTCTGCGGTAAAGAATCCCACAGATTCATTACAGTCTAAGAGATCCTGAGTTTGGGTGACTCGCAGGGTGGAGTTTGCACATTCTCTCTGTGTCTGTTTGGGTTTCCTCAGGGTGCTCCAGTTTTGTCCCTCAGTCTAAAGATGTGCAGGTCAGGTGGGTTCGTCAATATAAATTGCCCCTTAGTATCCCAAGATGTGTAGGTTCGGGAATTTAGCAGCATAAATATGTGGGGATAAGGTATGGGTAAGGTGCTCTGTTGAAGAGTTAGCGCAAACTTGATGGGTTGAATGGCCCCCTTCTGCACTGCAGGCATTCTATAATTTTGTACTACATCTACTGGTTCCCCTTTATTACCACCTCAAAGAATTCTCATAAATTCCCCATCATGAAGCCATGCTGACTCTGCTTGATTCTATAATGCACTTATAAATGCTATGCTATTCCAGCCTCTGTAATGAACTCATAACATTTTCCCGGTGACAGAGATTAAGCTAACTGTTTGTCTCCCTCCCTTTTTGAATAAGGGAGTTGGAAGTTTTCCAATTTTCCTTTCTAATTACCCTTATTTAAATTGAGTTGTTTCTGACCTAAGTTTCTCACTTTCAACCTGAATGCTAAATTCTACCATGTTGCGGTCACTGCTTGTTGGGTATCTTTTACTCTGAAGTTATTCATTGAACTTGACTCATTACACATTATCAGATCTAAAATCTGATCTCTGATTGGATTGGCAACATAAAATAAAAGCAAACTAATGTGGATGCTGAAGCCTGAAACTAAACAGAAAATGCTGGAAAATCTCAACAGGTCTCACAGCATCTGTGGAGAAAGAAGAGAGCTCATGTTCTGGCGGGCGATCTTATCAGAAAAATTCTGAGTGCTGAATGAACATTTTTGGGAGAGCTCCCAACAAATTTGTATGGCATTAGAAAAAAATGGAGCAAAACGTGATTCTTGCTGGTAGGTGGGTGGAGGCTATTCACGCTGGGAAGCCAGCTGCTGACTCTAGGGGTAATATTGCACATGTCTCGATCTCCTAGTGCAGTGTATTGTCACTCCACTCCGCTCCCTCTGACATCGCCTTCCACATGCCCCTCCCGGATATTGTACCCCCTAAACAACACTCCTTTGTTCTGATTTCCTCTCCATCATTGGCCCAGTCCCCCCACCCCGACTGATCACTGGTCCTGATCCATCCCCAACTGATCACTGGCCTCAACCCCTCCCCACCTTGATCACCGGCTCCACTTCGCCCAGCACCGTTCAGCCTATACCTGATGGACAGTACACCCTTCCACCTCCCTGCCCTGGCCTGCCTCCATTTAAGGGGCCGGTCCCTTCAAGCCCCAGCCCTCCCCTTAGGCCCTGCTAACCCAGTTTTCTGCCTCTCAGCCCATCTTACTGGCTCGACATGCCAATTAACCAGCATGACAAGCTGGTAAGATCACCCCTTGGAGTCTGGAATTAAATTGTTATTATTCATTATTCATTCATGGGATATGGACATCGCTGGCTGGCCAGCATTTATTGCCCATCCCTAGTTGCCCTTGAAGGGCAATTGTGGTGGCTGTGGAGTCACATGTAGGCTAGACCAGATAAGGATGGCAGATTTTCTTCCCTAAAGGACATTAGTGAACCAGATGGGTTTTCCAACAAGCAATAATGGTTTCATGGTTATAAGTAGACTCTTAATTCCAGACTTTTTTTATTGAATTCAAATTCCACCACCCACTATGGTGGGATTCAAACTTGGGTCCCCAGAACATTAGCTGAGATTCTGGATTAGCACTTGGGGCGAATGGGATCAAAAGTTAAGGGGAAAAGGGTAGGATTAGACTATTGAGTTGGATGATCAGCCATGATCGTGATGAATGACAGAGTAGACACGAAGGGTCGAATGGCTTCCCCTATCTTCTATGTTTCTATGTAAAATTCTCAAAGAATGCCAATGGATTTGTCAAGCATGATTTCCCCTTTGTAATTCCATGCTGACTTTGTCTGATTATACCACTGCGTTCCAAATACTGAATTATGAAATCCTTGACAAATGACTCTGGTAATTTCCCCAGGATCACGTTAGGCTCACTGGTTTATTGTTCCCTGTTTTGTCTCTATCTCCTTTTTTGAATAACAGGCTGATATTAGCTACCCACAAATCAATAGAAAATAATCCAGAGTCCAAAGAATTTTGGAAAATATCCACCAATGGGTCTACTATTTCAAGGGCTACTTCCTTCAGTACTCTGGGATGAAGATTATCAGGACCTGGAAATTTATCCACCTTCAATCCCATCAATTTCCCCAAAACCATTTCTCGATGAATGCAGATTTCCTTCAGCTCCTTACTGAAACTTTCGATCAGAGCTTCTGGTACGTTATTCAGGACCTCCTTTGTGAAGACTGAATCAAAGTATCAATTTAACTCTTCAGCCACTTCTTTATTCCCCATTATATATATTCAGGATACAATAAGAAGGAAGAGAGAGGCTTTTAACAAGCATAAGGGGAGTAAGTCTGCGGAGGCATTAGTGGAGTACAGAAAGTGCATGAAGGAGCTTGAGAAATCAATTTGGAGGGCAAAGAGGGGATACGAGAAAGCTCTGGCTGATAAAAGTAGGGAAAATTCTAAGATATTCTATATCAATGGGAAGAGGATAACCAGCGAAAGAGTAGGGTCCATCAGGGGAAATCTGTGGGTGGAGGCAGGGGACATTGATAGGGTATTAAACAAATATTTCACATCTGTCTTCACTCATGAGAATCAGAAGGTAGTTATGGAACTCAAGGAGACAGACTGTGAGGTCCTGGAACAAATTGTCAGAGGGAATGACAAGGTATTGGAAGTATTGGCAGGCTTAAAAGTGGACAGATCTCCAGGTCCAGATGAACTGTATCCCAGTCTGTTGTAGGAGGCAAGGGAGGAAATTGCAGGGGTTCTGACCCAAATTGTAATTCCTTCCTGGCCACCGGGGAAGTGTAGATGTGGAGATGCTGGTGTTGGATGGGGGTAAACACAGTAAGAAATCTCACAACACCCTTGGGGTAGTATTCTGAAGGCTTGTGGCTTGTGTTACTAAATAAACCTGTTGGACTTTAACCTGGTGTTGTGAGACTTCTTACTGTGCACCAGGAAGATGCCAGTGGACTGGTGAACAACTAATGTGACTCCACTATTTAAGAAGGGTTGTAGAGACAAGCCAGGGAACCACAGACCAGTGAGTCTCACATCTGTGGCTGGGAAACTACTAAAGAAGATTATGAAAGAGAGACTCTATCTCCATTTGGAGAGGTAAGGTTTGATCAGGAATAGTCAGCATGGTTTTGTCACTGGGAAGTCTTGCATTACAAATTTGATTGAATTTTTTGAACTCGTAACCAACTGTGTGGATGAAGGAATGCAGTTGATGTAGTTTACATCAATTTCAGCAAAGCCTTTGACAAAGTCCCATATGGGAGACTTATTAAGAAGGCGAATGCACATGGGATAAAGGGTGATCTGCTGAGGTGGATTTATATTTAGCTTAGTGGTAGGAGGCAGAGGGTGATGACAGATGGCTGCTTCAGTGACTGGAGTGACGAACAGTGTACTGCAAGGGAATGTGCTGGACCCCCTTTTGTTCGTCATTTATATAAATGACATAAATGACTACGTAGGATCAATAAGTTTGCTGATGACACAAAGATTGGCCAGGTGGTTAACAGTGAGGGTGAGTGGCTTGGGTTACAGGGTGATATAGATGAGATGGTCAATTGGGCAGATAAGTGGCAGATGGAATTTAACCCTGAAAAGTGTGAGGTGATGCACTTTAAGGAGTAATTTGACAAGGAAGTATACTACGAAAGGTCTGACACTAGGGAGTTCCGAGGAACAAAGGGACCTTGGCATGTTTTGTCCATAGATCTCTGAAGGCGGAAAGGCAGGTAAAGAGGGTAGTGAAAAAGGCATATGGCACACTCACCTTTATCAATCTGGGTATAGATTACAAAAGCAGAAAGGTCATGAAGGAGTTGTATACAACTTTGGTGAGGCCACAGCTGGAGTACTGAACATAAAACAGAGAACATTACAGCGCAGTACAGGCCCTTCAGCCCTCGATGTTGCGCCGACCAGTGGAACCAATCTAATGACCCTCTAACCTAAACTAATCCAATGTGATCCATATAAGAACATAAGAACATAAGAAATAGGAGCAGGAGTAGGCCATCTAGCCCTTCGAGCCTGCCCCGCCATTCAATAAGATCATGGCTGATCTGTCGTGGCTCAGTTCCACATTCCTGCCCTCTCCCCATAACCTTTAATCCCCTCTCTTATCAAAAACCCACCAACACGCGTCTTAAAAATATTTAGCGAAGTAGCCTCCACCACTTCAACAGGCAGAGAATTCCAGAGATTCACCACCCTTTGAGTGAAGAAGTTCTTCCTCAACTCCATTCTAAACAGCCCCCCCCTTTATCTTGAGGCTGTGCCCCCTAGTCCTACTGTCCTTTCTGAGCGGGAAGAGTCTCTCCACTGCCTGTCCACTGACCATTTGAACGCCCTTAAAGTTGGCGAGTCCACAACTGCTGCAGGCAGGGCATTCCACGTCCTTACTACCTACTGTGTGCAGTTCGGGTCACCACATTTCAGGAAGGATGTGATCACACTGGAAAGGGTGCAGAGGAGATTCTCCAGGACGCTGCCTGGGATGGAACATTTAAGTTATTAGGAAAGGTTGGATAAGCTTGGATTGTTTTCTCTGGAGCAGAGAAGTCTGAGGGGGCAACCTGATCGAGATGTTCAAGATTATGAGCAGCCTGAACAGGATGGATAGGGAGCAGTTGTTTCCCTTAGTTGAAGGGTCAGTCACGAGGGGACACAAGTTAAAAGTGAGGGGTGGGGTGTTTAGAGGGTATTTTAGGAAAATTGTTTTACCTAGAACATAGAACATAGAATAGAACATAGAACATTACAGTGCAGTACAGGCCCTTCGGACCTCGATGTTGCGCCGACCAGTGGAACCAATCTAATGACCCTCTAACCTAAACTATTCCAATGTTATCCATATGCCTATCCACTGACCATTTGAACGCCCTTAAAGTTGGCGAGTCCACAACTGCTGCAGGCAGGGCATTCCAAGACCTTACTACCCTCTGAGTAAAGAACCTACCTCTGACATCGATCCTATAATTACCACCCCTTAATTTAAAGCTATGTCCCCTTGTGTTAGCCATCACCATCCGAGGCAAAAGGCTCTCACTGTCCACCCTACCCAATCCTTTGATCATCTAGAGGGTGGTGATGGTCTGGAATGCACTATCTGGGAGGGTGGTGGAGGCAGGATGCCTCACATCCTTTAAAAAGTACCTGGATGAGCACTTGGCACATCATAACATTCAAGTCTATGGGCCAAGTACTGACAAGTGGGATTAGGAGAGCAGGTCAGGGCCTTCACAAATCGATGCGGATTCGATGGGCCAAAGGTCTTCCTCTGCATTGTAATATTCTGTAATTCCCTGTCATTATGTAATCCCCCATTTCTGACTGTAAGGGACCAACATGTGTTTTTGTCTATCTTTTTCTCTTTACATATCTAATAAAAACTGACAGTAAAAGTTTTTAGTTTCCCGCTAGCTTACTTTCATACTCTATTTCCCGTTCTTTATCAATCCCTTGGTCCTTCTTTGCTGAATATTAAACTGCTCCCAATCCTCAGGCCTATTGCTTTTTCGTGCCAATTTGTTTGCTTCTTCCTTGAATCTATCTCTAAATTCCCTTGTAAGCCATGGTTTGGCCATATTTCCCTTACCACTCTTGCGCCAAACAGGAATAAACAACTTCTGGAGTTCTGTTCTTTAAATGCCTGCCATTGCCTGTCCACTGTCTTTCCTTTCAGTAATGTTTCCCAGTCATCATGGCCAATTCATGCCTCACACCATCATAGTTCCCTTTACTGAGATTCAGGACCCTGGTCTCAGAATCAGCTACATCACTATCCACCTTGGCAAAAAATTCTATCATATTATGGTCGCTCACCCCTCCCCCCCAAGGGTTCTCTCACAACTAGACTACTATCCTTTCTCACTGCAAAACACCCAGTTGGTTCTCAGCGTATTTCTCCAGAAAACCATTCCGTATACACTCCAGAAATTCCTCCTCCATTGCACTGTGACTAATTTGATTCTCCCAATCTATATGCAGATTAAAGTCACCCATTATTACAGATGTTCCTTTAACACATACATTTCCTGTCTATTGCTTTTCCCAACATTACCACTCACCAACGTTTGGTGTTCTGTATACCACACCCATTAATGTTGTTTGCCCCTTGTTGTTTCTTAGCTCGACCTATAGAGATTCCATATCATCTATGCTAATATCATTCCTCAATATCATCCTTAATCAACAATGCAACTTCATCACCTTTTTCTTTCTGTCTGTCCTTCCCTTGCTTACTTCCCATCCTTGAAAACCCTTGCTTACTTCCCATCCTTGGTCACCTTGGAGCCATGTCTCTCTAATGTCAATTATATCATACCCTTTTATATCTATCTTTGCAACTAATTCAACCATTTTGTTTTGAATACTCTGAGGATTTAGCTACAAAGTTCTCAGCTTTGATCTTATAACACGTTGTAACCACTGTGTTATGGGGAGATGATTAGATTCTCCCTTGTTTCAGTAGATTATTGTCTGGCATATGTTTGGCATGAATGTTACTTGTCATTTGTCAGCCCAAGCCCGAAAGTTGTCCAGATCTGGCCGCATTTGGATGAGAACTACTTCATTTCTGAGGAGTCATGAATGGTGGTCAACATTGTGCAGTCATCTGCAAACATCCCCACTTCTAACCTTGTGTTGGAGTGAAGGTCATTGATGAAGCAGCTGAAAATGATTGGACCTAGGACACTAAGGAATTGCTGCAGTGATGTCCTGGAGCTGAGATTGACCTGCAGTAAACACAACCACCTCCTCCTGTGTTAGGTATGATTCCAAAAAGTGAAAAATTTTCTCTGACTCCCATTGACTTAGGTTTTGCTATGACTTCTTAATGCTACATTTGGCCAAATGCTGCCTTGATGTCAAAGGCAGTCACTCTCACTTCACCTCATTTTTTTTCCATGTTTGGACGAAGGTGTAATGAGGTCAAGAGCTGAGCGATCCTTGTGGAATGAAAAGTGAGCTGAGTTTTCCTGTTGTTCTGTGGACAGGACATTCCTCTGCAATTTTCTATATTTCTGGGTAAATGCCAGTGTGGTAGTTGTACTAGAACAATTTGGCAACTAGTTCTGGAGCACAAGTTTTTGGTACTATTGGCTGGAATGCTGTCAGGGCCCAAATCCTTCTGAGTATCCAGTGGTCAATGGTAACCCTAGTCTGTTGATAGGATTAAAGATGATGGGTAGGTCCCTGATGCTGGAGGGTCAGTAAGTTGCTCCCCACTGAGAGAGCTGCAGTCTGCAACTGCAGGTATGAAAGGATATTGAGGTGTCTTCTGAACATTTTTGAAACCTATAAACATAAAAACAGCCCCAGCAGCCCAGAGGCCTTTGTGCAGAGGGAACCCCAGTCAACTCTTCGGCACCTCTTGCTCTGCACCTCAGAGTCTAAAGATATCTCATTGGACTTATTAGCCATCTCAGAACCCAGTGAATCTTACTGGAAGCAAATCATCCTCAATCCTGGGGAAGTACTGAAGAAGAAGGGATGTTAAAAAATGGTAATTTAGAAGATTACATCGTTATTGCACATGAAGAGAAACACCTGGCGGGAGGGGGGTAGCACGAGTATTCTTCCATTCCGACCTGCTAATATTTTGGAGGGTTTGGCCAGGGGACATGTGCGTGCGCCGATTCGTGGGATTTGCACACGCATTCCAGATGTGTGCACATCTCCTACCTCTGGAAATCAGGCGCAGTCATCACAACGCAGGAAACCAGCAGGAAGACCAGGTAAATACTTTAAATTTTTTTTTAATGTTATTTGCATGTGATTATTAGGCACAGGACTGAAGCTTCCAGGCCCCTTAGCATCTCCCATTCCACCAGGACAATTTCGCTCCAGAGGAGTTTAGAGGAGCTCCCCACTTTCAGGGAACTAACGGGGTGACCCTGCTGGAGTGAAGGGTGGACAATTGTGGCCCCCTCCGGGGGTCGGTGGAGGGGGATGGTGCCCCCTCAGCATGGACATCCTAGCAAAGCCCAAGGGGGCAAAGTGCCCATGCCCAGGGAACACCTTGACACTGTTCACACAGTATTGGGCAGTGCCAAGGGGCGGGGACTACTGTGGGTGGGGCCTAGGGATGATCGGTGGGGGTGAAGGGGGTACTGCTGCAACTCTGCAATTTGGATCCAATCCAAATGACAGGAGGGAGGCCAGTGATCGGGGCAGGCAGGGGGATTCACCAGGGGGATATGCCTCCTGTAGGGGTGAGGGGGGGTTGGCCAGGGTGGCGTGGTAGGAGGATCAGCACTGCTGGTGGGGGGTAGGGGCTGGAGATCAGGGTGCTCTCCTGGATGAGGGGGTTGGGACTGGCCCAGGAATTGTTGTAGGCGTGCGCAATTGGGCTGTGGAGGGGACTGGAGGAGCAGAGTTGTGGGGCTCCTGGGTTGGCCAGCGATTGAACTGGCCAGCAAAGTGCAGGCTAACAGATCAGGGCCAGTGCGCAGAGTTCCAGAACTGTCAGACTCCACTGTGAATATGTTCCGCCCCCCCAAAATTTTAATGATATTCACGATTGCGACCTCTGCATTACACAGAGTGTGGGAGGGTCTGAACTCCCACTGAAAAAACAATTGTGAATTATACCATTTTTCCCGCCAATTCAGCACTTAGAATTTTTTTGGGAGAATTGCCCCCATGGTAGTGACTTGACGGGCTATGCCAGTATTTTAATAATCTGTGATTATATAATTCAACATGACTGTAAAAGAATTGAAATCAAACGCCCAATATTCATACCATTTCAAGCAAAACAACTGGATACTCTGCCCACTTTCAAATTCTTTTCCATTGTATGAACATGGACAGTCCTGAGGTTGGATGCACTTTCCATGGTACGAAACAAGACCTGAACATGAACAGTCAGAAATGGAAAACATGAGTCTGTGTGGAATACTGAGCAACAGGCTTATAAGTATGAATATGGGCGCGAATAACTTAATTAAACTGGAGACAGTAACTTGCAGAGTGTGGAAAGTTGAGACCAGTACTGCTGGAAGTGGGGGGAGGCGGTTGGTAGTGGTGGGGGGGACATATCAGCCGTGATCTGACTGAAAGGCAGAACAGGGTCAAAAGGCTGAATTTGTTTATTTTTGCTCCTCGTTCCTGTGTTCCTATGCTCCTATCAAAGGAGGTCTAGGTGTGAAGGTAAGTAGTTTGAAGTGGATAAGCAGAGCTGAGATGGAATACCTGTGGGCAACATGAGTGGAAATTTACATGAGGAAGATAAGAGAAGTGACCTGAAATTGACAATTGTATTTTAAAAGCAACAAGTATGATGGACAGTCTGTAAATGGGTGGAGAGGAGTGGTAAGTTTACTTGCACCTAAAAAGCAGTTGCCACAACCCAACCTGAAAGACCTGTAAACTCTGAAAAAGGGAGTGGAGAACAGGATGAAAAAGTAACGCAATATTTAAAGACAGATGGAAGACAGTCACAATAGATGTGGTTATAAAATGCTGAAGCATTTTGCACTGGAAACAGATCTATGGAAAAATTGCCATGATTCTAAGGAGAGCTGGTAGCTGTAAAATTTGTGACAAGTTTTGGCTTCTCAATATTGGTTGAGAGAGAGAGAGAAGAACCTGTTTAAGAGTTCCTCTGTCGAATCATAGAGGTTTACAGCATGGAAACAGGCCCTCTAGCCCAACTTGTCCCAATTGCCCTCATTTGGCCCATATCCCCCTATACTCATCTTATCCATGTAACTGTATAAACACTTTTTAAAAGACAAAACGGTACCTGCCTCTACTACGGCCTCTGGCAGCTTGTTCCTGACACTCACCACTCTCTGTGTGAAAAAATTTCCTTCTGGACCCTTTTGTATCTCTCCACTCTCACCTTAAACCTCTATTTTAGACTCCATTATCTTTGGGAAAAGAAGTTCACTATCAAGCTGATCTCTGCCCCTCATTATTTTATGGATCTCTATAAGATCACCCCTAAGCCTCCTGCGCTCCAGGGGAAAAGAGTCCCAGTCTAGCCAGCCTCTCCTTTTAAACCAAACCATCAAGTCCCAGTCGCATCTTCGTAAATCTTCTCTGCACTCTTTCCAGTTTAATCATAACCTTTCTATAACAGGGTGACCAGAACTGTACCTAGTATTCCAAGTGTGGCCTAACTAATGTCTTGTACAACTTCAACAAGACGCCCCAACTCTTGTATTCAATGTTCTGATCAATGAAGCCAACCATGCCTTATGCCTTCTTCACCACTCTACCCACCTGTGACTCCACTTTCAAGGACCTATGAACTTGTATTCCTAGATCTCTTTGTTCTATAACTCTCGCCAATGCACGACCATTAACTGATTAAGTCCTGCATTGATTTGATCTACCTTTTTTCATCAACTTATGGAAATACATTTCACTTTAGACTTGGATTTGTGGTTATCAACCAAGGAACAGAATACTGTTCACTACTCTTCTGACTTCCAATAGACTTTATGGTCAAGATTTTACGGCCTCACTTGTCATGAAACCGTAAAATCCCATGCGAGGTCAGTGGATCTTCACCCTCACCTGCTCCGATTACCATGGCGGGCAGAGCGATAAAACTCAAGCCATTGTGCAGTTTCAACCAAAAACTTTTAACAAATCATTAATAATTTAAAACATTTAGAATGAGAAATACAATTTCTAAATGGCAGACGGCACTAAATTGGAAGGGAAAATCAACAGTGAACAGGAATGCAACAAGTTACAGCAGTATGAACATATAAATTGGCAAATGAATTGAAATATATATAAATGTGACCAATGTCTCTACTTTCTCAGGAGGCTAAGGAAATTTGGCATGTCAGTTACGATTCTCACCAACTTTTACAGATGCATCACAGAAAGCATTCTTTCTGGTTGTATCATAGCTTGATATGGCTCCTGCTCTGTCCAAGACCACAAAAAAATCTACAAAGGATTGTGTCCATCATGCGAACCAACATCCCATCCACTAACTGTCTACACTTCCTACTGCCTCAGAAAAGCAGCCAGCATAGAACATAGAACATAGAACATTACAGCGCAGAACAGGCCCTTCGGCCCACGATGTTGCGCCGACCAGCTTTTAAAAGAAAAACAACACTAACCCACTAATCTAAACCAATCCCATTTCGTCCATAAACCTATCCACAAATCTCTTAAACGCCCCCAAACTAGGCGCATTTACAACTGCAGCTGGCAGGAAGCATAATCAAGGACCCCCGCGCCCCGGACAGTCTGTCTTCCACCTTCTTCCGTCAAGAAAAAGATGCAAAATTCTGAGGTTATGTACCAAAAGACTCAAGAACAGCGTCTTCCCTGCTGCCATCAGACTTTTGAATGGACTTATCTTGTATTAAATTGATCTTTCTCTATACCCAAGCTATGACTGTAACACTACATTCTGCATTCTCTTATTTCCTTCTCTATGAATGGTATGCTTTGTCTACATAGTGTGCAAGAAGCAATACTTTTCATTGTACACTAATACATGTGACAATAATAAATCAAATCGAATTACATTAAGGAAAATTAAGAATTTATGTATTACTTTAATATATAAATATAAAACTTTAAATTTGGTAGAAGAGCAAAGGGAGTATAAATGCAGAAAAATTTGCAAATGTCTCATGCGCTGCTCCTAAATTACACTGAAAAATCAAGTGCAGTATATGATAAATGAGTTATAGAATCATAGTGCTGGATTTTCAAAGTGGAGTCAGGAATTTCACTGGACAATTTCCAGGTCCCAAATCAGTGCTGGAATTCAGATACTCACAAGATGCTAGTTTGAAATGTAAATATCCTAATTGGACCAGAACTGAGATTGGTGTGCAATTAATGGGACTGAGCAAAATAGGAGCCATGAGCTTTTAGCAGATTTAAATTTCTGTGAGTAATTAAGTAACTTGGGCCTGCTGCTGCCTTGCTGATTAAGATGCGGATATGCTGGCGTTGGGCTGGGGTAAACACAGTAAGACGTCTGACAACACCAGGTTTAAGTCCAACCGATTTATTTGATAGTAAACTCACAAGCTTTCAAGGTTTACCTCTTCGTCAGGTGAATGAAGAGTTCTGGCCTCAGACAGAGCATATAAAGCACAGACAGTTTACAGATTACTGATTAGAATGCGAATCTTTACACCTAACCTGCTATTCAAGTCTTAAAGTGGCCAACAATGTGAGTGGAAGGAGCACTGATCACAGGTTAAAGAGATGTGTATTGTCTCCAGACAGTACAGTAAGTGAGGTCTTGCAAACCCAGGCAAGTCACGGGGGTTACAGATTGTGCGACATGAACCCAAGATCCCTGTTGAGACCGTCCCCATGTGTGCGGAACTTGGCTATCAGTCTCTGCTCAGCGACTCTGCGCTGTCGTGTGTAGTGAAGGCCGCCTTGGAGAATGCTTACCCGAAGGTCAGAGGCCGAATGCCCGTGACCACTGAAGTGTTCGCCGACAGGAAGGGAACAGTCTTGCTTGGTGATTGTCCAGCGATGTTCATTCATCCGTTGTTGTAGCGTCTGCATGGTCTCCCCAATGTACCATGCTTCGGGACATCCTTTCTTGCAACACATCAACATATCCTGTTGGCGAACACTTCAGTGGTCACGGGCATTCGGCCTCTGCCCTTCGGGTAAGCATACTCCAAGGCGGCCTTCACTACACACGACAGCACAGAGTCGCTGAGCAGAGACTGATAGCCAAGTTCCGCACACATGAGGACGGTCTCAACAGGGATCTTGGGTCCATGTCGCACTATCTGTAACCCCCATGACTTGCCTGGGTTTGCAAGACCTCACTTACTGTGCTGTCTGGAGACAATACACATCTCTTTAACCTGTGATCAGTGCTCCTTCCACACACATTGTTGGCCACTTTAAGACTTGAGTAGCTGGTTAGGTGTAAAGATTCGCGTTCTAATCAGTAATCTGTAAACTGTCTGTGCTTTATATGCACTGTCTGAGGCTAGAACTCTTCATTCACCTGACGAAGAGGTAAACCTTGAAAGTTTGTGAGTTTACTATCAAATAAATCGGTTGGATTTAAACCTGGTGTTGTCAGACTTCTTGCTGATTAACGCAGGCAAAACTTCAGCAGACCAACAGACTAAACACACTCAAAGTAGCCATAAGGCCACATGAGAGGTAATGCACACTTTCTGGTAGTCTGAGATGTGTCCTGCTATCTTGGACTCTAGGTGTGGGACTTTGTCCGTAAACACACTGTAGACATACACTGGTACTTGCTTAAAACCTGTTTATTAGAACTGCACCTAACTGGTTACAGAGTAGACATATTGCTCCTGTGCAGATTCTAACTTCTATCTCTCTCTCAAGGGTCTAACATACTGAATGATGTCAGTGGTACATGATCATCTACATCATATGTTAGTAGATGCCATCTGATAATCCTGTAGACTACAACACCCCCAAGTATTCTATCCTACTTTCAATAACAATATGAAACTAGGTCTTTATAACTGTTTAGACTGCATCCCTGTAACTTATATTTTACAACGACAGATTCTACCGAACCCCAACTCTTAGCCTTGCCTCCCCAAATCACAGTCCTGAGGGATTCAATCTCTCTCAGCATTCTGGTGCTCAGGGACGATTTCTTGGAGACATGAGACCTTCTTCTGCATCTGGTAGAACATCATCATCTGCAGAACAGGACAACACTTCAGCAGCTTTGCTGTTTGCATTGCTGCGAAACTGAGTGCAGGTTGCAAGATGACTACATAAACAGGGTTTTCCAAATTGACAGGCACTAATGAGAGGAATGTCGCAAGAATTGGGTGGCATGGTGGCACAATGGTTTGCACTGCTGCCTCACGCTCCAGGGACTCGAGTTCAATTCTGGCCTTAGATGACTGTCTGTGTGGAGTTTGCACATTCTCCCAGTGTCAGTGTGGGTTTCCTCTGGGTGCTCCGGTTTCCACTCACACTCCAAAGATGTGCAGCTTAGGTGGACTGGCTATTCTAAGTTACCCCTTAGTGTGCAAAGATGTCTAGGTTAGATGGATTAGCTATGATAAATGCATGGGGTCATGAGGATAGAGCAGGGGAGAAGGCCTGGGTAAGATTCCGTGTGATCGAGTTGGTGCCAATTCGATGGCCCGAATGGCCTCTTCTGAACTGTAGGGATTGTATGATTCTCTGATTGTATGGTCAGTGTTGGGGCCCCAGCTATTTACAATCTATATTAATGATCTAGATAAAGAGCCAGAAAGTAACATATCTAATTATGCTGATGATACCAAATTAGGTGGAAAATAAGCTGTGGGGATGATATAACGATATATAGACAGGTGAGATGATAGGCTAGAAGATGACAGATAGGGTATCATATAGGGAACTGTGAAGTTATTCACTTTGTTTGCAAGAATAAAAAGCAAAATTTTTTATAAGGTGTGAACCTTGGAAGTTCAAAGAAAACATCATGGGTATGCTGATTGAAGAAGTGCAGAAAGTTAGCAAGCAGGTGCAGCAAGCAAGTAGGATAGCAAGTGATATGTTCACCTTTATTGTAAGAGGAATGGTGTATAATAACAAAGTAATCTTGCTACAGTTATACAGTTGCTTCAAGTGAGACCGCATCTGGAGGATTGTGTACATAGGAACATAGGAGCACAGAACCAAGGAGTAGTTTGTGAATGAACATATCCAGCTGCTGAGATTTATTTTTCAAAGCTTTTGATACTAAGCCAAGCATTCACATGTTTAACTATCAACACAAACCACCATGTTTACTTAGGCAAGGGATGTTTTGAACTGCTAACTTCCACAATGGAATATAAGAAACAATAACAAGAGTATCAATATCAATTCCTAACTCTTTTGACTGGAAAAGGAAAAGTGAAACAAAATAACTCAGCCCTAATTCTGGCTCACACTCACATCGAGTCACACTCGAAGAAACAGAAAATCCCTGAAAAATGATCTTTTATAATTTGATATTCTTACCATCAGGACATACGCATCCCAAGAGACTTGGTCCTGTGCACTGCACTTTGTTCTGGTAATTCAGACATGTGTTGGGACACAGGCTGGCATTGGTACTGAAGTAGTAAGTTGCTTGGCATTCTAAGAGACAAACAGAAAAACAAGGATGTAAAGATTTAAACAGCAAAGAGATACTTCCAATAGTCCTTTCCACAAATACACGCCCAAGATAATTTTTTTAAAAATCTCAGATCACAAAGGAAAATAAAGGTGAGGGGGAATTTAGTTCATCAACCTGCCTCCTCTTCATTGATAAACCTGCAATAGAGCATTCACCTCGATCCAAAAGACTTATTATTTTTACTGAAATGGTTTTTAACATCAGTTGGATGTTGCCTTTTACAACCATATGCCTATGCAACATTCAGTCAAGCTTCAATGAAAATAGTATTCCCAATTAACCTTTCCTAATTGGAACCACGGGAACAGGATAATGTCTTTCAGAAAGGCCATTAAGTCTGTTCCTTTATTCAATTAGATCACAGCTAATGAAAATCTGTCAATTTCAGTCTTGAATATTTTAATTGACTCAGAATTCATAACCTTTTGAGGAGAGAGTTCTATATTTTCAACTCCTTAGTATGAAAAAATTCTTCAAATTTCACCCCAAAACAGCTTAGCTCTCACTCTATAACTTAGTCCCTTATACTGGATGCTCCCATCACAAAGAAATAATTTCTCTGTGTGTACCCTTTCAAATCATGTGATCCGTTTAAAGATCTCAACTAATTCACCTTTCAACTTTCTAAGTTCTAGCAATACAATTCAAATATATAAAATCTTTCCTCACAATTTAACAATAACTCTTAGCAAATCGAAGCCAAAACCATTCAAAGGCCTGTACCTTTCCTCAGGTGCAATGCCCAAAGTTGAATGCAGTACTCCAGCTTGGGTCTGACTAAATTTCTTAAAGTGGCTGTGGCAGCAGACCTGTCCGTTGGCTGGAGATTCAATGGCACCAACACTGTGGCCAATTCTGGGAGCTCTGTCGGAATGAAATCTGAATGTGCAACCTATTGGCTGCAGCTGGGTTTCCCAGCTCCGTAAGAAGTCTCAGAACAGCAGGTTAAAGTCCAACAGTTTATTTGATAGCACAAGCTTTTGGAGCACTGCCCCTTCATCAGGTGAGTGGGAGTTGTGCTCAAAAACAGGGCATAGATAGGCACAAACTCAGTTTACAAGATAACGGTTGGAATGCAAGGCTTTACAGGTAATCAGGTCTTTACAGGTACAGACATTGTGAGTGGAGAGAGGGTTAAGCACAGGTTAAAGAGGTATGTATTGTCACCAGACAGGACAGTTAGTGAGATTTTGCAAGTCCAGGTACGTCATGGGGGTTACTGATAGTGTGACATGCGATAGTGTGTCTTGGGATTCACAGCTCCAGCAGGGGAAATTTCCCATTGAATTTTTTCCTAAAGGCCATTGTCTTGTCTTCAAGACTTGTTGGCCAATCAGAGACTGGCAACTCTCAGACCAGGAACACCATCAGGAGCAGTGGCTCCTGCTGATACTACAAAAAGTCAAAAAATGAAGATCATTGTTCGAACTCTGGATTGCAAGTGAGTCGTCGGGATAGCCAGGGCCAATCAGGGCAGCCCCAGTGAGGGGAAAGAAGAGGGATCAGTGCAAAGGGCAGGGATATATTTCCCCTTGGATGTCTCCCTTGTTGTAGACAGATCCCTCCATGGGCACAGAGTGGCCAAGAAGAAAGGACCCACCCTACCAAGCTGCATACTTGACGATAAGAATAAGAACATAAGAACTAGGAGCAGGAGTAGGCCATCTGACCTCTCGAGCCCACTCCACCATTCAATAAGATCATGGCTGATCTTTTCGTGCACTTATCTCCACTTACCCACCCGCTCACCATAACCATTAATTCCTTTACTGTTCAATCTATCTATCTATCTATCCTTGCCTTAAAAACATTCAATGAGGTAGCCTCAGCTGCTTCACTGGGTAAGGAATTTCACATATTCACAACCCTTTGGATCTTGTCAAATGCATCCTGGAAATCTAGATACATCACATCCACAGGTTTCACTTTCTAGATGTAAGTTTGCAGGTGATACAAAGATATGTAGAGGGACTGGTAGTAAGTAAGGGAGGCTGCAGAACATAGAACATAGAACATTACAGCACAGTACAGGCCCTTCAGCCCTCGATGTTGCGCCGACCAGTGGAACCAATCTAATGACCCTCTAACCTAAACTACTCCAATGTTATCCATATGCCTATCCACTGACCATTTGAACACCTTTAAAGTTGGCGAGTCCACAACTGCTGCAGGCAGAGCATTCCACGCCTTTACTACACTCTGAGTAAAGAACCTACCTCTGACATCTGTCCTATAACTACCACCCCTTAATTTAAAGCTATGTCCCCTCGTGTTAGCCATCACCATCCGAGGAAAAAGGCTCTCACTGTCCACCCTATCCAATCCTTTGATCATCTTGTATGCCTCAATTAGGTCACCTCGTAACCTTCTTCTTTCTAATGAAAATAATCTCAAGTCCCTCAGCCTTTCCTCATAAGACCTTCCCACCATACCAGGCAACATCCTGGTAAACCTCCTCTGCACCCTTTCCAACGCCTCCACATCTTTCTTATAATGTGGCGACCAGAACTGTACACAATACTCCAAGTGCGGCCGCACCAAAGTTTTGTAAAGTTGCAACATGACCTCACAGCTCCGAAATTCAATCCCTCTACCAATAAAAGCTAACACACCGTACGCCTTCTTAACAACCTTATCAACCTGGGTGCCAACTTTCAGGGAGCTATGCGCATATACACCAAGATCTCTCTGCTCGTCAACACTACCAAGAATCCTTCTATTAGCCCTATATTCTGTACTCCTGTTACTCTTACCAAAGTGAATCACCTCATACTTTTCCGTATTAAACTCCATTTGCCACCTCTCAGCCCAGCTCTGCAGCTTACCTATGTCCCTCTGCAAACTGTAACATCCATCCTCACTGTCTACAGCTCCTCCAACTTTGGTGTCGTCAGCAAATTTACTAACCCATCCTTCTACACCCTCATCTTGGTCATTTGTAAAAATGACAAACAGCAGTGGCCCCAAAGCAGATCCCTGATGTACACCACTTGTAACTGAACTCCAGGTTGAATATTTCCCATCAACCACCACCCTCTGTCTTCTGTCGGGTCGCCAATTCCTGATCCAAACTGCTAAATCACCCTCAATCCCACGCATCTACATTTTCTGCAGTAGCCTACCATGGGGATCTTTATCAAACGCTTTAGTAAAATCCATATACACCACATCAACTGCCTTACCCTTATCCACCTTTTTGGTCACCTTTTCAAAAAACTCGATAAGGTTTGTGAAGCACGACCTACCCTTCACAAAACCGTGTTGACTATCCCTAATCAATTTATTTCTCTCTAGATGATTATAAATCCTATCCCTTATAATTCTTTCCAATACTTTGCCCACAACAGTAGTAAGGCTCATTGGTCTATAATTCCCAGGATGGTCTCTAATCCCCTTCTTGAACAAGGGGACAACATTTGCTATCCTCCAGTCTTCCAGCACTATACCTGTAGCCAATGATGACATGAAGATCAAAGCCAAAGGCTCTGCAATCTCCTCCCTAGCCTCCCAGAGAATCCTAGGGTAAATCCCATCCGGCCCAGGGGACTTATCTATTTTCATACTCTCAAGAATTGCTAACACCTCCTCCTTATGCACTTCAATTTCATCTAATCTACAACCCTGTATCACAGTATTCTCCTCAACTACACTGACTTTTTCCTGCATGAATACTGACAAAAAATACTCATTCAGTGCCTCTCCTAACTCTTTAGGCTCCACGCACAACTTCCCACTACTGTCTCTGACTAGCCCTAATCTTGCCCTAACCAATCTTTTATTCTTGACATACCTATGGAAAGCTTTAGGGTTCTCTTTGATCCTATCTGCCAAAGTCTTCTCATGTCCTCTTCTAGCTCTTCTTAACTTTCTCTTTTGTACCTTCCTGGCTAATTTGTAACTCTCCAGTGCCCTAACTGAGCCTTCACATCTCATCTTTACATAAGCCTCCTTCTTCCTCTTCACCAGAGATTCAACTTCCTTAGTACACCACGGTTCCCTCGCTCGACCACTTCCTCCCGGCCTGACAGGTACATATTTATCAAGGACTCGCAGTAGTTGCTCCTTGAATAAGGTCCATATTTCAGTTGTTCCCAGCCCCTGCAGTTTCCTACTCCAACCTATGTGTCTTAAATCTCGCCGAATAGCCTCATAATTACCTTTTCCCCAGCTATAACTTCTGCCCTTCGGTAAATGCCTATCCCTTTCTATCACTAAGGTAAATGTAACTGAATTGTGGTCACTATCACCAAAGTGCTCACCTACCTCCAAGTCTAACACCTGGTCTGGTTCATTACCCAGTACCAAATCCAATGTAGCCTCACCTCTTGTTGGCCTATCTACATACTGTGTCATGAAACCTTCCTGCACACATTGGACAAAAACTAACCCCTCTAACATGCTTGAACTATAGCTTTTCCCATCGATATTTGTAAAGTTAAAGTCCCCCATAACAACTACCCTGTTACTTTTGCTCCTATCCAGGATCATCTTTCTAATCCTTTCCTCTACATCTCTGGAACTTCTTGGAGGCCTATAAAAAACGCCCAACAGGGCGGCCTCTCCTTTCCTGTTTCTAATCTCAGCCCATACTACCTCAGTAAACAGGTCCACATCAAACGTCCTTTCTGCCACCGTAATACTGTCCTTGACTAACAATGCCACGCCTCCCCCTCTTCTACCACCTTCTCTGCTCTGACTGAAACATCTGAACCCCGGAACCTGCAACAACCATTCCTGTCCCTGCTCTATCCATGTCTCTGAAATGGCCACAACATCGAAGTCCCAGGCACCAATCCAGGCTGCAAGTTCGTCCACCTTGTTGCGTATGCTCCTCGCATTAAAGTATACACACTTCAAACCACCCTTCAGCCTGCCAATACACTGCTGTGACCTAGAAACCTTATCCATGACCTCCCTATTCTCATCCTCCTGTACATTGGAGCTACAATTCAGGTTCCTAGAAGGACTTGGACAGGTAAGGAGAGTGGGCAAAGAAGTGGTGGATAGAATGCAATGTGGAAGAGGGGGAATAAAGGCATAGACTATTTTCTAAATGAGAAAATGCTTAGGAAATCAGAAATACAAAGGGACTTGGGAGTCCTTGTTCAAGATTCTCTGCAAGTTAACATGCAGTTCAGTCAGCAGTTAGGAAGATAAATGCAATGTTAGCGTTCATGTCAAGAGATTTGGAATACAAGAACAAGGATGTACTTCTGAGGGTGTATAAGAACATAAGAACATAAGAAATAGGAGCAGGAGTAGGCCATCTGGCCCTTCGAGCCTGCCCCGCCATTCAATAAGATCATGGCTGATCTGTCGTGGCTCAGTTCCACTTTCCCGCCCTCTCCCCATAACCCTTAATCCCCTCTCTTATCAAAAACCCATCAACCCGCTTCTTAAAAATATTTAGCGAGGCAGCCTCCACCACTTCAACGGGCAGAGAATTCCAGAGATTCACCACCCTTTGAGTGAAGAAGTTCCTCCTCAACTCCGTTCTGAACTGCCCCCCCTTTATCTTGAGGCTGTGCCCCCTAGTCCTACTGTCTTTTTTGAGCGGGAAGAGTCTTTCCACCTCTATCCTATCCATCCCATTCATCATCTTATACGTCTCAATGAGATCTCCCCTCATTCTTCTAAACTCTAACGAGTACAAGCCTAGTTTATTCAGCCTCTCCTCATAGCTCAACCCCCTCAACTCCGGTATCAGCCTAGTAAACCTCCTCTGCACTCCCTCCAAGGCCAAAATATCCTTGCGCAGGTGCGGCGCCCAAAACTGCACACAGTACTCCAGCTGCGGCCTCACCAATGCCCTATACAGCTGCAGCAAGACCTCCCTACTTTTATATTCAATCCCCCTCACTATGAAGGCCAGCATCCCATTCGCCTTCCTGACCACCTGCTGCACCTGCAGGCTGGGTTTTTGCGACTCATGCACAAGGACCCCGAGGTCCCTCTGCACCGTCGCCTGCTGCAATTTTTCGCCACGTAAGTAATAGTCCTTCCTACCATTCTTCCTACCAAAGTGGACCACCTCACACTTGCCAACATTAAATTCCATTTGCCATTTCCTGGCCCATTCGCCCAGCCTATCTAGATCCTTCTGCAGACTCTCCACACCCTCCGCACAATTTGCCTTTCCCCCAATCTTGGTGTCATCAGCAAATTTCGACACCCTACACTCGGTTCCCTCCTCCAGATCATCTATATAAATGGTAAATAGCTGAGGCCCCAGCACCGACCCCTGGGGCACCCCACTAGTCACCAACCGCCAATCCGAATAGCACCCATTGACCCCCACTCTCTGCCTCCTATTTGACAACCAATCCTCTATCCACGCTAACACCCTACCCCCAACTCCATGTCCTCTGACCTTCTGCAGTAACCTCTTGTGAGGTACCTTATCAAACGCCTTCTGAAAATCCAGAAAGACCACATCCACCGGCTCTCCTCTATCCACCGCCCTAGACACATCCTCATAGAACTCCAGTAAATTTGTCAGACACGACTTCCCTTTAATGAAACCGTGTTGCGTCTGCCCTATCAAGCAATTCCCTTCAAGATGCCTCGCAATTTCCTCCTTAATGACGGATTCTAACATTTTACCTACCACAGACGTTAAACTAACCGGCCTGTAATTCCCCGCCTTTTGCCTGGCACCCTTCTTAAACAACGGCGTAACATTAGCCGTTTTCCAATCCTCCGGCACTTCCCCGGACCCATTTGGAGTATTGTGAGCAATTTTGGGCCCCATAACTAAAGAAGGATGTGCTGGCATTGGAAAGGGACCACAGGAGGTTCACAAGAATGATCCCTGGAATGAAGAGCTTGTCATATGAGGAACGGTTGAGGCTTTGGTCTGTACTTGGTGGAGTTTAGAAAGATGAGGAGGTATCTTATTGAAACTTACAGAATAAGATAAGGCCTGTATCGAGTGAACATGGAGAGGATGTTTCCATTAGTAGGAAAAACTAGAACCAGAGACACAACGTCATTTGAATATAAAAGTAGAAAGGTCTTGCTGCAGCTGTATAGGGCATTGGTGAGGCCGCAGCTGGAGTACTGTGTGCAGTTTTGGGCGCCGCACCTGCGCAAGGATATTTTGGCCCTGGAGGGAGTGCAGAGGAGGTTTACTAGGCTGATACCGGAGTTGAGGGGATTGAGCTATGAGGAGAGGCTGAATAAACTAGGCTTGTACTCGTTAGAGTTTAGAAGAATGAGGGGAGATCTCATTGAGACGTATAAGATGATGAATGGGATGGATAGGATAGAGGTGGAGAGACTCTTCCCGCTCAAAAAAGACAGTAGGACTAGGGGGCACAGCCTCAAGATAAAGGGGAGGCGGTTTAGAATGGAGTTGAGGAGGAACTTCTTCACTCAAAGGGTGGTGAATCTCTGGAATTCTCTGCCCGTTGAAGTGGTGGAGGCTGCCTCGCTAAATATTTTTAAGAAGCGGGTTGATGGGTTCTTGATAAGAGAGGGGATTAAGGGTTATGGGGAGAGGGCGGGAAAGTGGAACTGAGCCACCACAGATCAGCCATGATCTTATTGAATGGCGGGGCAGGCTCGACGGGCTAGATGGCCTACTCCTGCTCCTATTTTTTATGTTCTTATGTTCTTAATAAACTAGGCTTGTACTCGTTAGAGTTTAGAAGAATGAGGGGAGATCTCATTGAGACGTATAAGATGATGAATGGGATGGATAGGATAGAGGTGGAGAGACTCTTCCCGCTCAAAAAAGACAGTAGGACTAGGGGGCACAGCCTCAAGATAAAGGGGAGGCGGTTTAGAACGGAGTTGAGGAGGAACTTCTTCACTCAAAGGGTGGTGAATCTCTGGAATTCTCTGCCCGTTGAAGTGGTGGAGGCTGCCTCGCTAAATATTTTTAAGAAGCGGGTTGATGGGTTCTTGATAAGAGAGGGGATTAAGGGTTATGGGGAGAGGGCGGGAAAGTGGAACTGAGCCACAACAGATCAGCCATGATCTTATTGAATGGTGGGGCAGGCTCGAAGGGCTAGATGGCCTACTCCTGCTCCTATTTCTTATGTTCTTATGTTCTTATGTAACGTCAGGCTAAAGGGATGATCCTTTAAAACAGAGATGAGGAGGAATTTCTTCAGCCAGAGAGTGGTGAATCTGTGGAATTCTTTCCTGCAAAAGGCTGTGGAGGCCAGGTCATTGCATGTCTTTAAGACAGAGATAGATAAGTTCTTGATTAATGAGGTGATCAGGCATGAGAATGGGGATGAGAAAAATATCAGCCATGATAGAATAGCAGAGCAGACTCGATAGGATGAGTGGCTTAATTCTGCTTCTACGTCTTATCATCTTATGGAATAATTTGAATGTGTAGATTAGCAATTAGGTTAAAGATTGGATTGATAAGGATTAACTTAATGCTGCAAGGCATTAGACTTATGTTTTACAGAGTTTTGAGAGCTCTTGAAAAAAGAAGACAAACCAAACCCAAGTCCACATCCGCCAGCAGCAGGACAACGGGGCTACACCCAACATTGATGAGAAAAAGACCACATAAGAACATAAGAAATAGGAGCAGGAGTAGGCCATCTAGCCCTTCGAGCCTGCGCCGCCATTCAATAAGATCACGGCTGATCTGAAGTGGATCTGTTCCACTTTCCCACCTGCTCCCCATAACCCTTAATTCCCTTATCGATCAGAAATCTATCTACCCGGAACTTAAACATATTCAATGAGGTAGCCTCCACCACTTCAACGGGCAGAGAATTCCAGAGATTCACCACCCTCTGAGAGAAGAAATTCCTCCTCAACTCTGTTCTAAACTGTCCCCCCCTTATTTTGAGGCTGTGCCCTCTAGTTCTGGTTTTCTTTCTAAGTGGAAAGAATCTCCCTACCTCTACCTTATCTACCCCCTTCATTATCTTGTAAGTCTCTATAAGATCCCCCCTCAGCCTTCTAAACTCCAACGAGTACAGGCCCAGTCTATTTAATCTCTCCTCATAAGCTAACCCCCTCATCTCCGGTATCAGCCTGGTGATAAGTATACTGTGATGTAATGTGGGATATAATTAAAATTTGCATGTTTAACATTAATTAACAGTCAAAACTTGTGTACAGGGACAATCATGGCAATTTTTCTAATGAATGTATGTGTTTCCATTTTTTTCCAGTACTGAATATGCAGATAGTGGCTTAAATGGGACCAACACCTAAGATCATTCAGCATCTTCCTCAGAAAACACAGGTTAATTCTTATATTTGGCACACATGTGAGGACCTTACATATTAGGATTTTTAATATAGGAGGTAAGGGAGTAGTTTCACAACAGTGAGATCTGTGCAGGAAGACTAATTGTATGTAGACATAGTACGTAGAGATGTGACTGTATGTATAGATAGGGTGGATTCTCGGAGGCTATTTCCCAGGGTTGAAATGGTCGCTACGAGAGGACACATGTTTAAGGTGCTGGGAAACAGGTACAGAGGAGATGTCAGGGATAAGTTTTTCACTCAGAGGGTGGTGAGTGAGTGGAATCGGCTGCTGTTGGTCGTGGTAGAGGCAAACTTGTTGGGGTCTTTTAAGAGACTTCTGGATGAGTACATGGGATTTAATGGGATTGAGAGTTATAGATGGGCCTGGTAGGTAGGGATATGATCGGTGCAACTTGTGGGCCGAAGGGCCTGTTTGTGCTGTAGTTTTTCTATGTTCTATGTTCTATACGCACTTGTTTATAATTTAATCGGATCAGCTCCTAGGCTAGATTTAAAGCAGCACCTACACCGAGAAAAATCTATTGACAGAAAAGTTGGGAAGTTAGGGGTAAGCGAAAGTGATTATACAGTAAGCCAAGGAGTATGCTATGCCTGAACCCACCCAGTCATGACCAGTCACGTAATACATCGTATTGCTTCAGTGAACCATAATATCCAACTTAAAAATGGTACAGAGAATTTATGAAGACATAGCCTATGCTTGGCTCCCTGTTGGATGGAAGGGATCTTGTTACCCTAAAGAAATTCCCATACATATATAAACTTCCCTCAGCTACCAAGATGCTGGTGAGCTACTGAAGAAGGAGGATAGTTTTTGGCAGAATATTACCCAATACGGAGTGGTTAAAACAATGTGAGAGATAATTGTGCGCTCCATTGGGAACAAGTTGCCAAAATAGAAGCTGCTCTCGCGAACATCAACTATGAGATGGTTGCTATGCATATAGAGGGACTATAGTGGCATTGGATTGCATCTTGGCAGCAGGGGAGGGAAATGTGCAATAATTGTGTGCTGCACTTACAGTTCAGTAAGCATAACTAATTTAGTTCTGCACATCAAGAAGAAGGTGGAGAAACTCAAAGCCCCTGAACCATTTACCTTGGGTGGTTGGCTCTCAGGCTGGATATGGCTCTCTGGGAACATCAGCCCTGGAAAGGATTATATTATTTTCATTGTGATCCTAGTGTTAATAGTAATTGTATACCTGATCAAATATGGAAAGTGCAAGACTTTCTAAGTTCACAGGAGGAATAGCATCAGTGATGGTAGGTAGGGTCAGGAAGAAGAGAATCTGAAAGTTGAAATACTTAGTAAGGACTAAGATTAGTTACTTAGGTACATTAATTTAGTGACCTTAGTTGGTTCTTGGCCAACAGTGAAAATGGGGGACTGATGTAATGGGGATGACTAGGCTAATAAATACATAGCCTGCAGCAGTAGTGAACTCGCCAACTTTAAGGGCATTCAAATAGTCATTGGATAGGCATATGGATAATATTGGAATAGTTTAGGTTAGAGGGTCATTAGATTGGTTCCACTGGTCGGCGCAACATTGAGGGCTGAAGGGCCTGTACTGCGCTGTAATGTTCTATGTTCTATAGCCATAGATTTAGGAATATTAACTTTAGAATGAATGATCTTGGACTTTGGGAATGTAAGCCAGCCAGGGATGTTGCCATAGAAGACAGCTCTATACGATTAACACATATTTTTCATTTAAAACATGTATTTTGAATTTGCAAGAATGTGAATTTGAAGAATTTGAATTTGCAACGGCAGGGTTCTGAGGAATGTGGAGGAACAGAGAGATCTTGGGGTTCATATCCACAGATCTCTGAAGGTTGCTGCTCAAGTGGATAGAGCCGTGAAGAAGGCTTATAGTGTGTTAGCGTTTATTAACAGGGGGTTTGAGTTTAAGAGCTGTGGGGTTATGCTGCAGCTATACAGGATGTTGGTGAGACCACATTTGAAGTATTGTGTTCAGTTCTGGTCACCTCACTATAAGAAGGATGTGGAAGCATTGGAGAGAGTGCAGAGGGGATTTACCAGAATGCTGCCTAGTTTGGAGGGTAGGTCTTATGAGGAAAGGTTGAGGGAGCTGGGGCTTTTCTCTTTGGAGTGGAGGAGGATGAGAGGCGACTTAATAGAGGTGATGAGGGGGATTGATAGAGTGGACGTGCAGAGACTATCTCCTCAGGTGGATGTAGCTATTAGTAGGGGTCATAACTATAAGGTTCATGATGGGAGATATCAGAGGATGTCCGAAGTAGATTCTTCACTCAGAGAGTGGTTGGGGTGTGGAATAGACTGCCTGCTGTGATGTTGGAGTCAGACACTTTAGGAACTTTCAAGTGGTTATTGGACAGGCACATGGAGCACACCAGAATTATAGGGAGTGGGATATCTTGATCTTGGGATTGGACATAGCTTCGCACAGCATTGAGGGCCGAAGGGCCTGTACCGTGCTGTAATGTTCTAAGTTCTATGTTCTATGTGTTTTGCTTTTGGTTACATTTTGTAAAATTTCAGTCAGTTACAAAATACAACAGGCCTTGGTAGGAGAGGTAAAAGACAATACATCTACTGAAATCAGTAATGCTATCAGCAGTGCTCGGTAACAAGGTGGCTACCAATGCTAGGCTTATGAATAGAGTCATACAATTCACAGAGATAACACAGGTGGGGAGCAGACATGAAGAATTTCTCAGGGTCAGAGAAGAGTCACATAGGTTCAATTTGGTGGGAATCATTCTCCCATTTCACTGTCCAGTGTCCATATGCTAGATAACATCAGTTATCAATGACAAATGAAATCCCATGACACCAGGATGTGTATTGGCTGGAGTTAACGACAGGATGGTTACTGACTCAATTGAATGAATATTTAGTAGATAATGCCTACCGGAAAGGTGAGAAATATGATTTTGGGAATATATAATTGCCTTCACAGGGGCATTGTTCTTCAGACTGATATCCAGCTGCCCGGATTCTTTACCTTGAGTTCAAGGTTTCCTCATATCATTCTCCCATTTGATCGTTTGGTTAAATAAAGTCACATTTTCAACATCAGTACACCGCATTTTGAGACTTTGTATTTAGCTTAAGTCTGAGCAGATACATGGCCTCAAGAAGAAGCTCCAGGGGTATTCACAGGCATTTTTAACCTCTCCTTACACTGATATGAAGTCTCTACCTGCTTCAAGAAGATGACCATCATCCCTGTGTCAAAGAAAAGCCAGGCAGTGTGCCTTAATGACTATCACCCTGTGATGTTGATGTCCATCATTGTGAAGTGCTTCAAAAGATTAGTCATGGCACAGATCAACTCCAGCCTCTCAGATTGCCTGGATCCACTATAGTCCACTATCACAATAACAGGTCTACAGCAGACACCATCTCCCTGGCCCTACACTCAACTCTGGAACACCTGATAACAAAGATACCTAGGTCAGACCCCTATTTATTGACTACAGCTCAACTTTCAACACCATTATTTCTACAGAACTCATCTCCAAACTCCATGGCCAAGGGTTTGGCTCCTTCCTCTGTGAACTTCCTGTCCTGAATTTCCTAACCCACAAATCGCAATCAGTAAGAACAGGCAACAACACCTCCTCCACAATTATCCCCAAGACCGGTGCCTTGTAAGGCTGTGACTTCAGCTCCTTACGATACTCCTTATATACTAATCACTGTATGGCCGGATTCTGCTCCAACTTTATTTTCAGGTTTACTGATGACGCCACAATAGTGGACTGGATTCAGACAATGATGATACAGAATGCGTGAAAGAGATGGAGAATTTGGTTAAATGGTGTGAAGACAATAATCTCTCCTTGAATGTCTGTAAAACAAAGGAGATAGTCATTGACTTCAGGAAGTATAGAGGAGGACATGCCTCTGTTTACATCAATGGGAATGAAGTGGAAATGGTCAAGAGCTTCAAGTTTCTATGTGTCCAGATCACCAATAACCCCCCCTGGTCTCTTGATGCTGATGCTATAGTTAAGAAAACCCAATAATGCCCTACTTTCTCAGTCACCTTCTTCCATCAGGCAAAAGATGCAAACGGCTGAGATCACATACCAATCGATTCAAGAACAGCTTATTCCCTGCTGCCGTCAGACTTTTGAATGGATCTACCTTGATCTTTCTTTGCACCCTAGCTATGACTATAACATTATATTCTGCAGCCCCTCCTTTCCTTCTCCCCTATGTACTCTATGTATGGTATGCCTTGTCTGAATAGCACACAGGAAACAATACTTTTCATTGTATACCAATGCATGTGACAATAATAAATCAAATCAAAATCAATGCATGCATTATCTCCATACTCCATGGTTCTTACAGTCATCAGGTCCCAAGAAATTAGCAAATTTCAGTCCCATTAATTTCTCTAGTACAACCTTCTTACCAATATAAATTTACTTCAAAGAATCCTACAGTGCAGAAGGAGGCCATTCAACCCATCAAGTCTGCACTGACCACAATCCCACCCAGGCCCTATCCCCATAACCCCATGTATTTATCCTAGCTTGTCTTCCTGACATTAAGGGAGAATTTAGCGTGGCAGTGCACCTAACCCGCACATCTTTGGACTGTGAGAGGAAACTGGGGCACCCGGAGGAAACCCACGCAGACACGGGAAGAACATGAAAATCAAACCCGGATCTCTGGCAGTGTGAGGCAGCAGTGCTAACCACTGTGCCACCATGCTGCCCATTTTCATTCTCCTCAATCCCTTGGATCTCTCATTCTAGGACATTTCTGGCATCTTCCTCAGTGAAGACAGATATAAAGTAATCATTTAGCTTGTCTGCCATTTCTCTATTCCCCTTTATAAATTTTCCTGACTCTGCCTGCAATGGACCCACATTTGTCTTAGTCAACAGTTTACTTTTTAGATGCCAAAGAAGATTTTAGCTCCGTTTTTATGTTTTTCACTAGTTCACATTCATATTCAATTCTATTTCAGTTTCTTGATCCTCTGTTGTCTTCTAAAATCCTCCCAACCCTCAAGTTTACTATTATTCTGGCAACTTTATGTGTCTTCTCTTTTAATCTTATACAATCCTTAACTTCACAAATAAAAGCAAAATATTAAGGATGGTGTAAATCTGAAATTAAAATAGAAAATGCTAGATAAACTCAGCAGCTCTGGCAGCATCTGTGGAGAGAGAAATACATTTAACATTTCCAGTCTACTGATACTTCTACATTTCGAGTCTATTGACACTTCTACAGACCTGAAGTGAGGGAGAAATGTGATGAATTATATACTTTAGAGGGGGTGGGGCAGAATGCAAAGTCAGTAATAGGTCAGAGCTAAGGAGAGATTGGCATCCAATTCTGGTGCCTTGTCAACTTTAGGTATTGACAGTCTATTCAACACTCCCTCTTTATCAATTTTGAATGCTTCTAGCGACAGTTTCCTTGTCTGCCATAATGTCTTGGATAGTATCTACATCCTTGGTAAAGACAGATGCAAAGTATTTATTTAATACCTCAGCCTTGACTCCAGCCTCCATGTGTAAATTCCTTTTAAGGTCCCTAATCAGCCCTGGTTGACCACATTTTTACTATTTATATGCCTATGAAAGACCTTGCAATTCCCTTTATGTTGGCTGCTAGTCTTTTCTCACAATGCCTCTTTGCTTATCTAATGGATATTTTTAAGCTCCCTTCTGAACCTTCTGTATTCTCTTGGTTCTCAGCTGTATTTTCTACCTGACACTTTTTCTTCCATAATTTTCTTTCTTAAATTTCTATCTCCTTTATCAGGGAGCTCTTTTGTTTTTCCTACATTTTCTTTTCAGGGGAATATAGCTTGATTGTGTCAGGACCATTTCTGTTTTGTTTCTCAGCTTTCCCTGCCAACATTTTGTCCCAGTCTATCTGACCTAGTCTGTTCTTAGCCTATTAAAGTTGGGTCTCCTCCAGTTAATTATTTTTAATCTGGTTTGTCTGTTATCCTTTTCTATTAGCACCTTAAGCCTTTACCAATCCTCTGCTCATGCTAATGTAGCACCCAAACACAATGAGCTTTTATTTTGAGTGGCACTTTATTGAATACCTATTGAAAGTAAAAATGTACTACATAAACTGTTTCCTTTTAAATATTCAAATAACTCAAATACATTTGTCAAACATCTTTCCCTTTCACAAAACCATGTTGACTCTGCCCTGTACTACTATGATTTTCTAAATGTCCTGCAACTATTTCTGTAACAATGGATTCTAGTATTTTTCCACTGATAGTCTAACTGGCTTATAATTTCCTACTTTCTGATGCCCTCCTTTCTGGAATAGTAGTGTTACATTTGCAGTTGTCCAATCTACTGGGATATTTCCAAAATATAGGGAATGTTGGAAGATTAAAACCATTGCCTCCACTGTCTCTGCAGCCACTTCCCTTTAGACTTGAGGATGCAGCTAGGCCACCAGATAGATGGAATCTTTAGTTCCATTAGTTTCCCTAATACATTTTCTCCAGAGTTGGTGTTCCTTTAAAGTTCCTTTCTCCATTTTTCCTCCTGATTTTATGCTATTTTGGGGTACATTTTGAGCGGAATTTTCCTAAAATATTGTCATTTTGGGCCAGAAAACCAATGTGATTGGCCATCGCATGTCAGGCGATTCACCCCAGCTTGACTTTAAGTATATCAAAATGCTTATTTAAATATTCTAACCTAATTCCCACCCTCACTGGGCAGGAACCAAATTACATCAGGCACAGTGGCTGGGAGAATCCGAATGGGGGTTCCTGCTGGGATTGTACCACCTTGCACCTCTCCAATTCAATCTAAGCCAGGCGCAACGCAGCCAGAAAATCATGGCTTTTGTGTCTTCTACTTGGACACAAATTGAAATCTGTTGTACCCTTGTTTCCCCAATTTCAATGTCTGGAGGCCATTGACTGACGCCTTAGTAAGGCGTTTGATAAGGTTCACCATGGTAGGCTTCTGCAGAAAATGCAGATGTATGGGATTGAGGGTAATCTAGGAAATTGGATCAGGAATTGGCTATCAGATAGGAGACAGAGGGTGGTGGTTGACGGTAAATATTCGTCATGGAGTTCGGTTTCGAGTGGTGTGCCTCAGGGATCTGTTTTGGGGCCACTGCTGTTTGTAATTTTTATTAATGATCTGGATGAGGGTATAGTTGGGTGGATTAGTAAATTTGCTGATGACACCAAAGTTGGAGGTGTGGTAGATTGTGAGGAAGGGTGTCATAGTTTGCAGGAAGACTTGGACAGGTTGCAGAGCTGAGCCGAGAGGTGGCGGATGGAGTTTAATGTGGAGAAGTGTGAGGTAATTCACTTTGGTAGGAATAACAGATGTGTTGAGTATAGGGCTAACGGGAGGACTTTGAATAGTGTGGATGAACAGAGGGATCTAGGTGTATGTGTACATAGATCCCGAAAGTTGGGAATCAAGTAGATAGGGTTGTTAAGAAGGCATACGGTGTCTTGGCGTTTATTGGTAGGGGGATTGAATTTAGGAGTCGCAGCGTCATGTTGCAACTGTACACAACTCTGGTGCGGCCGCACTTGGAGTACTGTGTGCAGTTCTGGTCCCCACATTATAGGAAGGATGTGGAGGCTTTGGAGAGGGTGCAGAGGAGGTTTACCAGGATGTTGCCTGGTATGGAGGGGAGGTCCTATGAGGAGAGACTGAGGGATTTGGGGTTGTTTTCGCTGGAAAGAAGGCGGCTAAGAGGGGATCTTATAGAAACATATAAGATGATTAGAGGTTTAGATAGGGTGGATAGTGATAGCCTTTTTCCTCGGATGGAGAAAGCTAGCACGAGGGGGCATGGCTTTAAATTAAGGGGGGGTAGTTATAGGATGGATGTCAGGGGTAGGTTCTTTACCCAGAGGGTGGTGAGGGATTGGAATGCCCTGCCTGCTGCGGTTGTAAATGCGCCTAGTTTGGGGGCGTTTAAGAGATCCGTGGATAGGTTTATGGACGAAAAGGGATTGGTTTAGGTTAGTGGGTCATTGTTTTTTAACTGGTCGGCGCAACATCGTAGGCCGAAGGGCCTGTTCTGCGCTGTAATGTTCTATGTTCTATGTTATATGACCCATCTATGAAAGAGATATCCATTATGTCCCAATTTCCTGCCCTTTCCCCAGACTTGTTTATTTTTTCTTTTTTCAAATTATTAACCATCCCACTATTAAAAGCTATTATTAATTCTGTTTCCATTGTTGAACCAATCTGAACCAGTGTATTTTCAGATATTTCATTTCCTATCTTTGTAAAATTAGTTATCCTAAACTCATCTTTCGATCTTTTGGAGGTAATCTTAAAGTTACGTCCTTTAGTTTCTGTCTCAACAGCCAGATACTTGTGAAGTACTTCTTTATGGAGAGAATACTATTTTAATGATCAAGATTGCAATTCACAGGATGAGTTTCATAGGAGAATGGTCTTGTCTCAGTTCTTTCTTATGTTTTGTAGTTACCTGGCACACAACTCTTCAATATTGGAGATAAATGTCCATCAACTTCATCACTCGCGCAATGTCTCAGTAGCAATAAACGTGCTGGACAAATGTCGTTACCCCTACAACAAATCAGAAGTATTAAAACATCACTTTTATAATTTTTCTGAAATTCATTCATGTACTCAGCGTTATTAATCGCAAACTTGGAAGTAGTAAAGGGAGTGATCTAAGAGCCAGACTTGGCCACAAAGCCCAGCCATGTGGAATGATCTTCTTGTGATACGTGGGAAATCAGGGGCACTTCCAGTGTCTACAAGTACATAAAGGCAAAAGAGTAGCAAGAGATGGGTGAGATCCTAAATGAATATTACTCATCAGTATTTATTGCTGCGAAAAACATGGATGTTAGGGAACTTGGGAAATAAATAGTGATGTTTTGAGGAGTGTACATATTTCAGAGAAGAAGGTGCTGGAAGTCTTAAAGCACATCAAGGTAGATAAATCCCTGGGACTTGATGAAGTGTATCCCAGGACATTGTGGGAGGCCAGGGAGGAAATTGCAGGTCCCCTAGCCAAGATATTTGAATCATCAATAGTCATGGGTGAGATGCCTGAAGATTGGAGGGTGGCAAATGTTGTGCCTTTGTTCAAAAAGGGCTGCAGGGAAAAGTCTGGGAGCTACAGGCCAGTGAGCCTCACATCTATGGTGGATAAATTGTTGAAAGGTATTTTGAGAGACAGGATCTACAAGCATTTAAAGATGCAAGGACTGATTAGGGACAGTCAACATGCCTTTGTGAGTGGAAAATCATGTCTCACAAATTTGATTGAGTTTTTTGAAGGGGTGACCAAGAAAGTAGATAAAGGCAGTGCAGTTGATGTTGTTGACATGGACTTTAGCAAAGCCTTTGACAAGGTACCACATGGTAGGTTGTTGCATAAGGTTAAATCTCACAGGAGAAGTACCTAAATGGATACAAAATTGGCTTTGAGGGTAGTTGTAGAGGGTTGTTTTTCAAATAGGAGGCCTGTGACCAGCGGTGTGCCTCAGGGATCAGTGCTGAGTCCACTGTTATTTGTCATTTACATTACTGATTTGGATGAGAATATAGGAGGCATGGTAAGTTGCAGATGACACCAAGATTGGTGACATAGTGGACAGTGAAGAAAGTTATCTCTGATTGCAATGGGATCTTGGTCAATTGGGCCAGTGATCTCACGAATGACAGATGGAGTTTAATTTAGACAAATGCATTTTGGTAGATTGAACCAGGGCAGGACTTATTTGGTTAGTGGTAGGGCATCGGGGAGAGTTACAGAACAAAGAGACCCAGGGGTATATAATTCATAGCTCCTTGAAAGTGGAGTCACAGGTGGAGAGAGTGGTGAAGAAGGCATTCGATATGCTTGGTTTCATTGGTCAGAACATTGAATACAGGAGTTGGGACATCTTGTTGAAGTTGTACAAGACATTGGTAAGGCCACACTTGGAGTACTGTGTGCAGTTCTGGTCACCCTGTTATAGAAATTATTAAACTAGAAAGAGTGCAGAAGAGACTGACTAAGATGCTACCGGGACTTGATGGTTTGACTTATAAGGAGAGGCTGGATGGACTGGGACTTTTTTCTCTGGAGCGTAGGAGGCTGAGGGGTGATCTTAAAGAGGCCTACAAAATAACGAGGGGTATAGACAAGGTAGATAGCCAATATATTTTCCCAAAGTTAGGAGAGTCTAAAACTAGCGGGCATAGAGAGGGGAGAGATACAAAAGTGTCCAGAGGAGCAATTTTTTCACACAGAGGGTGGCGAGTGTCTGGAACAAGCTGCCAGAGTTAGTAGTCGAGGTAGGTACAATTTTGTCTTTTAAAAAGCATTTAGATAGTTACATGGGTACGTTGGGTATCGAGGGATAAGGACCAAATGCAGGCAATTGGGGTTAGCTTAGGAATTTAAAAAGAAGATTGGCATGGACAAGTTGGACTGAAGGGCCTGCTTCCCATGCTGTAAACCTCTATGACTCTATGATGTACATGTGTGCAGGATGTGCAGCTGCAGCTCCTGGAAATACATGTATTGGATGTGGAGCAGTAATAGAGATCACTCTGGAATACCCGTGAGGTTGAAATTATCATGGATAGCATGTTTAAACAGGTGGTCAGACCCCAGATGAAGTCTGCAAAGGCGGAAAGGGAATGGGTGACTGCCTGGCAGACTAATGATGGCCAGGTCACACAGGGATGCTCTAGGATCATACCCATCTCAGATATTCTGCTTTAGATACTGTTGGGGAACACAGGGAAATGGAGTGAAAGCCAAGCCCATGCACATTGGGTGACTCAACTGCATAGATAGGGAAGAAAAAGAGGGGTAAGGATAAGTGATAGGGAATTCAATTTGTAAAGGGAATAGAAATGTGTTTCTGTGGCTGCAAAAGTGATTTCAGGGTGGTGAAATGACTCCCTCGTGCTAATGTCCAGGATGTCACTGAGCGGCTGCAGAATATTTTGGAGGGGGAGGGCAAAGAGCCAGTGGTCATGGTATACAATGGTACCAATGACATAGGTAAAAGAAGGATGGGGTCCTAAAAGTTGAATACAGGAAGTTAAATGATAAAGAACCAAAACGTCCAAGGTCGTAATCTCAGAATTACTCCCAATGCCACATGCGCGTGAGAGGAGTAATAGGATGATAGGTAGGATGAACGCCTAGCGAGAGAGGTGATGTAGGAGGATTGGTTTCAGATTCCTGAGCCATTGGGACAGATTGTGGAGAAGGTAGAAACTGTACAAACTGGATGAAGTACACGAACAGGACTGAGACCAATATCCTTGCGGGGCGTTTGTTCATGCTGTTGGGGAAACTTTAAACTGGTAATGGCAAGGGGATGGGTACTTGAGGAGGGCATTAGAGGAGCTGGGACCTGGGTTTGAAACAAAGGCAGGAAAAGTGAATGGAAAAGAGAAAGGCATGGGTATAAAAGGCAAAATCAAACAGTGGATCCATTGTCCCTATAAATGGGCTTTGTGTAAGGAGAAATGGTAGAAAAACACTATTAAAAATTGTGTATCTTGATGCACATACAATAAAAAGCAAGGTAAATGAACTGTTGACACAAATAGAGTTAAATTGATATGATCTTGACACTGCTGTTTTCATTGAAGTGTCGGGGGTTGGGGGGGGGGGGGGGGTGGTGGTGGTGGTGGTGGTACCTGAAAGAGGTTGAAAAGTTTGGACAAAATGGATAGTCAGATTTTTTCTCTCAGGATTGAAAAGTAAATTACTCAGGGGCTTAGGTTGAAAGTGAGATGGGGAAACTTTAAAAGAAATGTAAGAAGCAATTTTTTCACCCAGAAGGTGGTGAATGCCTAGAACGCACTGCTGGAGGAAGTGGTGGAAGCAAATTCTACAACAACGTTCAAGAACCATCTGGATAGATATATAGATTGGCAGGGAATAGAGAATATGGACCACATAGAGGCAAGAAAATATTAGAGAGGTATCTGTGTCGGCACAGACATGGTGGGCCAAAGGGTCGGTTCCTGTGTTGTACTGTTCTTTATTCTTTGAGGGGAACAGCCAAATCTCTTACATCATGGTTGGTTCTGCTGCAGAGGGCAGGAATAAAATGTGTGAGAAAGCAATAGTTACAGGGGATTCAATTGTAAGGGGGATAGATAAGTGTTTTTTTTAATTCATTTGTAGGACATAGGCATCACTGGCTGGCCAGCATTTATTGCCTATCCCTAGTTGCCCTTGAGGAGGTTTGAATTTGATGATCAGCTATGATTATAATGAATGGTGGAGCAGGCTCAAAGGGCCAAATGGCCTACTCCTGCTTCCAGTTTCTTTGTTAGCCAATCCTGAATCCATGACAGTATGTTGCCTCCACGTGCTGATTAATTTCTTGTGGGGGACTTTATCAAAAGCCTTCTAAAGTCGAAATATTCTGCCTCCATTGACTCTCCTTTATCAATTTTGTTAGTAACATTTCCAAAAAACTCCCAACAGGTTCATCAAATGTGATTTCCTATTTGTAAATCCATGCTGACAATACCAATCAGATCATGGCAGTCCAAGTGTCATTTTGTCAGTCACATCTTTGTAATAGATTCCAGCATTTTCCCTCCCATTGATGGGAGGTTAACCGGTTTGTTATTCAACAACATAAAATACTGCAGGCACTGAAATCTGAAACAAGAGAAGGTGCTGGAAAATGAGATGGGGAAACTTTAAAAGAAATGCTCGGTGGCAGGGTAGCCCCGTGTTAGCACTACTACTTCACAGTTCCAGGGATCTGGGTTCGATTCCCAGCTTGGGCCACTGTCTGTGTGGAGTTTGCATGTTTTCCTTGTGTCTGCATGGGTTTCCTCTGGGTGCTCTGGTTTCCTCCCAAAGATGTGTGGGTTAGGCTGATTGGCTATGCTTATGTTGCCTCTTAGTGTCCTGAGATGTGTAGGTTAGAGGGATTAGTAGGTAAAATATGTAGAGATATGGGGGTAGGGCCTGGGTGGGATTGTGGTCGGTGCAGACTCGATGGGCTGAATGGCCTCTTTCTGTACTGTAATCAAAAAGTACAGAAACTATGATTTCTATGAAAAACACAGCAGATGTGGCAGCATTTGTAAGGAGGGAAAGCAGAGTTAATGTTTTGAGTCTTTTAATTCTTTGTCAGGACTGAGAGAGCGAGAATAGCATCATAGAGGTTTACAGCATGGAAACAGGCCCTTTAGCCCAACTTGTCCACACCATCCTTTTTACTAAACCACTAAACTAGTCCCAATTGCCCGTATTTGGCTCATATCCCTCTGTAGCCATCTTATCCATGTAATTGTCTAAATGCTTTTTAAATGGCAAAATTGTACCCATCTCTAATGCTACCTCTGGCAGCTTGTTCCAGACACTCACCACCCTCTGTGTGAAAAAATTGTCCCTCTGGACCCTTTTGTATCTCTCCCTTCTCACCTTAAACTGATGCCCTCTAGTTTTAAACTCCCTTCCCTTTGGAAAACGATATTGAACATCCAGCTGATTTATGCCCCTCATTATTTATAAACCTCTGTAAGATCACCCCTTAGCCTCCTGCGTTCCAGAGGAAAAAGTTCCCAGTCTATCCAGCCTCTCATTATAATGCAAACCATCAAGTCCCGGTAGCATTCTAGTAAATCTTTTCTGCACTCTTTCTATTTAATAATATCCTTTCTATAATAGGGTGACCAGAACTGTACGCAGTATTCCAAGTGTATCCTTACCGATGTCTTGTACAACTTCAACAAGACGTCCCAACTCCTTATTCAATGTTCTGACCAATGAAACAAAGCATACTGAATGTCTTTTTCATCACTCTGTCACGTGTGACTCTACTTTCCTAGATCTCCGTTGTGCAACTCTCCCCAACGCCCTAACATTAACTGAGTAGGTCCTGTCCTGGTTCAATCTACCAAAATGCATCACCACGCATTTATCTAAATTAAACTCCATCTGTCATTCTTCAGCCCACTAGTCTAATTGATCAAGATCCCATTGCCATCTGAGATAACTTACTTCACTGTCCACTATGCCACCAATCTTGGCATCATCTGCAAACTTATTAACCATGCCTCCTGTATTCTCATCCAAATCATTAATATAAGTGACAAACAACAGTGGACCCAGTACTGATCCCTGAGGCACACCACTGATCACAAGCCTCCAGTTTGAAAAATAACCCTCTACGACTACCCTCTGGCTCCTGCCATCAAGCAAGTTTTGTATCCACTTAGCTATTTCACCCTGGATCATGTGAGATTTAACCTTATTCAGTAGCCTACCATGCGGTTGCTTGTCAAAGGCCATGCTAAAATCCATGTAGACAACATCAATTGCACTGCCCTCTTCTACCTTCTTGGTTACCCCTTCAAAAAACTCAATCAAATTTGTGAGACACGATTTTCCACTCACAAAGCCATGCTGACTGTCCATAATCAGCCCTTGTGTCTCTAAATGCCTGTAGATTCTGTCTCTCAAAATACCTTCCTACAACTTCCCCACCACAGATGTGAGGCTCACTGGCCTGTAGTTCTCAGGCTTTTCCCTGCAGCTCTTTTGAAACAAAGGCACAACATTTGTCACCCTCCAATCTTCAGGCATCTCATCCATGACTATTGGTCATACAAATATCTCTGCTAGGAGACCTGCAATTTTCTCTCTAGCCTCCCACAGTGTCCTAGGATACATTTCCTCAGACCCCTTGTTGTGCTTTAAGACTTCTCTGTTATATGTGCACTCCTCAAGACACCACTATTTATTTCCCCAAATTCCATAACATCCATGCTTTTCTCAACAGTGAATACTGAGGAGAAATATTAATTTAGGATCTCACCCATCTCTTGTGGATCTGCACATAGATGACCGTGTTGATCCTTAAGAAGCCCTACTCTCTCCCTAGTTACTCTTTTGCCCTTTATACATTTGTAGAATATGTTACAGATATGTGAGATTGTAACAAAAAGTAGCAACTTTAAGAACAAAAGATGACCTGGTATGGGAAAAGGAGGAGGGTTTTGCAATGATGCAATTGATATATTTGTTATATTTATTTGGTTTATCTGGTACATTTAGAAAAAGGGATATAAGAGGGAAAAGGTTTCAATCTCAAGCTGTTAAACTCAGTGTTGAGTCCGAGGGCTGCAACGTGCCCAACAAGCAGATGAGGTGTTGTTCCTCCAGCTTGTGCCGAGCTTCACTGGAACATTGGAGTAGCACAACGGTTAGCACTGCTGCCTCACAGCGCCAGGGATCCAGGTTCAGTTCCCGGCTTGAGTCTGCACATTCTCCCTGTGTCTGCGTGGGTTTGGTCTGATTTCTTCCCACAATCTGAAAGACGTGCTGGTTAGGTGCATTGACCCAAACAGGCGCTGGAGTGTGGCAACTAGGGGAATTTCACAGTATGTTCATTGCCCTGTTAATGTAAGTCTTACTTGTGACTAACAAATAAAATAAATGAGAGCAAGATGCTCAGTTAAAATGGCAAGCAACAAGAAGGTCGGGGTTATGCTTGCTGACGGAGCGAAGGTAGTTCTGCAAAGTGATCACTCAGACTGCATTTAATCTCCCCTTCACAGAATTCTAGCTCCACATTTTGCTTATACAGCAATTTAAAATTCCTCTGAGGAATCTGATCTATTTGTTAACCCATTGATATTAGGCGAACACATTAACCAATATGGAGAGGTGACCTGATAGAGGTTTATAAGATGTTGAGAGGTATAGATAGAGCGGATCCTCGGAGGCTATTTCCCAGGGCTGAAATGGTCGCTACGAGAGGACACAGGTTTAAGGTGCTGGGGAGCAGGTACACAGGAGATGTCAGGGGTAAGTTTTTCACTCAGAGGGTGGTGAATGAGTGGAATTGGCTGCCGTCGGTGGTGGTAGAGGCGAACTCACTGGGGTCTTTTAGGAGACTTCTGGATGGGTACATGGGATTTAATGGGATTGAAAGTTATAGATAGGCCTGGTAGGTATGGATAGGACTGGCGCAACTTGTGGGCCGAAGGGTCTGTTTGTGCTGTGGTGTTCTATGTTCTAATATGAAATGAAATCTACTGAATTTTGTATAAATATATTTCAATTAATTCTGTATCATAAAGACCTATCACATGATATTTGGAACCAACATAGAATCTGTATAGCATGCAAGAAATGATATTTTACATAGGAATTAGGAGCAGAAGCACTTCAAACCTGCTCTGCCATTTAAGCAGATCATGGCTGATCTCTCCCTGATCTCCCTGGTCTCAAATCCACCTCCCCAGCTGTTCCTCATAGCCCCTTATCCCTTTTTTTATTACAAATATATCTATCTCCTTCTTGAAACCATTTAATGATTCAGATTCCACCGCGCTATGGGGAAGAGAATTCCACAAATTCTCTGTGAGAAGTAATTCCTCCTCGTCTCGGTTTTAAATCTACTGCCTCTCAACCTATACTTGTGACCTCTTGCCCACAAGAGGAAACATTTGGTCTACATTTACTTTATCAATCTCTTTTAAAATTTTATATACCTCGATCGGGTCCCCTCTCATCTTTCTATACTCCAGCGAGTATGAGTCCAAACTGTTTAATCTTTCCCCTTATGTCAATCCCTTCATCCCCAGTGTTCACAATTCCCACTCACCTGATGAAGGGGCAGTGCTCCGAAAGCTTGTGCTGCCAAATGAACCTGTTGATTTTTAAAGTGGTGTCGTGAGACTTCTTACTGTGCTTACCCCAGTCCAACGCCGGAATCTCCACATTCTTCAGTCAGCCAATCTTCAATCCAATCTTGTACTCTACCCCTAATCCCCTGCAATCTTATGTTCTGGATCAGTCTTTTATACGGCACCTGTCAAATGCCTTCTGGAAGTCCAATATGCCACATCCATAGGTTCCCCACTTTCCACCTTGCTAGTTATGTCCTCAAAGAACTGAAGCAAGTTTGTCAAGCCTGACATTCCCTTAAAACTGTGCTGACAATGGTGGATTGAGCTTTGTCTTTCCAAATACTCAGTCATCTCCTCCTTAATGATTGTTTCCAGCAACTAACCCGCCACAGAGGTCAAGTTAACCGGCCTATTGTTTCCTACTTTGAGCCTTTCTCTCTGTTTAAATAGGGGCAACACATCAGCGAGTTTCCAATCCATCGGAACCTTACTAGGATCCAAAGAATTTTGAAATATCACAATGAATGCATCCACTATCTCTGCTTCCACCTTCTTTAATACCCTAGGGTGCAGGCCAGCTCCCAGAAACTTATCTGTCTTTAATCCCATTAATTTATTCAATGCCTTCTCCCAAGTGATAGTTATTGCACCTAGTACCTCTACAATAATGGCAGATTTTGAAAAATCATTATTCTCTACTATGAAGACAGAGACAAAATATTGGCTTTGTGCCTTGGCATCTCTGTGTTCCCCATTAATACCTCATCAGTATCATCCTCTAAAGGGCCAAAATTTAGTTATTCTCTTTTCACTGTGCACTAATACATGTGACAATGATAAATCAAAACAAATAATCAATATTATCAGTGGTTATTAATATGAACACGTTGCCATTGGTACCAGGATGCTCCTAATATAATTATGTTGGATTTAACAACATATTGTGTTGAGATAAGTTGTAGCACTTTTACCCCTCAGTCAGAAGGTTATTGGTTGTTGACCCATTCCAGAACAGTAATGAGGACATACTGCCTTTCAGATAAGCCATTGAATTGAGGTCCATTTACATGCTCAGCTGGATATAAAAGACCCCACAGCATTATTTGAAGAAAAGTAGGGTGCGCTACCTGGTGTTTTAGCAAACTTTCCCTCCTTACTGCCATCACTGCAGCAGATTATCTGGTTAATTGTCTCAGTTCTATTTATGGAACTTTGCTGTGTGCAAATTTGGCTAACGTCTTTCCTTACATTCCAACAGTGCCAACATTTCAAAAGTGATTTTTTTGTATAGCATTTTGGGATGTCCTGAAGTTGTGAAAGGTGGAATTCTAAATGTGAGTTTTTTTCAAAAGTTTGCTATATTAGGTATATACAATTCATTTATCACCCCGATTGAAATTTCCAAACTCACCAGCAAACATCATTCCTGCAGGCTCTTTGAAGAATGTTCAATATTTTCGAAGAACAACCAAGATGTTTCCCTTTGTCTATGCAATCCTTTGCAGGCTGAGATGAAAATGTTAGGATTCTTAAATATTAAACTTCTATTTGCAGAGTTAAACAATGTAATTTTACAACTCTAAAATAGGAGATGTGCTTCAAGTAGCAAGCCTGATTTAAGCAGAATAGACCCTCCACTTTAACTTCCTAAAATATTGAAAAGTGTCAACAGTTTCATATTAATGAATAAAATATTGAGGGGAAAATAATCCATTTGTTTGTCAAAGAAAAATACATTGATATCAGTTTTAAGGAATTCATTTTTCTATTTTAGCCATCTTAGTTCACATTGCTATGACAAAAAGACTTATGGAGTAATTTGGCCATCAAGCACTTCACCAATGGTTCTGTTAAATTATCTTGAATGAGCTGTTAAGATTTTAATATTTGTTATCCGTACCTATATTTCCTCCAGACATGTCTATTCTAATGCTCCCCTGACCAGCCACCTTGCAGCCTTTTCATTACTCATTCATAGGATCAATAAAGGAAGGCATGGTGGTGCAGTGATTATCACTGCTACCTCACAGCACCAAGGACCTGGGCTTGATTATGGCCTTGGGTGACAGACTGTGTGGAGTTTGAACATTCTTCCCGTGTCTGCGTGGGTTTCTCTGGGTACTCCAGTTTCCTCCCACAGTTCAAAGGTGTGT